>NC_086445.1:879491600-879814471 GCF_028390025.1 Pseudophryne corroboree
GTAATGTGGTGCTATTTGTATAATGAGGTGCTATACATGTAATGTGTTATTTGTATAATGCGGTGCTCTACGTATAGTGCGGTGCTATACACATATTGTGGTGCTATTTGTGTAATGCGCTGTTATACGTGTAGTGCGATGCTGTACATGTAATGCAGTGCTATACGTGTGATATGGTGCAATTCCTGTAATAATGTGGTGGCTATGTATGTAATGTGGTGGCTATGTATGTAATCAGGGGCGGATTGGCCACTGGGTCAGATTCTGCTACGCTGGTCCCCTATGTCTGTGTTTCGCTACTTTTGTGTGCTCCCTCCCTGTACTGTGCTGTACTTACTGTATGTAGTGTGTGATTCCCCTCCCTGTACTTTGAAACATATAAGGTTAAAAAAAGGGGTTTGTAGAATGAAAAATCAATAAAATCAGAAGTAGATTAAAGGCATGACAGCAGTGTCAGTAGACACTGAAAGTGGGCATATCAGTCCTTGTATATTCAGACGTACAGATGTACATCAGGGAATGGCATTGTAGCAGCATATGCATAAAGTCGCAGGTAAACATTAACATAACGTAAAGCATGGGTCTTCAACCTGTGGCCCTCCAGCTGCTGTGGAACTACACATCCCAGCATGCCATGCTACAGTTTTGCTATTAAGGCATGCTAAAACTGATGCAGGGCATGCTGGGATGTGTAGTTCCACAGCAGCTGGAGGGCCACAGGTTGAAGACCCATGACGTAAAGCAAAGGAGGCCCCAACTGTGTCTATCTCAGAATCAGGACCTCTGAGGAGTGACCCCACCCTCCTAACAGACCCCTCCCCCTCAACAAACCCCGACCTCATTAGGGCTGCTTCCATAAATTTCCCGGGCTGGTTTTCGATCCCAATCCGCCCCTGATACCCACAACTGCTTTAGTGGTGTACGAACTCTGGCCATAGAGTCACAACACAGATTTTTTTTTTTTTTTTTTTTTTTTTTTTAAATCTACTAAAATAAATGTGGCTACGGGGAGAAAATAAAAACCAATCCTCTTCTCATATGGTGCTAAGCAACTCAGAACAGACTGAAAGCGAGGCCTTTATCTGCTTTCCACTAGCGACACAGACAAACAGTGCTGCTGTTGTTGATGAGAGCTACAATAAATCAGCCTCCCAGGCTGTACCTCTTCATGCAAAGCATATGAAAATGTTTCCCTGTCTTGTGCTGGGGGTGAATATGGGCCACATGTTCTTTTAACTGAATTAGTAGCTCAGACAATCGCAATGCCACCTTATTGCATTATATCAAGTCATCCACTTTATACTCATTAGCGACAAAAGTGGATGCTTCCATCATTATTATACACATCCCTGCTACGGGTAGTTTGTTCTAACAGCGTGTCCTTTAAATCGTTAGGTTTGAATTACGCTTTTGTTTTTAACCCCCCTCCCCTAAGCAGCATTAAGTCATTTTTATTATTTTAAATGCAGTTAGTGAACATGGTGAGACTAGACTTGGGTGGGGACTGGTTTCCTGCGGCTAGGGATTGCTGCTGCCTCGTGTACTGTCCTAGACAAATCATCTGGTATGTCACACCCTTACCTATACTGACTGCCTAATGATATCCCATCACAGTAAGCAGGAGTGGAAAAACTGACTGTCCTCCAATAGACAGCTACTGAATACATTTTGTACTCCTTGTTTTCATAGCCTTGCTGCAGAATGACTAGATCAAATAAAGGGGTTCTGTTAACCTACATAATGGGTCTTCGACCTGTGGCCCTCCAGCTGCTGTGAAACTACATATCCCAGCATGCCCTGCCACAGTTTTGCTATTAAGGTATGCTAAAACGGAGACAGGGCATGCTGGGATGTGTAGTTCCACAGCAGCTCCAGGGCCGCAGGTTGAAGACCCATGACCTACATTGTAAGTTACATTTCCTCATTCGTGTGTTGCGTGTACATTGTATGTGACGTTACCCACTAAGTGGTACCCTAGGCAAACACATTCTTTTTATAAACAACCCCTCCAACTACGGTAACTCCTGCTTGGTCCGATTTGTGTGTTGTACAGTAAGCTTGGAGGGCCAGAACATTGTCCTGCATGCTGTCATGTGCGGGGATCATGGCATTTCTACCAATTAAACTTCCTCCAGCTCTAAAACTGAATTATATGCAGCCATTCAAAATGACAATTAAATAACATGGCTTTCATTGCTGCCACAGAAATGTTTGTCACTGTGGTGTGTCCTCAGAGAGAGAGAGAGGTAGCAATTGTCATTTGTTCCAGGCACGTGGCTTGCCAGCCATGTGTATCAGTAAATAGACTATTGAAGCCAAAACTGATTGTATGAATATTGGAAGTATGGGATTCTCCCATTATTGGTTTAGTTTGTATGATCAGTAGTGTGAACCATTTATCCCCACGCACCTACATAAGCAGCATGCACTGCATTTGCTTAGTGTGGATTAACGTAATCTGGATTAGGCTTCATTAAAGTGAAAGTGATAGGATGCTTTCCCACAATGCTGTACAATATAACTGCAGACTCAGGGAAGATAGTTTTTTTTTTTTTTTTTATTGTGTGTTTTTTTATTTTTTATTTAATGCTTCTGTTCAAGTATTATTTTATATATTTCTCTATATACTTTATAAAAAGCCTACTCTTGCTTTGGAAATAAGATTTTCTGACCAGATGAGTTTTTGTTAACGAGGAACTTGGGTAGAAACAGTTGCATTGAAGAGGGCTGGCGCAGGCTGTATATATCTTAATATAAAAATGCATAGATGTGGTTGTATAGAAAAGCAGTGGTTTGGAAACGAAAGACAAGATGCCTGTGAGATGTGATTAATCCTCTTGTTACAGCTATTTCTGGAGAGTTCTTTGTGTGTTTCTTTATAAACTAGAACAGTAGAATGTTTATAGAACTGTACATAATAATTTAGAGCGAGTCCGTGTATCATTAATAAACAACGCAATGTACTGTGTCTCTTGTGCGATTGGTTTTGCTGTGGTTTTGGATCTTGTTTGCAGTCAGTTGCCTGTATACAGTAAATCTTCCTATTTGTTTTGTCAGTGAGGAAACCTGTCCCAAGCAAGACATAACTGGATGGGTGACTCCTAATGCTGACATAGTAGGAGAGTTTTGGTAGTAATATGTTTAGACCATGGCTGTATCTGGTTCCTTGTTTCTGTCCTACTTTTTGACTATGGCATTGTTATCTGTATTTCTGGGCTGTTTCACACTCGGCGGTTTTTGCCAGGCAGGAAAAAGGCGGATGGCTTTTTCCCGTGCTAGTATTGTAATTTATAATGTAAGGTGTAGGGTCTTTTCGCATGGCCCCGGCACGGCTGCCGGGTTGCAGGCAGAAATATCCACTGAAAAGTCCGGGGCCGTGCTGTCCTTGTAGGCAGTGAACCGTGTGCGTGAATGGGAGCAGTGGCGGAACTAGTGAGCGGTGGGCCCAGGTGCGACAAAATACTTTGGCCCCCCCCACATCCCATCCAAGTCCACCCCCTCACCCCTGGAGAGGATCTGGTGAGGGGGACCTGCTCAGGGCCAGAGAAATGGATACCTAACAACAGTGCCGTAACTAGACATTTTAGCACTGTGTGCAAGAAACGGCATCGGAGCCCCACCCCTGCATGCAAAACGGGCAGTGCGCGCCGTAGGCGTGCACAAAAATACATAGTGGCGTGGCTTCGTGGGGAAGGGGTGTGTCCACAAAATAATACCAATTCATAAAACGGTGCACAGTAGTCTCCATTATTCAAATTATGCTGCACAGTAGCACCACTACACCAGGTAGAGACCCTTTTACACCTTACAGCGGACAGATTCCTCTTTTTACACATTACGGCAGACAGCGTCCCCTTTTTACACATTACGGCAGACAGCGTCCCCTTTTTACACGTTACGGCAGACAGCATCCCCCTTTTTACACATTACGGCAGACAGCATCCCCCTTTTTACACATAACGGCAGACAGCGTGCACTTTTTACACATAACGGCAGACAGCGTCCCCTTTTTACACATAACGGCAGTCAGCGTGCCCTTGTTACACATAGCGTCAGACAGCGTACACTTTTTACACATAACGGCAGACAGCGTGCCCTTGTTAAATATAGCGGCAGACAGCGTACACTTTTAACACATAACGGCAGACAGCGTCCCCCTTTTTACACATTACGGCAGACAGCGTGCCCTTGTTACACATTACGGCAGACAGCGTCCCCCTTTTTACACATTACGGCAGGCAGATTCCCCCTTTTTACATAGCGGCAGGCAGATTCCCCATTTTTACACATACCGGCAGGCAGTTCCCCATTTTTACACATACCAGCAGGCAGTCCCTCATTTTTACACATTGCGACAGGCAGATTCCCCCTTTTTACACATTGCGGCAGGCAGTCCCCCATTTTTACACATAGCGGCAAGCAGATTCCCCCTTTTTACCCATTGCGGCAGGCAGATTCCCCCTTTTTACACATTGCGGCAGGCAGATTCCCCCTTTTTACCCATTGCGGCAGGCAGATTCCCCCTTTTCACACATTGCGGCAGGCAGATTCCCCCATTTTTACACATTGCGGCAGGCAGTCCCCCATTTTTACACACAGCGGCAAGCAGATTCCCCCTTTTTACACATTGCGGCAGGCAGATTCCCCCTTTTTACACATAGTGGCAGGCAGTCCCCCATTTTTTACACATTGCGCCAGGCAGTCCCCCATTTTTACACATTGCGGCAGGCAGTCCCCCATTTTTACACATAGCGGCAAGCAGATTCCCCCTTTTTCCACATTGCGGCAGGCAGTCCCCCATTTTTACACATTACGGCAGGCAGATTCCCCCTTTTTACACATTGCGGCAGGCAGTCCCCCATTTTTACACATTGCGGCAGGCAGTCCCCCATTTTTACACATTGCGGCAGGCAGATTCCCCCTTTTTACACATTGCGGCAGGTAGATTCCCCCTTTTTACACATTGCGGCAGGCAGTCCCCCATTTTTACACATAGCGGCAAGCAGATTCCCCCTTTTTACACATTGCGGCAGGCAGATTCCCCCTTTTTACACATTGCGGCAGGCAGATTCCCCCTTTTTACACCTAGTGGCAGGCAGTCCCCCATTTTTACACATAGCGGCAAGACAAAGAAAGAAAGAAAGAGAAAGAAAGAAGAATTATACTTACCCTCTCCGCTGGCTCAGGCTCCTTGGTGCAGTTTGACGATTCCCGGGCAGTAGAGAAGGAGGAGGAGGGAGCCGCAGCAGCGCTGTGTTATTGGTGGAGGCGCTGCTGCTGCTGCCCCTCTGCTTCACTATAGGCTGTTCTCGGAAGACAGCCTATAGTGAAGCAGAGGAGCAGCAGCAGCAGCGCCTCCACCAGTAACAAAGCGCTGCTGCGGCTCCCTCCTCCACCTCCCTCCTCCTCCTTCCCACTACCGCTGCTCCTCTCCTCTCTCCGGGCGGCTGTGCGCTGCGGGCAGCGGTTGCCCGCAGCGCACAGCGGCATGTAATGAGTCAGTTTGACTCATTACATGCTTTGGGCCCCTGGACAGAGGCGGCCCCAGTGCAACGCACTGGTTGCACTGGCGGTAGTTCCGCCTCTGAATGGGAGCTTTCACACACAACGGTTTTTTGTCAAGCCGCTCCTGATGCTGCACATGCACACAGCATTAAACACGGCTCAGAGCCGTTGTGTATGAAAGACTGCCGGATGGTAAAAAGTGTCGGGCTTTTTGCCATCCAGGCAAAACCGCCACATGTGAAACAGCCCTAATTTATTTATTATTTATTAACAGTTTCTTATATAGCGCAGCAAGTTCCGTTGCGCTTTACAATTGGAAATAACAATGATATAACAAAACTGGGTAATAACAAACAGTCAGAGAAGTTGGAGGGCCCTGCTCGCAAGCTTACAATCTATAGATGGCCTCATATGTCATGTAAAGGCTGCGGTGTGTATTCAGTAGATTGTTCCCCTCTTACTGTGTATTTAACCTACATTACTGTCTTGTATTTCCAGTTATATCTGTCACAATTCCTTTGTTACCAACTGTCCCTAATTTCTAGATAATTTCCATGTTTTGTTGATTTGTCCTAGTTAAGTGTTCTTATTGTAAAATGTCCTTATTTGTTTTAAGGATTTATAAAATCCAAAATGGTTTTCAGTTATCATGACCGTGCCCATTCTGGTGTCCCTGGGGAATATATAATACTGCTGGGAACTATGTTAGGGTTACATAGCAGAACCAGCCGCACTTCATCTGATTGGCTCCTTTCCATCTCCATTCTTGGAAGGGTTTATCTTCAGGGTAAATAACACCTTATCTCTGTTACCTGTGTAACACTTGTCATGTCTCTATGTTGAACTTTACAGTTGGGGATTGCAGTCGATTCCTAAACCAGTTAACTTCAGGTAATAAAAGCCGGCACGTTGCTTGGATTCAGTCACTTTTGTTTCTATTCATTAAACCATGTTCAATTCAAATAGCCCTGGACAGAAACCAACCTGTAGTGTTATCGTTGTGCCCTTGCCGAGTCACTGAATTGAAAAATACATGTTTATTCAGTATTAAAAGGCATCTTGCATCGTTCATAAGTATATATGTAGAAGTTATACTATAACTTAAGATGTTTGCATAGCAGTGGTTAATATAATATCAATCTGTCATTTCACACTGACAGACTGGCTTCAGTAGACTTCAGTACATACGCTCATATCACAAAGCCACATGTGGCTGCTTATTTGACTAAAGTCAAGGCAATCAGCATCTTACCAGTACTGGTATAGAATGCATAGTTTCCCACATGCTTTTGGGGAATTTGTTTGTTATCCCTGCGTTTCTGTGTCTTTGCTCAGAATGCTCTGGTTTTCTCCATTAATATCCAAAAGCATGCTGGTAGGTTAGATGGCCTCTGATGAAAAAATTGACGTGTGTGTTGTATAGCATTTGCACTGTATTCTCTACTGGTGTAAACAATTGCAGAGGGTGAGTATGACCCACCCTCTGTAATGTAAAGTGCTTTGATCCCTATTGTGAGAGTGGCCTTATATCAGTGTTTCCCAACCACGGTCCTCAAGGCACACTAACAGTCCTGGTTTTAAGGATAAGCATACCTGAGCACAGGTGGTTTAATTAGTATCTCAGTTATTTTGATTGAACCATGTGTGCTCAAACATGGATATCGCTAAAACCTGCACTGATGGTGTGCCTTGAGGACCGTGGTTGGGAAACATTGCCTTATATACATAAATATTATTTTTATTATTTTATAAAACATTTACACAGTTTGTTCGATTTGGCGTGTTCGCATTGAATAGAAAGGTGATTACTGCAAATTACCATGCTAAACTTTAAACATTTGTCTAAAGATGGCTGCAAAAACTGAATTCTTTTTGTGTGTCGCTTGATCACTTTCTTTTTTACATTAAAGATGAAATGAGAATATCTAGAATAGCCTAATGAAGGTGGAGATAGATGTTAAATATAGGTCTTTGTGCCCTATTCCCTAGTCAGCTGTCCTATATAAATTTGGAAGTGGCTATAAGAAGACCTTATAATAAAATGTGGGATGTAGCACAATATGACTGCACATCTCAGGATTACTTGAGTAGCTCACCAAGCAATTTTCAGCAGAATGTTAAAAAATATAGTAATTCAGACGTTTCACAAATGATAACTTTGTTATACAGTATTATAACTCCTAACCGTTGTATGCACCATATGGAAACAGGCTGCATTTAAAGATAGTGCCACTTACTCCATCCACAGTCCTAGAAGTGACCCACGTTACGCATAATTATGCATATTAACCTTATTGATATAGGTATCAATCTTTTGTTTGAATTTCTTTTTGTTGACTTTTTATGATATGTAACTTTATTAACTATTTCTCTCCTTTTAAGTTTAAATCTAAATGCCATGTTTCTGTTGTTACCAGGGAGAAAGTGAGTCTGATAAAGGGCTGTTAATGAGAAAACTAGTTCTCTCTGGGGTACTGGCAAGTGAGGAAATCTACATAAACCAGCTTGAAGCTCTGCTTTTGGTAAGTATACCTGAGATCTGATTTGTAGAATAAAAGAGGAAACTTCTATAAAACACAAATTGTAAAATAAAAGATAATATCGAGCGTCATAGCTGTGATGTCTCTCTTTACTTTATTAGGACAGAACAATATTTGTAGTTTCATGAATTTAAAATGTCTGGTTTCCAAAATAGATCTATGGAGGTGATTAAAGAGGACTGAAAGTTTAATGGATTGTTGCATTATTCCTGGATTTAGTCTCTGCTTTCAAATGCATTTTCCGTGAATAAGTGCATAGTTTGTAACACTTTTGTCAAAAGAGTATATAGAATGTAGATTACAAGCCCCAATGGGGCAGATGTGAATACTCAAATATTCTCTGTGCAGTTGCTGCATAATTAATTATCATAAATACTACACAAAGTAAAGTTAACCTCTTAGTGGGAAGATTAATTTGTTGTTTGGTAGCCCTCCACTAGAGGGCGCCTATCTAAAGCTATTCAATTATTCTGTCATTTGGGCGTGAGGTGCTGCTGGCGCTGTCATTTCTGCTCGCAGCCTGCTTGGACAGGACTTTAGTCTGTTTTAGCTGCTTTACACAGCTAAACCCAGTGCTTCTGGTCGTATCATAAGTAATGGGTGCCAGACTGAAGAAACAACTGAATTACTCCAACGAGTGCCCATTACTTTGAGCGCCTGATAAAACAGTTGAATCCCCCCCACAGCTAGAAATGGACATAAATTATTCATCCTTTTTCTTTTCTCTCTAGTTGTAGTGCAGATGGTGGGATTCCGGGATATGTAGTTTCTCCCTAAAACACTCCGCTCATTACGTGCTTTTCTATTTTTTTTAGGTTCCATATAATTCAGCAATACACTATATTACTTGCATGTTTGGTACCTGGGTGTTTTTTTCTAGTGTTTTCTTCTTAAATGTTTGTTCTGCTCTCTACACACCCTCATCCCATGAAATACTGCATCCTGGCTCTGGGGAGTTATGTCTGTCTTAAAACCAAAAAGAGATAGTTACCCAGTTTGTGGATCTACAGCGCAGATGCTATGCAGTAAGGGGAAGTTGGTGGTTGCTGTATGCTGCCAAACTTATAACATGCTCTATAACAAAACCTAAAATAAAACTAGAGTATGACATTATGTTTTAATAGTGGGCGGAAATCGCACTTCCCACTTCAGAGTAGAACAAAACCTAAAGGTTAAATGAAAAGTCCATGTGATGTATATATGTGTGTACGTATATTTCTCTCTCTCTCTCTCTCTCTCTCTCTCTCTCTCTCTCTCTCTGTGTAATATAAAATATTTTATTATTTATTTATTACCATTTATTTATATAGTGAACACACAATCCGCAGCACTGAATATTTTGACCATACACATCAGTCCCTGCCCCAGTGGAGCCTACAATTTATATTCCCTACCACATATACATATACCTCCCAACATCCGTTGGTTTGAAGTCAAGACGCATCGTGCGGTGGAGCTGCGTGCTGCCGAAAGGGGTGTGGTCTCTTGAAAAGTGGGTGTGGCTTCACACACATGCCACAATTGCGAGCCACGCCTCCAATTTTTTTCATAGTGGGGGCACGGCCAGCTCTCTGTGAACTGCTGCCTGTGCCCCCAGTCCCTCTGGCTCACTGGAATAGACACTGTGTGTATGCACATTGAACTTGCCCGATCCTGTCTGATCTTGGAAGCGATAGTGTCGGGCCGGGTTAGTACCATGGGGTGGTGGGGGGCGGACTTCAAGGGAATACCAGATGTTGTAGGTTTTCCAGGTGCAGAACTCTCAAGGTCTAACGTTGACAGCAGATTCACAACCTCTATTAATCATTTCATCTTAAGACAGAGTCCATACGTTTGAGAGTCTTGGTGACTCAGTATTCTTTATGCTCACTTCATATCTTTGTTGATAGAGACTTATTTCCCAAGTTTAAGATTTCTGAAGGCCACCATATACTGTGTCAAGGCAATAAGCTAATTGTGGACATCATAATTCCTGACTCCTTATATTTATTAGAAACTGAAGCCAAAGAAGAGGGTGATCAGCAACCCTGCGGGGCTGCGACTCCGCCATGTTTGGATTTGTGGGTACAAGATGCCCAATAGTCTCCACATGATTTTTCTATGCGTCATATTCTCACCTAACTGAAAGGCGAAATTTACACACACATGTACATGTCATAACTGTATACACTGGTTTTTGTCAGGGACGAATGTGTCCCTACTATCTTTGTGATGATTGTGTGACCAAAAGAAGAATTTAAAAAAATAAAATAATTATAGGATTAAAAGCTACGTTTTATTGTATATGAATTTATTCCTCCTCATGATGCAGAACTGGATTCCACATCACTCATCACCTTTGATTATATGATTTACAAAAAAGATTGCTCCTGGAAGAGACTTTTTTTGTCTTTCTGTCTCCCCGAGTTGTGTAGTCCTTATCTACAAAAATGTCCGGGACCACCACCAATAAAACACTGCACAGAATTGAATATTACAGTTTAGTATATTGGTTTATTACAATTGTGTTGCGTACATTATGTCACTACCAGATTCATCCTTTTTCCTGTACATTCATAGAAATATGGAAGGATGCAATGAGCTACTTTGTGGGGGGAAAAAATTCTCTTACGTCCTAGAGGATACTGGGGTCCACATCAGTACCATGGGGTCCACTAGTTGCCATGGGCACTTTAAGAAATTAATAGTGTGGGCTGGCTCCTCCCTCTATGCCCCTCCTACCAGACTCAGATTAGAAAATGTGCCCGGAGGAGCCGGTCATGCTTTGGAGAGCTCCTGAAGAGTTTTCTACTTTTATTTTTACTTTTGTTATTTTCAGTCAGGGCTGTTGAGGTAACAGCCTGACTGCTTCGTGGGACTTAGGGGGGAGAACGGCCCAAATTCCTATAGAGTTAATGGTCCCGTTTCTCTGCTGGCAGGACACTGAGCTCCTGAGGGAGCTATTCGCAAGCCACACCAAGGTGCAGCGTACCCTCCCGCAGCAAGCCGCCACCCCCTAACAGAGCGTGAAGAGTGGTGGGTGAAACGCCGGCGCCCCGGTAAGCGGGACGCCGGCGGGAATGGCGGCACTAGGGGAGGAGCACAGCTCTACTTACAGGCTGCGCTCCAGGGAGGCTCAGACGGACACACGCTGTGGCGGGTCCCGCCGTGAGGGGCACGCTGGACCACCCATCTTACCCACACTGGCCACACAGCTAACAGAGGTTTCTCTAACGTCCTAGTGGATGCTGGGGACTCCGAAAGGACCATGGGGAATAGCGGCTCCGCAGGAGACTGGGCACAAAGTAAAAGCTTTAGGACTAGCTGGTGTGCACTGGCTCCTCCCCCTATGACCCTCCTCCAAGCCTCAGTTAAGATTTTGTGCCCGAACGAGAAGGGTGCAATCTAGGTGGCTCTCCTGAGCTGCTTAGAGTAAAAGTTTAAATAGGTTTTTTTATTTTCAGTGAGACCTGCTGGCAACAGGCTCACTGCATCGAGGGACTAAGGGGAGAAGAAGCGAACTCACCTGCGTGCAGAGTGGATTGGGCTTCTTAGGCTACTGGACATTAGCTCCAGAGGGACGATCACAGGCCCAGCCATGGATGGGTCCCGGAGCCGCGCCGCCGGCCCCCTTACAGAGCCAGAAGAGTGAAGAGGTCCGGAAAATCGGCGGCAGAAGACGTCCTGTCTTCAATAAGGTAGCGCACAGCACCGCAGCTGTGCGCCATTGCTCTCAGCACACTTCACACTCCGGTCACTGAGGGTGCAGGGCGCTGGGGGGGGGCGCCCTGGGACGCAATGAAAATACCTTAAATGGCTAAAAATACATCACATATAGCTCCTGGGCTATATGGATGTATTTAACCCCTGCCAGTTTTCCACAAAAAAGCGGGAGAAAGGCCGCCGAAAAAGGGGCGGAGCCTATCTCCTCAGCACACAAGCGCCATTTTTTCCTCACAGCTCCGTTGGAGGAAGGCTCCCTGACTCTCCCCTGCAGTCCTGCACTACAGAAACAGGGTAAAACAAGAGAGGGGGGGCACTAAATTGGCATATTAATATATACAGCAGCTATATTAGGGAAAAACACTTATATAAGGTTATCCCTGTATATATATAGCGCTCTGGTGTGTGCTGGCAAACTCTCCCTCTGTCTCCCCAAAGGGCTAGTGGGGTCCTGTCCTCTGTCAGAGCATTCCCTGTGTGTGTGCTGTGTGTCGGTACGCTGTGTCGACATGTATGAGGAGGAAAATGGTGTGGAGGCGGAGCAATTGCCTGTGTTAGTGATGTCACCCCCTAGGGAGTCGACACCTGACTGGATGGTCTTATGGAAAGAATTACGTGATAGTGTCGGCACTTTACAAAAGACTGTTGACGACATGAGACAGCCGGCAAATCAGTTAATACCTGTACAGGCGTCTCAAACACCGTCAGGGGCTATAAAACACCCGTTACCTCAGGTCGATACAGACACAGACACTGACTCCAGTGTCGACGGTGAGGAAACAAACGTATTTTCCAGTAGGGCCACACGTTACATGATCACGGCAATGAAGGAGGTTTTGAACATTTCTGATACTACAAGTACCACAAAAAAGGGTATTATGTGGGGTGTGAAAAAACTACCCGTAGTTTTTCCTGAATCAGATGAATTAAATGAGGTGTGTGATGAAGCGTGGGTTTCCCCCGATAAAAAACTGCTAATTTCTAAAAAATTATTGGCATTATACCCTTTCCCGCCAGAGGTTAGGGCGCGTTGGGAAACACCCCCTAGCGTAGATAAGGCGCTCACACGCTTATCAAAACAAGTGGCGTTACCGTCTCCTGATACGGCCGCCCTCAAGGAACCAGCTGATAGGAAGCTGGAAAAATATCCTTAAAAGTATATACACACATACTGGTATTATACTGCGACCAGCAATCGCCTCAGCTTGGATGTGCAGTGCTGGGGTGGCTTGGTCGGATTCCCTGACTGAAAATATTGATACCCTGGACAGGGACAATATATTATTGACTATAGAGCATTTAAAGGATGCATTTCTATATATGCGAGATGCACAGAGGGATATTTGCACTCTGGCATCAAGAGTAAGTGCGATGTCCATTTCTGCCAGAAGAGGATTATGGACGCGACAGTGGTCAGGGGATGCGGATTCCAAACGGCATATGGAAGTATTGCCGTATAAAGGGGAGGAGTTATTTGGGGTCGGTCTATCGGACCTGGTGGCCACGGCAACGGCTGGAAAATCCACCTTTTTTACCCCAAGTCACCTCGCAGCAGAAAAAGATACCGTCTTTTCAGGCTCAGTCCTTTCGTCCCCATAAGGGCAAGCGGGCAAAAGGCCACTCATATCTGCCCCGGGGCAGAGGAAGGGGAAAAAGACTGCAGCAAACAGCCTCTTCCCACGAACAGAAGCCCTCCCCCGCTTCTGCCAAGTCCTCAGCATGACGCTGGGGCCTTACAAGCGGACTCAGGCAAGGTGGGGGCCCGTCTCAAGAATTTCAGCGCGCAGTGGGCTCACTCGCAAGTGGACCCCTGGATCCTGCAGGTAGTATCTCAGAGGTACAAATTGGAATTCGAGACGTCTCCCCCTCGCCGGTTCCTGAAGTCTGCTTTACCAACGTCTCCCCCCGACAGGGAGGCGGTATTGGAAGCCATTCACAAACTGTATTCCCAGCAGGTGATAATCAAGGTACCCCTCCTACAACAGGGAAAGGGGTATTATTCCACGCTGTTTGTGGTACCGAAGCCGGACGGCTCGGTGAGACCCATTTTAAATCTGAAATCCTTGAACACTTACATAAAAAGGTTCAAGTTCAAGATGGAGTCACTCAGAGCAGTGATAGCGAACCTGGAAGAAGGGGACTTTATGGTGTCTCTGGACATCAAGGATGCTTACCTCCAGGTCCCAATTTGCCCTTCTCACCAAGGGTACCTCAGGTTTGTGGTACAGAACTGTCACTATCAGTTTCAGACGCTGCCGTTTGGATTGTCCCGGGTCTTTACCAAGGTAATGGCCGAAATGATGATTCTTCTTCGAAGAAAAGGCGTCTTAATTATCCCTTACTTGGACGATCTCCTGATAAGGGCAAGGTCCAGAGAACAGTTAGAGGTCGGAGTAGCACTATCTCAAGTAGTACTACGACAGCACGGATGGATTCTAAATATTCCAAAATCGCAGCTGATTCCGACGACACGTCTGCTGTTCCTAGGGATGATTCTGGACACAGTACAGAAAAAGGTGTTTCTCCCGGAGGAGAAAGCCAAGGAGTTATCCGACCTAGTCAGGAACCTCCTAAGACCAGGCCAAGTGTCAGTACATCAATGCACAAGGGTCCTGGGAAAGATGGTGGCTTCTTACGAAGCGATTCCATTCGGCAGATTCCACGCAAGAACTTTTCAGTGGGATCTGCTGGACAAATGGTCCGGATCGCATCTTCAAATGCATCAGCGGATAACCCTGTCTCCAAGGACAAGGGTGTCTCTCCTGTGGTGGTTACAGAGTGCTCATCTCCTAGAGGGCCGCAGATTTGGCATTCAGGATTGGGTCCTGGTGACCACGGATGCCAGCCTGAGAGGCTGGGTAGCAGTCACACAGGGAAGAAATTTCCAGGGCTTGTGGTCAAGCATGGAAACGTCACTTCACATAAATATCCTGGAACTAAGGGCCATTTACAATGCCCTAAGTCAGGCAAGACCTCTGCTTCAGGGTCAGCCGGTGTTGATCCAGTCGGACAACATCACGGCAGTCGCCCACGTAAACAGACAGGGCGGCACAAGAAGCAGGAGGGCAATGGTGGAAGTGGCAAGGATTCTTCGCTGGGCGGAGAATCATGTGATAGCACTGTCAGCAGTGTTCATTCCGGGAGTGGACAACTGGGAAGCAGACTTCCTCAGCAGACACGATCTTCACCCGGGGGAGTGGGGACTTCACCCAGAAGTCTTCCACATGATTGTGAACCATTGGGAAAAACCAAAGGTGGACATGATGGCGTCCCGCCTCAACAAAAAACTGGACAGATATTGCGCCAGGTCAAGGGACCCTCAGGCAATAGCTGTGGACGCTCTGGTAACACCGTGGGTGTACCAGTCAGTGTATGTGTTCCCTCCTCTTCCTCTCATACCAAAAGTACTGAGAATCATAAGAAGGAGAGGAGTAAAGACTATACTCGTGGCTCCGGATTGGCCAAGAAGGACTAGGTACCCGGAAATTCAAGAGATGCTCACGGAAGACCCGTGGCCTCTACCTCTAAGAAAGGACCTGCTCCAGCAGGGACCATGTCTGTTCCAAGACTTACCGCGGCTGCGTTTGACGGCATGGCGGTTGAACGCCGGATCCTGAAGGAAAAAGGCATTCCGGATGAAGTCATCCCTACCCTGATCAAAGCCAGGAAGGATGTAACCATACAACATCATCACCGTATTTGGCGTAAATATGTTGCGTGGTGCGAGGCCAGGAAGGCCCCTATAGAGGAATTTCAACTGGGTCGTTTCCTGCATTTCCTGCAAACAGGACTATGGGCCTCAAATTAGGGTCCATTAAGGTTCAAATTTCGGCCCTGTCAATATTCTTCCAAAAAGAACTGGCTTCTGTTCCTGAAGTTCAGACGTTTATCAAGGGAGTACTGCATATACAGCCTCCTTTTGTGCCTCCAGTGGCACCTTGGGATCTCAATGTAGTTTTGGGATTCCTAAAATCACATTGGTTTGAACCACTCACCACTGTGGACTTAAAATATCTCACATGGAAAGTGGTAATGCTGTTAGCCCTGGCTTCAGCCAGGCGTGTCTCAGAATTGGCGGCTTTATCCTATAAAAGCCCTTACCTAATTTTTCATACGGACAGGGCAGAATTGAGGACTCGTCCTCAATTTCTACCTAAGGTGGTTTCAGCATTTCACTTAAACCAGCCTATTGTGGTGCCTGCGGCTACTAGGGACTTGGAGGATTCCAAGTTGCTGGACGTAGTCAGGGCCCTGAAAATATATGTTTCCAGGACGGCTGGAGTCAGGAAATCTGATTCGCTGTTTATCCTGTATGCACCCAACAAGCTGGGTGCTCCTGCTTCTAAGCAGACGATTGCTCGTTGGATTTGTAGTACAATTCAGCTTGCACATTCTGTGGCAGGCCTGCCACAGCCAAAATCTGTAAAAGCCCATTCCACACGGAAAGTGGGCTCATCTTGGGCGGCTGCCTGAGGGGTCTCGGCTTTACAACTTTGCCGAGCAGCTACTTGGTCAGGGGCAAACACGTTTGCTAAATTCTACAAATTTGATACCCTGGCTGAGGAGGACCTGGAGTTCTCTCATTCGGTGCTGCAGAGTCATCCGCACTCTCCCGCCCGTTTGGGAGCTTTGGTATAATCCCCATGGTCCTTTCGGAGTCCCCAGCATCCACTAGGACGTTAGAGAAAATAAGAATTTACTTACCGATAATTCTATTTCTCATAGTCCGTAGTGGATGCTGGGCGCCCATCCCAAGTGCGGATTGTCTGCATTACTTGTACATAGTTATTGTTACAAAAATCGGGTTATTGTTGTTGTGAGCCATCTTTTCAGAGGCTCCTTCTGTTATCATGCTGTTAACTGGGTTCAGATCACAAGTTGTACGGTGTGATTGGTGTGGCTGGTATGAGTCTTACCCGGGATTCAAAATCCTTCCTTATTGTGTACGCTCGTCCGGGCACAGTATCCTAACTGAGGCTTGGAGGAGAGTCATAGGGGGAGGAGCCAGTGCACACCAGCTAGTCCTAAAGCTTTTACTTTGTGCCCAGTCTCCTGCGGAGCCGCTATTCCCCATGGTCCTTTCGGAGTCCCCAGCATCCACTACGGACTATGAGAAATAGAATTATCGGTAAGTAAATTCTTATTTTTTACAGCTAGTTAGCACAATCTTACAAATCCTCAGGGCCAGTATAAAGAATAAAGTGCGGGAAGCCGCAACCCATTTTAGGGGGCGGATCTTCCCACTGAGCGGATCCAGCGGCTCTCCTGCGCCATTTCCCTCTGCAGCTCTGACAAGGCAGCAATACAAGAGACGCGCAGCTCCTCTGACAGGACCCCAAATCTCCACTGTGGTACCAGGGGGCCTTAGTGAGGGGGGAGGGAGCAGTGTAACTGTTAGATACACTATACTGGTGCTTGTTTATTGCGACTCAGCTTAGTTTTACTACTGCTGATAGGGGCGCTGTGTGGCTGGATCTGAACTCTCGCTCTGAGACTGCCTACATATACTGTGTTTTCACCAGTGTGTGTGTATAGGTGTCCCTTTACAATGTCTATGGATGACCTGATACATAGAGATTCAGCTCCCATACCTGCATCCCAGGCTCTCGCCATTTGCCCACAAAAACGTACCCTGGCCCACGGATCCTGATACATAAGATCAGGAAGAGGGGGGAGTACTGTAGATGCAAGTGGGGGGGGGGGGGGGGAGGATACCATCCTGTCACAGGGAATTCAGGCCCTCATTTAAGCTGTCAGAATTGTCCTACACACAGTATCCCTGACAAGTCAGAGGAGGCTGAGGAGGAATCTTATTTTAATGCAAAAAATAAATCCTCTTAATTTCCCCACTTCAAAGGTATTAAATGCCCTCTTTGAAGAAGCGTGGGTTAACCCTCATAAAAAGTTTCAGATCCCTAAGAGATTGATTTCTTCCTTTCCCTTTCCAGCAGAGGATAGGATGAAATGGAAAATCCCGCCGATTGTGGATGCATCGGTATCCAGGTTGTCACGTAAGATAGTCTTACCGGTGCTTGGGGCAGCCTCCTTAAAGGACGCTGCTGACCGCAAGATTGAGACCACCCTCAAGTCTTTATACATGTCGGCTGGAGTGGCCCAGAGACCCACTATTGCTTGTGCATGAATCACTAGGGCAATTGCTAAATGGTCAGGTATTCTAATAGATGATTTAGATTCCTTACCAAGGCATGATGTTTTACTCCTGCAGCATATCCAGGATTCTGCTAACTTTATGGTTGAAGCCGTAAAAGAAATTGGTCTACTCAACGCACGCACCACTGCCATGGCAGTGTCAGCACTCAGGGGCTTATGGATACGCCAGTAGACTGCAGATTCCAGAAAAGGTGTGGAAAGTCTTCCTTTCACGGGTGAGGCTCTATTTGGAGATGAACTGGATAAGTGGATATCCAAGGTCACGGTGGGTAAGTCTACATACCTTCCCTCCGCAGTGGCACCTGCTAGGAAAACCTATTCTTGTCCAACTCTGCAGTCCTTTCGGATAGCAAAATTTAAAGGCAAATCCAAGGGTTCTTCTACCACCTTCAAAGGGAATAGAGATAAACCCAGAAAACCCACTGCTGCAGGTTCTCAATCAGGCCTCCGGGTCTGCTTCCTCAAAGCCCTCAGCATGACGGTGGCGCACACTGCCTGGAAGTCAGCCAGGTGGGATCCCGACTATGTTATTTCAGTCACATTTGGGCAACATCTTGCCAGGATCCTTGGGTAAAAGATCACGCAGGGATACAGACTGGAGTTTCGAGAACTCCCACCTCCCAGATTCTTCAAATCAGGCTTGCCAGCTTCTCCAGAAGCAGGTTTTATCTTACAGGCAGCAATTCAAAAACTGGTACAGACTCAGGTCATTGTTCCAGTTCCGATTCACCTACACAACGAAGGTTATTATTCCAACCTGTTTGTAGTGCGAAAGCCGGACGGTTCGGTAAGGCCCATTTTAAACCTCAAGTCGCTGAACCCGTATTTACGGGTTTTCAAGTTCAAGATGGAGTCTCTGAGAGTGGTGATCTCAGGTCTGGAGGAAAGGGAATTCCTGGTGTCTTTGGACATCAAGGATGCGAACCTTCATGTTCCTATCTGGCTGCCTTATCAGGCTTATCTAAGGTTTGCATTACAGGACTGTCACTACCAGTTCCAGGCCCTGCCATTTGGCCTCTCAACAGCACCAAGGGTGTTCACCAAGATAATGGCAGAGATGATGTTTCTCCTCCACATGCGGGGAGTAAACATAATACCGTACCTGGACGACCTGCTGATCAAGGTGCCGTCCAGAGAAAAGCTGTTGCACAGCATCGCCCTATCCACTCGATTGCTCCAAGATCGCGGTTGGATTCTGAACCTGCCAAAATCTCACCTGGAACCAACAAGGAGGCTTCCGTTTTTGAGAATGATTCTGGATACGGAGGCACTGAGGATATTCCTTCCAATGGAAAAGGCATTGGTGATCCAATCAATGGTGCGGGACGTCCTAAGACCGTCTCGGATATCAGTGCATCTTTGCATTTGCCTCATAGGAAAGATGGTAGCCTCTTACGAGGCTCTACAGTACAGAAGATTTCACGCAAGACCCTTCCAGCTGGATCTGTTGGACAAGTGGTCCAGATCGCATCTTCACATGCACCAGAGGATACGTCTGTCGCCAAAGGCCGGTATCTCCCTTTTGTGGTGGCTTCAGACATCTCACCTGACCGAAGGCTGAAGGTTCGAGATTCAAGATTGGATTCTGCTAACCACAGACGCAAGCCTCAGAGGTTGGGGAGCAGTTCCAAGGAAAGTGGTCATGTCAGGAAGCCGTCCTCCTGATCAACATTCTGGAACTAAGGGCAAAATACAACGCCCTTCTCCTAGCGTCCCATCTTCTTCGAGATCGAGCCGTTCAAGTCCAGTTGGACAACGTGACGTCGGTGTCTTACATAAACCGACAGGGCGAAACTAAGAGCAGAGCAGCCATGTCAGGTAACAAAAATCCTCCTCTGGGCGGAAAGGCACGCGGTGGCGTTGTTGGCGATCTTCATTCCGGGAGTGGACAACTGGGAAGAAGACTGCCTCAGCAGACACGACCTCCATCCAGGAGAGTGGGGACTTCACCCGCAGCTGTTCGAGTCCTTGACACATCAATGGGGGATTCCTCAAATCGACATGATGGCCTCTCGTCTCAACAAGAAGCTCAAGCGGTATTATTCCAGGTCGAGAGACCCGCAAGCAGTGGCGGTGGACGCTCTGGTGACTCCATGGGTCTACCAGATGGTGTACGTGTTTCCGCCTCTTCCGTTGATCCCCAAGGGTTCTCAAAAGAATAAAAAGGGAAAAGGTGCAAGCAATTCTCATTGCTCCGGACTGGCCAAGAAGGGCCTGGTACGCGGATCTACAGGAGTTGCTCTTGGAGGACCCGTGGCCTCTTCCTCTTCACGAGGATCTTCTACAGCAAGGGCCGTTCGTCTATCAAGACTTACTGCGGCTACATTTGACGGCATGGAGGTTGTGCATCACATTCTAGCCCGGAAAGGGATTCCGGATAGGGTGATTCCTACTTTGATCCAAACCAGAAAGGGGGTAACGTCTAAGCATTACCACCGTATTTGGAAGAAGTACGTCTCTTGGTGTGAGACCAGGAAAATTCCTGCTGCAGAATTTAAGCTGGGGCATTTTCTTATTTTTCTGCAGGCTGGAGTGGATGTGGGCCTACGTTTGGGCTCCTTAAAAGTCCAGATTTTGGCCTTGTCCATTTTCTTCCAGAAACAATTGGCGTCTCTTCCGGAGGTTCAGACCTTTTTGAAAGGTGTTCTACAGATTCAACCGCCCTTTGTGCCTCCTACGGCACCTTGGGATCTCAATGTTGTGTTGCACTTCCTCCAGTCGGATTGGTTTGAGCCCTTACAGGCAGTGGACGTTAAGTTTCTTACGTGGAAGACGGTTACACTATTGGCCCTGGCTTCGGCCAGGCGAGTGTCGGAACTGGGGGCATTGTCTCACAAGAGCCCCTACTTGATTTTTCATGAGGATCGTGCTGTACTCGGTACTCATCAGCAGTTTCTTCCGAAGATGGTGTCTGCTTTTCATATCAACCAACCTATTGTGGTTCCGGTGCTTACTGACACCTCTGCTTCTTCAAAGTCCTTGGCTGTTGTGAGGGCTTTGAAAATTTATGTACAATGAACGGCTTGTCACAGAAAGTCTGACTCGCTATTTGTGCTCTATGATCCCAATAAGATTGGGTGTCCTGCTTCAAAGGAGTCTCTTTCTCGCTGGATCAGGCTTACTATCCACCATGACTATTCTACGGCAGGTTTACCGGTTCCAAATTGGGTACAGGCCCACTCTACTAGGTTGGTGGGTTCTTCCTGGGCGACTGCCCGGGGTGTCTCGGCTTTACAGCTCTGCCGAGCAGCTACTTGGTCTGGTTCAAACACTTTTGCTAAGTTCTACAAGTTCGATATTTTGGCCTCTGAGGACCTTCAGTTTGGTAAATCGGTTCTGCAGGAACCTCAGCACTCTCCCACCCGGTTTGGGAGCTTTGGTACATCCCCATGGTACTAATGTTGACCCCAGTATCCTCTAGGATGTAAAAGAAAATAGGATTTTAATTACCTACCGGTAAATCCTTTTATCGTAGTCCATAGAGGATACAGGGCGCCCGACCGGTGCTTCGTTTTTCTGCACTATTTGGTTAAGTATTGTTGTTGGTTCAGCCGTTGCTGTTCCGATTCAAGTTGGGTTAGCATGGCTTTTCTCTTGTTTGTGTGTGCTCGTTCGAATCTCGGCACTATTCAGTTAAATCCTTCTCTCTAAGTATGTCTTACTCCTCGGGCACAGTTTCTAGACTGGTAGGAGGGGCATAGAGGGTGGAGCCAGCCCACACTATTCATTTCTTAAAGTGCCCATGGCTCCTAGTGGTCCCGTCTATACCCCATGGTACTAATGTGGACCCCAGTATCCTCTATGGACTATGAGGAAAGGATTTGCCAGTAGGTAATTAAAATCCTATTTTTTTTTTACATTTAGGAATAGTTCACCTTCCTGTAAAAAAAATGTCAAAATAATTATTTAGTATTCAGTGCCACTTTAAGTGATAGTTGTGTTATGTTGTGCCGTGCATGTATTGTATTCAGGAAAAAGAGATATGATTACAGATAAAATATGTTTCCTCCGTAAAATTGATAAGACTGCTCACAGAGAGAGAAACTTAATTATATAAATGCAAAATACATGTGAGCCAGGAGTGAGCACATATGGCCTGATTCAGAGTAGCACATAAGTCCGCTTTCAGGCATACACACTGACCAATATGCTAATACTGGGCAGTGTATATACCCGATATGCGCATGCCAGCGGGCGTTGGCACATCAAACTTTGATGATATTGCTAGTAACACCATGTATGCTAATGAAGGACTGAACAGTGATCATTTCAGCCTTCAGTAACATCACTCAGTGTGTACCCAGGTTCGATATGTCTGGTGACATATCGGCTAATGCTCAATGTGTACCCAGCTTTAGAGGCACAACCAACAGAGAAGTGCAAAACCAGAGTTCCTTTACTGCGCAGTAAGTGTCAGTCTTTATACAGTTTGAGACGTGCTTGTACATTACAAGAGTGTAGAGTGGCAGAGGGAGGGGGGGAAGCAGCAGGTTGGTGTAGCCTGAGTACACTAATTACATGGACTCATTTGTTGTGGCTACTTCTTCCCTGAAAAAAGATCTGTGTAGTAATAGAAAAAAAGCTATCTTGCATACTTTATGAAAAATATGCATAATATGTAATATACACAGTCTATGGCATAAGCGGAGCGCTGCTCTGCATTAGTCCCTAGTTTGTTGTCTGTGTTTGCCTTTACTATAATCTGATTGTTCCAGTATTCCAAGTATTTGCAACTATGTAAATGTGATTTTAATTTCGCAAAAATGGGGAAGTGCTATCAAATAATTGTTCTGTTCTCATCCTTTAAAAGAAACCTGTATTCCTGGCTTCATTTCATGGATTCATTTATTTACGTGTTTGATACACTGCGTATACTGCAGTAACTATACAAAATACAATCTGCAAATGGGTGTTCATTGGCCTCTGGGGATACGGTCATTAGGTCGACATCATTTAGGTCGACAGTCATTAGGTCGACACGGTCAATTGGTCGACATGTACTAGGGCGACAGTTCAAAAGTTCGACATGAGTTTTTTCCATTTTTTACATTTTTTTTTTTACTTTTTCATACTTTACGATCCACGTGGACTACGATTGGGAATAGTAACCTGTGCCGAGCGCAGCGGTGCACTAATTGGGGTTCCCAGTCACTTTACGGGAAAAAAAAAAAAGTTTTAAAAAACGTTGACCTTTTGACCTGTCGACCTAATGACCATGTCGACCTAGTGACCCTGTCGACCAATAGTGGTCAACCTAATGACTGTCGACCCATACCCGGCCTCTGGATCAGACCCATAGTGCAGAATAGCACACGGTACACTTACATAGTTGCAATAATGCTCAAGGTTATAATGCTTACGTACTGCATAAGGATAAAATGCATGTATACATAGTGCATGCATACAGATTTGTCCTAATACAACTAGCCTCACAAAGCCCTGTGCAAAAAGATATAATGCACACATTGGGGCTGATTCTAAGTTGGATCTCTGTGCACGGACGCAAATGACGAGGTTTTTCATACATAGCATGCTCCGTTGCTAATTTCCGCATATTTCTGTATCAGCATGACAGAACTTGGCTGGATCTATTTTTCCTTGAAATTAGGTGTTTCAGATAATACCAATGCAAGCTGTCTGGTGTAAAAAAAAATCAGTGGACCGCATGGATTTCCATTTGCAGACGCACAAAACACCCGCATCAGCCCTACAGAGTGTCACATTGGCATGTGTAAATCAGGGTTTTGTAGCTGCCCACAACTGCAGCCACTTTGCCTGCGACTCAGAATTATCCACATACACAAGACATAATGCATTCATACATAGGGGCTGATTGTGAGGTGGGAGTAAAGCAAAAAAGAGCAAGTATAGTAACTGTGCACCTTGACAAAACCATATTGCAATGCAGGTGGGGCAGATTTAGATGTGGGAGGGGTGTGTCTCATCTCAAATCTAAATTGCAGTGTAAAAATAAATAAATTAAAATAACCCTGTCAAGCATTTATGGACTACATGCAGAAGCAGCCAGTATTTACCCTGCATGCAAAATTCTTACATGTGTTTGCACCCCTTGCAAAGTTGCTTTGCTGCTTCCCCCCCCCCCCCCCCCCCCCCCACTTTGCTCCTGACATAATGAACGCATGAATAATAAACATGGCAGGCACTATGTAAACATAACTCCCAAATATCCCGATTTTTTTGCGGGACAGTCCCATTTTTGGGGGGCTGTCCCAACTGCGGGCCGCAGTGTCCCGCGGTGAGGGGTGTTGGGAGGCTCCTGCACTCGCTGCTCTGCTTAGCAGAGCAGTGGTGAATAGATACATCTATTCAGTGAAGACAGAAGGAGAGGGGGCATGCCATCGCTCAGTGCCGAAAACGGGGCGTGGCTCACAATCACGGGCCCTCCCACAAAACCACGCCCCCTTTTTGGGAGCATTCGTGTCCCTCTTCAGATAAAGAGAAAGTTCAGGGGTATGTGTAAATGCTCTTCCCCAAGGCTGATATGTTCATTTTATGTTTCTCATACGTCCTAGAGGATGCTGGGATCCACTTCAGTACCATGGGGTATAGACGGTTCCGCAGGAGCCATGGGCACTTTAAGACTTTTTCAGAGTGTGAGCTGGCTCCTCCCTCTGTGCCCCTCCTCCAGACCTCAGTTTAGAAAATGTGCCCAGGCAGACTGGATGCACTCCAGGGGAGCTCTACTGAGTTTCTCTGAAAGACTTATGTTAGGTTTTTTATTTTCAGGGAGGACTGCTGGCAACAGTCTCCCTGCTTCGTGGGACTTAGGGGGCAGAAGTAGGAACCAACTTCCTGAATAGTTTCATGGCTCTGCTTCTGGCTGACAGGACACCATTAGCTCCTGAAGGGTACTGAACGCTAGCTGCGGCTATGTGCTCACTCCCACAGCCCGCCGTCACCCCCTTACAGAGCCAGAAGTCAGAAGACAGGTGAGTGTAAGAAGAAAAGGATCTTCAGACATCGTGACGGCTGAAAGGTATCGCGCAGCGGGCGGGAACGCTGCGCGCCATGCTATCCATCACACACACGCATTGCGGGGGGGAGGGGGCGCCGCGCGCCCTGGGCAGCATGAAACCTACTAAAACTGGCAAAAATAAGGGGCATAAGATGCTGAGGCACAGTCCTACCCCCGCCAGTATAAATACAGGTTGAGTATCCCTTATCCAAAATGCTTGGGACCAGAAGTATTTTGGATATCAGATTTTTCCGTATTTTGGAATAATTGCATACCATAATGAGATATCATGGCGATGGGACCAAAGTCTAAGCACAGAATGCATTTATGTTACATATACACCTTATACACACAGCCTGATCCAATTTTAGCCAATATTTTTAATAACTTTGTGCATTAAACAAAGTGTGTGTACATTCACACAATTCATTTGTTTCCTATACACCGTATACACACAGCCTGAAGGTCATTTAATACAATATTTTTAATAACTTTGTGTATTAAACAAAGTTTGTGTACATTGAGCCATCAAAAAACAAAGGTTTCACTATCTCACTCTCAGTGAAAAAATTCTGTATTTCGGAATATTCCGTATTTCGGAATATTTGGATATGGGATACTCAACCTGTATTAGTTCAAAAGATCTGAGGGGAAACGCGCCATTACGGGGGTGGGGCTTCCTCCTCAGTCAGCCAGCACACTGCTCAGCGCTATTTTCTCTCCCTCCAGGCTGCAGAGAAGAACGCCGGTCCTCCTCCACTGCTGAACTAAGTATCAGGGTGCTTAACAGGGGGGGGCACAGTGAAATTTGGTGCTATATATATATATATATATATATATATATATATAATTGTGTGATTATAAAAGCGCTACAGGTCTGTGGGCATTGTGTGTTACACAGACATTTTATTACTGGCGCTGGGTTGTGAGCTGGCAAATCCTTTCTGTGTCCTCCTGACAGACTTTACTGTGGGTCTGTCCCCTATAAGTCCCGGATGTCTGTGGTGTGATTGTGCACGTGTGTGACATGTCTGAGGCAGGGAGCTCTTCCCCTGAGGTAGCCATTTTAGGGACACAGAGTTGTAATGTGGTGGCACTGCCGACACACCATGATCCTGAATGGGTGAAAGAATTACGTGATAGTGTGAATCATATCAGTAAGAGATTAGATAAGTCTGAGTCTCATGCAGAAAGCTGGAGAAAATCAGTGGAAGATGTGATTTTTAGTGGTTCTGCTTTTTCATCCACAGGCGTCACCTCTGGGTCACATAAAAGACCATTTGCACAAATAGTACAAACTGATACCGACACGGACTCTGATTCCTGTGTCGACACTAGTGATTTAAGGGAGATAGATCCTAAATTGGCAAAAAGCATTCAATACATGATTGTTGCTATAAGGGAGGTTTTGGAAGTTTCGGAAGCCCCTCCGGTACCTCAGGAGAAGGCTTATTTTTATAAAGAAAAGAAAATTAATGTAACTTTCCCTCCTTCTCACGAGCAAACCCTGAAAAGAAATTTCAGATTCCCAAAAGGATTCAGGTTGCTTATCCTTTCCCGGCAGAGGATAGGAAAAGGTGGGAGTCACCCCCAGTTTTAGACAGTGCCTTGTCACAGTTAACAAAGGTGATTCTCCCTGCACCTGGGACGGCTTCACTAAAGGAGCCGGTGGACCGCAAGTTGGAGACTACGTTAAAATCTATTTATGTGGCCAATGGTACGCTGCTCAGGCCCACCATTGCTTGCGCGTGGGTGAGTAGGGCTATCGAAAAATGGTCAGATAACTTGTCATCTGAAATTGACATGATAGATAAAGACGAGATTCTCCTAAAGTTAGGTCATATCAAAGGCGCATGCTGCATACATGCTAGAGGCCATGAAGGATATTGGGCTTTTAGGTTCAAAAGCCGCTACCATGTCAGTCTCGGCTAGGAGGGCGTTGTGGATTCGCCAGTGGAATGCTGACGCAGATTCCAAGAGAAATATGGAGGCTCTCCCATATAAAGGTGAGGCCTTGTTTGGAGATAGGCTGGATGCGTTGGTCTCTGCGGCTACCGCAGGTAAGTCGACATTCTTGCCTTATGCTCCAGCACCGACAAAAAAAGACACATCACTCTCAGATGCAGTCCTTTCGGCCCAACAAATATAAAAAGGCCAAAGGTTCCCCCTTCTTTGCAGTTAGAGGGAGAGGACGAGGAAAAAAGTCTGCAGCGTCTCCCGGATCGCAGGAGCAGAAGTCTACCCCTGCTTCTGCCAAATCTGCAGCATGACGCTGGGGCTCCCTTGCGGGAGTCCACTCGGGTGGGAGCACATCTGAAACTTTTCAGTCAGATCTGGGCTCAATCTGGCCTGGACCCTTGGGTTTTGCAAATAGTGTCCCAGGGATACCAGCTGGAGTTTCAAGACGTCCCCCATGCCGATTTTTCAAATCGACCTTGCCAGCTTCTCTTCCAGACCAAGAAGTAGTAAAGGCTGCAATTAAAAAATTGTCAGGATCAAGTCATTGTCCTGGTACCATTGTCACAGCAGGGAGGAGGTTTTTATTCAAGCCTCTTCGTAGTTCCGAAGCCGGACGGCTCAATCAGACCAATTCTGAACCTAAAATCTCTGAATCTCTACCTGAAAAGGTTCAAGTTCAAGATGGAATCTCTGAGGGCAGTGATTTCCAGTCTGGAGGAAGGAGATGTCATCGTGTCAGTAGACATAAAGGATGCCTACTTACATGTTCCCATTTATCCTCCACATAAGGCTTATCTGAGGTTCGCGATATAGGATTGCCATTACCAGTTCCTGACATTGCCGTTCGGACTCGCCACGGCACTGAGGGTATTCACCAAGGTGATGGCAGAGATGATGGTCCTCCTTCGACAACAAGGAGTCCATATAATTCCTTACCTGGACGATCTCCTGATAAAAGCGAGATCCAAGGAACGGTTGGTGCAGAACATTGCACTCTCCCTGTCAGTGCTCCAACAACACGGTTGGATTTTGAATTTTCTAAAGTCACAGTTGGGACCAACGACAAGATTGTCTTTTCTGGGGATGATACTGGACACAGAAGTTCAGAGGGTATTTCTTCCAGTGGAAAAAGCTCTGGAGATCCATAAAATGCTCAAACAAGTTTTGAAACCGACAAGAGTGTCAATACACCAATGCATTAGGTTGTTGGGAAAGATGGTAGCAGCCTACGAGGCCATACAGTTTGGCAGATTCAATGCCAGAGTTTTCCAGTGGGATCTGTTGAAGAAGTGGTCAGGATCCCACCTACACATGCACCAGAGGATAATCCTGTCATCCAATGCCAGGATTTCACTCCTGTGGTGGCTGCACAGTTCTCACCTATTATAGGGACGCAGATTCGGGATTCAGGACTGGGTCCTAATAACCACAAATGCAAGTCTCCAAGGCTGGGGAGCAGTCACACAGGGAAGAAGCTTCCAAGGAAAATGGTCAAGTCAGGAATCCTGCCTTCACATAAACGTTCTGGAATTGAGAGCCATTTACAATGGCCTTCTACAAGCGGTGCATCTTCTACAAGATCGGCCAGTGCAGATCCAGTCGGACAATGTAACAGCAGTCGCGTACATAAACCGTCCGGGCGGAACGAAAAGCAGAGCGGCAATGGCAGAGGTGAAAAAGATCCTCCTCTGGGCAGGAAGACATGCGAAAGCTCTGTCAGCTATTTTTATTCCGGGAGTGGACAACTGGGAAGCAGACTTCCTCAGCAGACACTATCTCCATCCAGGGTAGTGGGGCTGCCACCAAGAAGTCTTCGCAGAGGTGACAAGCAATTGGGGAGTTCCTCAAGTAGACATGATGGCATCTCGTCTCAACAAGAAGCTTCAGAGATATTGTTCCAGGTCAAGAGACCCTTAAGCAGTAGCAGTGGATGCACTGGTGACCCAGTGGGTGTTTCGGTCGGTATATGTCTTCCCTCCTCTTCCACTAATACCAAAAGTTCTCAAAATAATAAGAACAAGGGTTCGAGCAATCCTCATTGCCCCAGACTGGCCAAGGAGGGCCTGGTATCCAGATCTTCAGGAGTTACTCATGGAAGATCCTGGGCCTTTTCCTCCTCGCGAGGACCTGCTACAGCAGGTGCCGTGCGTATATCAAGACTTACCGCGGCTACGTTTGACGGCATGGCTGTTGAGCGCCGGATTCTAGCCCGAAAGGGGATTCCTAAGGAAGTCATTCCCACTCTTGTTCAGGCCAGGAAAGGAGTAACGTCAAAAAATTACCACCGTATTTGGAGAAAATATGTGTCTTGGTGTGAGTCCAAGAAGGCTCCTACGGAAGAGTTTCAGTTGGGACGTTTTCTCCATTTTCTGCAGGCAGGTGTGGATGCGGGCCTAAGATTGGGTTCAATCAAGGGCCTTATCAGTTTTCTTTCAAAAACAATTGGCCTCCTTTCCAGACGTTCGTGAAAGGGGTGCTGCACATCCAACCTCCATTTTTGCCTCCAGTGGCACCATGGGACCTTAATGTGGTGTTGCGGTTCCTTCAATCGGATTGGTTTGAACCTCTACAGGAGATAGAATTGAAGTTTCTCACTTGGAAAGTGGTCATGCTGTTGTCCTTGGCATCCGCAAGGCGGGTGTCTGAGTTGGGGGCCTTGTCTCGCAAGAGTTCTTACTTGATCTTCCATGAAGATAGGGCAGAGTTAAGAACTCGTCAACAATTTCTTCCTAAGGTGGTTTCATTTTTCCATATAAACCAACCTATTGTGGTGCCAGTGGCTACTGACATCTTCACTGCGTCAAAGTCTCTTGATGTGGTCAGAGCTTTGAAAATTTATGTCGCTAGAACAGCTCGGATACGGAAAACAGAGGCTCTGTTTGTCCTGTATGCTCCCAACAAGATTGGGTGTCCTGCTCCTAAGCAGACCATTGCGCGCTGGATCAGAGGGACGATTCAGCACGCTTATTCCACGGCAGGATTGCCGATACCAAATTCGGTAAATGCCCATTCCACTAGAAAGGCGGGCTCATCCTGAGCGGCTGCCCGGGGGGGCTCGGCATTACAACTTTGCTGAGCAGCTACTTGGTCAGGGGCAAACACGTTTGCAAAGTTTTACAAGTTTGACACCTTGGCTGATGAGGACCTCAAGTTTGGTCAATCGGTGCTGCAGGGTCATCCGCACTCTCCCGCCCGTACTGGAGCTTTGGTATAACCCCATGGTACTGAAGTGGACCCCAGCATCCTCTAGGACGTATGAGAAAACAGGATTTTAATACCTACCGGTAAATCCTTTTCTCCTAGTCGGTAGAGGATGCAGTGCACCCGACCCAGTGCGTACTTTACCTGCAGTTGTTAGTTTGTTGTTACACGAGTGTTGTGTTACGATTATTATCAGCATGTTGCTGTAATTGTTCATGCCCGTTGGCGTGTGTTAAGTTGAATGGCATGTGCGGCATGGTTGAGGTGTGAGCTGGTATGAATCTCACCTTTAGTTTAAAAGTAAATCCTTTCCTCGAAATGTCTGTCTCCCTAGGCACAGTTCCTATACTGAGGTCTGGAGGCGGGGCATAGAGGGAGGAGCCAGTTCACACCCTTGAAAAGTCTTAAGAGTGCCCATGGCTCCTGCAGAACCGTCTATACCCCATGGTCATGAAGTGGACCCCAGCATCCTCTACGGACTAGGAGAAAAGGATTTACCGGTAGGTATTAATAAGTTTTTTCATTCTGACAAAGTACTGGAACCAGAAACATATAGTACAGGTTCTATTGCACGGGATGCTGTTAATATACCGACTATCTGGATCCCAGCATTCGGGATATTGACGCCAGAATACCGACATCCGGTAAAATGCTGGCGGTCGCAATTCCAACCGCAGCCTTATATTCCCATTCGGCTGGTGGGTCCACGCCACGACCTGAGTGGGAACATAACCTGTGGTGGGCGAAGCTCACCACTGGGCCCGAAGCGTGTCAAATGCAGCAAGCCTGTCGGGACTTGCTGACAGAATTCCATCTGCCGGGATGCTGCTGTTGGGATACTGACAGCCGGCTTCCCGTCTGCTGGAATTTCATATGTATTCCCTATTGCACAGTATGTCACAGTAAATTTCGGCAACTTGATTGTTAAACATTACCTATGTTGAGTATTTCTCACCGCTGGGTGGAGCATAGAAGTTAAAATACTGTATATGCAGTTTTGTTTTTGTTTTTCTGTCCACAAGCTTAAAAACAAACCATAAATTATAAGGAGAGCTTCAGTCTGTACACCACACATTTAATCTGTAGCTGAATGTAAAACACACCCTGATTCTCAAATATGAAAGACTGTAATTGCTAACATTCGCTATGTTTATTCTGTAAATAGAACCTCTAGATGTTGACTGTAAAGCTAGGTACAAACTATAAGATTTTGCCAAGCGTAGGCCGATACAGACCAACCCAAGGCAATCACTACAGAGGACCATACACACTGCGTATTCTGAACATTCCTAAAATGACGTGAATGATATAACATGCTGCATCAGGTTTCGATCCTACAGATTTTGGACACTGGTGCGGTGTGCACACTAAGGTGTATATTCAATTGAAGTCGAAAACTGCCGTCTGTCGAAAAGACGGCAGTTTTCGACTTTTTAAGGTCGAATCCTGATTCGACCTACAGTATTCAATATATTCCTAAATTTTTCGACAAGTCGATGAATTCGACTTGTCGAAAAGCACGTGGATCGGCGGAATAGCTGCCGATCCACGTGCTTGTGTCCTTTTCGACCATCTCAGTCCGACATCAAAAAGATGTCGGACTGAGATGCGGACCCAGAGGAGGAGAGGGGGGGGGAGCCACCGGGAGATGGGGGGACAGCCGGCGGGCATACAGGGGAGATCAGCGCTGCAGCTGAATGTCACTCTGCCGCCCAACCAAACGGCAGCGTGCTGGAGCCGGGTAGAAGCCGCCGTGAAGTCGGGCGGTTGAGTGACATCCTGCTGCAGCGCTACTGTAGCGCTGATCTTCCCTGTATATCCGCCGGCTGTCCCCCGGCTGGTCTCCCCGTGGCTCGCCCCCCTTCTCCTCCTCTGCGTCCCATCTCTATTCGACTTGAAAAAGTTGAATTAAGATGGGATTGAATAGGGGTTGTCGGATCCATTCCGACAAATACATGTCGGAATTGATCCGACTTTAATTGAATATACCCCTAAACAGTTATTTGTCAACGACCCAATATTTGTCAGTTTGGCACGAAAATTGTATAGAGTGTTCCTAGTTTAAGTCACAGGTTTATTATCATTGTTACTATAATAATAATAATAATAATAATAATAATAAATTAGGTGTAAATATTAAATCATGGTAGAATCAGAGATTGTGGCAATCAGAACTGTGCAACTGTACACGAAGACTACATCTGTGCATTATCTAGAGTCGTGAGTAGCAGTAAATATGTATGTGTGTTACTGAACAAGACATGAGCGACCAGTTTAGTGGGCTCAGTACAAAACTTGGTGTGGTAGCATGGGAAACGCATGATATCCTTAGTACGTACCCTTAAGGAGCCCATATATCAGTAGTGTTGGGGTACTTTCCCATTCTCCCGATACCCGGGTCAGGGGATCAACGAATTCTAACATGTTGGAAATCCTTCATTTGCCAATTGTGACCAAACATTTTTTTTGGATCGGCGAGTCAGGGATTTCTGTTGGCTTTTCCATAATCCCCGGTGAATCACTGACCATCAATGTCTGCCGACATTGGGAACCATCTGGCTAATGTATGGGCCCGCATTAGTCAGAGTGACTATATCCACATAGAGCAAAAATAAATTGTCAGGTTAATATTTCCTATTCATATTGCAAATGTTGTTAATGTACAGTCAGTAAATCTTTGTAAAGCAGTACATTTTAGTTTTTGATGGGTTTACGTAACTGCCAGTATGCCCTATTTAAAGTATCAAAACAATTCAGGGCACACGCCAGTTTGCCTAAACAAGAACCAGATCCTTTATAAACAATGTTACTTTATTATGAGCCTACACTCATTTCTCAATAAGCCATACCCATTTTTTATTCTAAACGGTCAGGACTGATATGCCAAAAGAGAGAGCGGTGTATTTTCACAATGTATCCGATGTCTTCACACAATAGAGCAGGGGTCAACAAATGTTTGTACAGTCAAAGAACCAGTTGAAAAGTTTAGGGGCCAGACCTCCCTGCCTGACCAAAATATATGAATACTTGTATAGACTACGACACATGCACCTTCAATGCTCCTCAGACCATCCGACATGCTATTAGACACACCTGCCTTCCAATTCATAGAGCAATATTCAATTAATACATTGTGCCTGATCTCTCGTCTTAGGGACAATCAGGTCAATTGTCCCTCGTTATCACCCCTATAGCTCCCATAGGCTAAACCCGACTAAAGTTATGGGTGCGATCGTGAAAAGTCCCATTTGGGCAACCAAATGGGTCACACTTAATACATTTCAGCTCGCCACCCCCGGGCGTAGAGTGCTGAAATGCTGATATTTCGCCGATCAACAGAAACAATTGAATAGCTGCTGACTGGCACGAGAGGGGGGCGATAACAATTTAATTCCGCCCATAGTGTGCAATACACAGACGTGACCCATATTCATAGTGTGACACATACACAGGAGTGTCTTATTTTTTTAGCGTGTCTCACACAGGTGTGTCCCATTTTTATAATGTTCCACACACAGTAGTGCCCCATATTTATGGTGTGTCATGTTGCAGTTCTCAAAACCCACTTACCTCACCCGGTGCTATCGCTGTTCCTCATGGCATGTCCCCACTGTTCAGATTCTACATGCCATTATAAACCTAGATTCTGTTTGAACGCATTTCCTGAGATATACCATGGCATAGGTGTCCCTATGTTATCTTTGATCATATGGTCATTCAGCTCTTATTCTGGACTTCATTATTACACATGATCACTACAGCCAATCTGCTCCCTGAAAATCCTATTTTAGTTCCCCAAGTTCACTAGCAAATCGCTCACTCTGAGTGTATTCAGCATTCCTGTGCTAGTTCTCTCCTGTAGTGCTCAGCCTTACCATACACCAATGTGCTCGTGTCTGTATTATATCAATACCTGCTAGAAGCCTTGTTGCTTTACCTGTGCATTACCATCGCAACCAGCTTATCCTGGAACTTCCTGCACATACCAACCTGTGGACTTAATGGGCCCCAGTATATCCCTCCAAATGGGGTGTGGTTATGTGACCGCCGGTTACTATACTGACGCTGTAATCCTGGTTGGGGGGAATCCTGACAGCCGGCATGCTGACTGACAGGGACTATTCCCATAGAGTGGGAGTAGAACCTGCGATAAGCGCAGCGAGCCACCGAGCCCACAAGCGGCTTTGTTGCGCTCGCAACACCCCCCCCCCCCCCCCCCCCCCGCAGGAAATGTGCACAATGGGATCCCGCCGCCGGTAGGGTGACCGCGACGGTCACGCAAACCCAACCCCTGTCAGCTACCATTGTCTGCAAATCCAGGGCAAGTTTCAAACAGCCATTCAGTGTGCTACCATTGTAGCTATAACGTCAGCTGTGCAGTATACAGATATCCAGCTTCCATTACAGTTCCTACCTGCAGTGGGCACATGTAATAGTGTGTGTCCTGTTCTTCACCCTATGATCACACAGTTTTTAAAGCACCAAACAACTTCCAGTGGCCTAGATTTTGGCAGTGTTCAGCCAGCCAGGTAGTCCACCAGTGCCTTTATGTAGGTTTTATCTATCCTGGTTTATTACGCTTGTGAGTTCTAAGTAATAAGTAAAAGCATCTGTGCTCCTGGTTTCACCCACACCAGTTCTCAACAACGTTTCCCAGTGGTCTCCGTTCTATGCCCACAACCAATACAGACTCTGACAGTGTGCCACACAAATAGAAGTGCCCCATATTCATACTGTGTGACACGCACACACACATGCGCAGGAGTGCCCCATTTCTATAGTGTGACACATGCACACACACATGCGCAGGAGCGCCCCATTTCTATAGTGTGACACATGCACACACACATGCGCAGGAGTGCCCCACTTCTATAGTGTGACACATGCACACACACATGCGCAGGAGCGCCCCATTTCTATAGTGTGACACATGCGCAGGAGCGCCCCATTTCTATAGTGTGACACATACCCCATTTTTAAAACAATATTATAGCAGGAGGACATTCTAATGAAATCACTTTAATAGTCCCATACCAGCGGTGTACAGCTCCCCGGAGGACACACTCTTCTTCCCCAGTCAGCAGTGCTGCAGCTCCCTTTTGGTCACTCCCCTCTGCTGTGCATGTAATGATGCTGCTTCCCATGGCGCGGTCACTCTCCTCCTGCTGGCATTGCTGCCGTCCCTTGGTGGTGCTGCTCCCGGCAGGTCACTCTCCTCCTCACTGCCAACCATGGTGCAACTTCCTGAGGCATGCAACTTTCTTCACCTCTGCCAACAGCAATGCAGCTCCTTGTCATGCGGTAAATCGCACTGCTCCCGGACACATGTCAGCTATCCACGGCGTAGTCACTCTCTTTCAAATCTATGATCTTACAGGCAAAACTTGCGGGGAGAAGCCACAGTTATTGAGAGGTAGATGTATGAAGAAGTGAAAAGATTGGAGAAGTTGCCCATGGCAACCAATCATCTTTGAAGTAACATTTATCAAGTGCATTCTATAAAATTATACGTAGGAGCTAATTGGTTGCCATGGCCAACTTCTTCACTGACTCACTTCTCCACTCTTCTCACTGCTTCAGAAATCTACCCCTGAAAGTGTCCGTCACACATTTCTCCCTGTGACAGGCGTGCAGCATTCTGTCCAGCCCAGAGATAGGAGTGTTTTGTAACTGATCTTTTTGATCAATAACTTTATCTTCAAGTTTTCAACAGTCCCTGGCTCTTGTAAAGAAAAATCTAGTCGTCAGGACTAAAATCTTAGTTGCCGTGGTGACCTAGCGCATGGGATTTGTCGAGCACTGCAATAGAGACAACCACTTTGAGGGTCTAACCCATATTCTTACAATATAGTGACTACCATTTCTCCTAGTGACTTTGGCTATCCATGCATTAGGAACTACAGTTGACATTATTACCGGATAATACTTAATAATGACTGGATACACTGAGAGGAACACCTTTAACATTATACACAATTGTGATTATTTTTTAGTTCTACTTGGTGCATGTTGCATGTCACTTACCTGTGGGCAACAGGGTTCAGGCGCCTATTGCTTCTAAGGAGGTGATTCAGTGCCAAGCCTTTGTCTTTGTGATTTGTGGACGTCTTTTATCAAACTACTCTATCACAACCTGTTTTTTGTTGTTTATTTTGCAGCCCATGAAGCCACTTAAAGCCACTGCCACAACTTCACAGCCAGTTTTAACCATGCAGCAAATAGATGCCATTTTTTATAAGGTTCAAGATATCTACGAGATCCACAAGGATTTCTATGACAACCTCTGCCCTTGTGTGCAAGAATGGGACAACAAGACAACTGTTGGACATCTCTTCCAAAAGCTGGTAAGATTAAGCTGAAGACAGATAAGGAGCAGACAGATGGATCTTGCCATCCACATAAGTTTCTGTTATTCTATATATAATTAGCCTTTCTTCACAGATTATTTGCATAAAACCATAAACAGGACAATTTTGCATTTTGTCTGCTGCGTAAGACGGGACTGGACGGGATTTTCATGAATGGACCTGAATAGCCACTAGTATTACTTCAATGGCTGCTCCGCATTGGTATTTAGTCCTTCTATGAGCGGTCTCTGTCCTTGCTGTGCTCGCCTTAGGGCACCGGTCTTGCAGATTGACAGGTGTACTGCGCTAGTCAAACACCCCACCTGCCCTGATGTCTGTCTGATCTGCCACATTAGAGCAGCAGTCATACCCAAAGTGCCAAACCTTGCAATGTTATGCTGTATAGAATATTATTTCACAGCACAAACTACAGTTTCTGGCACATCGCATACGAGACCCTCTCTCTGTAGAAAATATTTGACTGCAGAAAGGTAGCAGTGACTGCAGAATATGTTGTCCAGCATTATTCTGCACCTGTGTAGCATTACACATAAGGGGTAATTCCAAGTTGATCGCAGCAGGAATTTTTTTAGCAGTTGGGCAAAACCATGTGCACTGCAGGGGGGGGGCAGATATAACATTTGCAGAGAGAGTTAGATTTGGGTGGGTTATTTTGTTTCTGTGCAGGGTAAATACTGGCTGCTTTATTTTTACACTGCAATTTAGATTGTAGATTTAACTCACCACACCCAAATCTATCTCTCTTTGCACATGTTATATCTGCGCCCCCCCCACCCCCCTGCAGTGCACATGGTTTTGCCCAACTGCTAAAAAAATTCCTGCTGCGATCAACTTGGAATTACCCCCATACTGTATAAGTATAGTAAATGTATTCTTTTTATTCTCCATATTTCAAACACCTGTGCCAGCTCCATCGACTCTTATCTTCATTTTAATGTGGAACAAAGGTCTAGTATTAAAACAGCTATTTTAAAAGAGGCATCTGGACGCATAACATGAAAGTGATAATCATCTTTCATCAGTTCTGTTTTCTCAGCGTTTGCTGACTGGGGGCAGTGTCTCTGGGTGGGTAGTACTGTGTTATATACTGAAAGCACAGAAAATTTATAATGCTTTGATCTGATTTTCTGTTTTCTTTTTAAAGAGCAAGTAAAGCTCCTATTTGACGATAATATACATCAAAGACTGAATAATATATATGAAATGATTGGAGTGTTTTTAACTCTCCATGATGCACAAACTCACTTTCCTGCAGAAGGTTACCATGTTAGGAGAACAGTGACTGGCAGCTAGGCAGACTTGCTTTGCAGAAATGCAGTGTGCACTGGATTACTCATACAGGGCCAGTGACATCACATATACTCAGCTTCGGTCTGTATGACTCCCCATGTGGGCGGAGCTTCAGCTAATTCTATATTTAGTGCTGCAACAATATTTTTTACAGAGCTGCAGTGGAATATCAGGACAGAACAATGCAGTCTTATCGGAAAATTTCAGTTTTAGGTTTTAGCGAGCCTTCTGTATATGAAAATGTCAAATCAGGTTTAAAAACAAAACAAATAACACCTTGTGACTAGTTTTATTTTTTTATTGAGCAAAGTTGGTGACAAGGAGTGGTGAAAGACCTTCTGGCCTATCAGAAATAATGATGTTGTCTAATGAACAACTATGATACGATAATTTGAACAACAGTGCTGTTCTGCTGTTCAAGGAAAGGTGGGAAAACAGTTCCTGTTTCTCTACTACAGTGGTTCTCAAACACGGTCCTCCGGACCCCACACAGTGCATGTTTTGCAGGTAATCTAGCAAGTTTACAGGTGTATTAATTACTCACTGACACATTTTAACAGGTCCACAGGTGGAGCTAATTATATCACCTGTGATTTTGTGAGGAGACCTGCAAAACATGCACTGTGTGGGGTCCTGAGGACCGAGTTTGAGAACCTGTGCTCTACTACATCTGAAATTACTTATGGAGGTTAACTTTCAGTTTACCTCCTTCAGACTTGCCCTTTAAAACGTTAGAAAAATTATATACAGTAGTTATTATGAATAAAATAAATGACAACATAATTAATGTTTACTTGTAATGTTTATTACTGAAGATTTGAATCAAGCGTTTAAGATGAGTTTTTTTTCTTCTTCTTCCTAAATTGACAAGATTATTCAGCATGCACATGCTTTATATTACTTTGCAATTTTAAGATCATCTCGGACAGGTGTAGAAGTGCTCTGAGCCTCTTAATAAAAAAACAAGAAGCCTTTTAAATAAATAAAAAAATCTTTTAATCATTGTGTACACATAGAAGGAAAAAACAACAATAACATAAAGAGCTGATATATGATAAGCCAGAGCCAGAGAAACCTACTCCTAGCAAGGACATTGGCAAGATATAAAGGGGGGTATTTAATTGTTTGAAAAGTCAGTTGGGTGTCTGTTTTTTCCTATCTAATAGACAGGAAAAAAACAGACACTCAGCCGACTTTTCAAACAATTGAATTCCACCCAATGGGGAAGATTTATTAAGCGCGCTGTAGTGATAAAGTGGAAGGTGATAACGCACCAGCTAGTCGGCTCTTAACTGTCATTTTTTTCAAACCCAGTCTGTAACATGGAAGCTAGGAGCTGATTTTCTGGTGCGTTATCACCTTCCACTTTATCACTTCACCAGGATTAATAAATCTGCCCCAATGTTCTTTGCCAAAAACATGCTGTAGACTAGAGCATAGATTCCACAAAATGTCATGCGTAATAGAGCAGAGAGTCAAGGAAAGTGCGCGTGTGGTTCCCACAGCTCCTTACCCAGCAACCTTATTTTTAACAGTTTCACAGAGACTTGTATCTACAAGAAGTTAACAGTGTAACAAATCTTTTTAGGTGCATCGTCGCACTTGGTAGCTGTTGCTTGGCAACCATGACGTTGCTTAAATTAATTAGTCTTGAGGATGCTGCATATTTGCAATTTTCTGAAGTGTTATCAGGGAAGAGTGATTGCAAGAGGGAATCACTATTAGCTCCAGTAGTATTACAGTAATGATTATCTGAAATCATTACATTATTCTTGTAATGGCACTTCTCTCTTCTTATGGTCTGTACTCCGGCATGCATACTAATCATCCTCTTTCCTACCTATTAAATGATACTGTACTCAAGTTTAAAATGCCACTTTTCTTGTATATACAGTAGGTTTTGTCTTTTAGTACTAATGTAATCCTTGCAGTTGTGTCTTATTATTCCAGCTCTTCTAATAAAACTAATTTGTCACTTTAATCACTGGTTCTATGTCCCGGTGTATCTGCCAGCCCTCGTTACACCATTGCCGTAACCTGTTCTCATGGAAACCTAGGCCCCGGCAGCGTCAGGCTGACACGGATGGGTTCTTTCTTACGGCTATTACTTTCCTATGCCTAGTGGCTGGATGGGTGAACGGGGGAGATTTGTGCATAAATGTCTAATCTAAGCGTTTTGTAACTTTCTGTGTGACCTTCACTTTCCTGGATTCTCTCTCAGGTCAGCCAGCTGGGAGTGTACAAGGCCTTTGTGGATAACTACAAATGTGCCCTGGAGACAGCGGAGAAGTGCAGCCAGTGTAATAACCAGTTTAATAAAATCTCAGAGGTAAGAATGAGGATTGAGCCTAATGGTGTAATGTCTTCCAGTAATGATCACTGCTCACCAACTGCTTCTCTCCTGTGTAACACAGTGACTCCGGAAATAACGTTATTTTGACAACTCCTTAAAACATGTTGCAGATTGAGACCCCGCCCCATTGCAATTATCGTAATCTATAATAAAACTAGAGCACATTTCTTGAGCTTGTGAGCATCTCTGTCCAAGTCTGTGTATTGCTTTTAGGATGCCAATAAATCTCTATTAATCAGTGGCATGTGATGTATTTTCTCCTTGGATAAAATTAAAGGGATGACCACACACTGTTTGGCTAATAAGTAGCTGCGGATGGTGTTACCTGGCCTGTGGGTCTTTGAAAACAGGAAAATGCATTACCTCATACTTTATTCTGACCTACAGTATAGTTTGAGGATATAGATTAGGTATTAACCATCCAGACTAAATACAAGGGAATAATGCTGCAATATTTCTCTCTCTCTCTCTCTCTCTCTCTCTCTCTCTCTCTCTCTCTATATATATATATATATATATATATATATATATATATATATATATATAGTCAACAGGGCCGGTTCTAGATCTTGCAGAGCCCAGGGTGAAAGTTTTCATTGAAGTCCCCTTGTAGACAAAACATGGTTAGTGCGCGCCGTAGGCACGCGCAATAAAATAGGGGCGTGGCTTCATAGGGATGGAGCCTGGCCAGTTGTGCCCCGTGTAGTTTTGCCCCCTGTAGTTTTTCCCCCTGTAGTTTTGCCCCCTGTAGCTGTGCCCCCTGTAGTTTTACCCTCAGTAGCTGTGCCCCCTGTAGTGTGCCTCCTGTAGTTTTGCCCCCTGTAGCTGTGCCCTCAGTAGTTGTGCACCCAGTAGCTCTTCCCCTGTAGCTGTGCCTCCTGTAGTTTTGCCACCTGTAGCTGTGCCCTCAGTAGTTGTGCCCCCAGTAGTTGTGCCCCCCTGTAGATGTGCCCCCAGTAGTGGCTCCCCACTCCTGCTTCCCAACCGCTGCTGCTGTCCTTAATCTCCGGCCGCCGCTCCTCGGATCTATGGGAGAGACGTCATGACGTCTCCCATAGCGCGTACACTGCACAGACACTAGAGGTCAATTATGACCTCTAGCGTCTGCGGCTGCTCCCACAGTGCCGTGTGGTGCGCGATAACGTCAGGTGCACCTCATGGCATCAGTAGCAGATCTTGCCACGTCAGCAGCGGCTGCACCTTCAGAACAGCAGCGCCCCGGGCCAAAAGCCTGCTTGCCAGTGGCAGGAGCCGCTACTGATAGTCAAAGTAGAACTTGTCTGCACACGTTCCATACATTGTTAACACACTCTAAAGTTCTATTTAATGTCTCAGTGGATCTGGTTAGGATCCCGGCTGTTAAAATACCGCCGCCGGAATCCCGACACGAAATGGAATGCCGACGCCAAAATCCTGTCAGTGATCACAATCCCGACTCCGGCATCCCAACACACGGGATGCCGGGCCACCGGAGATGTAAGTCGCTGGGAGGGTGGGGTTAGGTTTAAGCTGTGGGGGGAGCGTTCGAGTTAGGCTATGGCCTGCGGAGGTTAGTGTTAGGCACCCCCGGGGAAGGTTTGGCTGTGGGGGGTGGAGGTTAGGTGTATACTGCGGTGGAGGGGGGAATTCAGGCTGCAAATAGGGATGATTAGGGGGCCATTGGGGGATGGTTATACTTACCTTCACCTGTCAGGATTTTGATCATCAGGATACCGCAGTCTTATTCTGACTGACTGCATCCCATCCCCCTGTATATCCATCCCAACCCTACAGTGTCTCACATAAGACTGTAATATCTGTGCTGGGTGTTACTAGCATAATGTTATATGTTCAGGTTGTGTAGCAGTTATTCACTTGGTGTTGGAGGACTGTAATTATTTTTCCAGCCGCCATTTCATGTCAAATAATTATGACCACTGCTTTTATTGAGACATCATGCAGTGCTGACTGACTGCATCATGTGACACAGCTTAACAAATGTCAGCTTTGTGCAGGTGAGGTCAGAACAAAGTGCATTGCTCTACAATAAAAAGGTTTGATTTTTTTTTATACTCTGTATGTAATGTATGATAAACATATGACTAATCTCCTTACATCCAGTGATGGCAGAACAACCTTTACTCCCTTTCTTTATTTATAATCATGCTCAATGACCTTCTACTAAAGTTTCAACATGTTACAGTATCAGTAAAGAAAAAAGAACTAAGCAATGATTTTCTCTTCACTATGTGGTAAAAGCATAGTGTACTGGTGTGCCTACTGGGGTGGTCTTCAGTTTGCCGGCTGTCGGGATCCCGGCGCACAGTATACCGGTGCCGGAATCCCGACAGCCGGCATTCGCCCAGCTGTCGGTATGCTGGCGCCGGTATGCTGGTCACCGGGAGCCCGGCTGCCGGCATACCCTACTACACCCGCCTACTGGTATCTTCATACATCTAGCCTTAATACGCCAGGAGAGAGTGAGCCGACAGTTCCCGGGCAACTCCGCTAATGCCGGATGCCTTTTTTTTTTTTTACAGCAAATGTTTCTTGTTCGCATCACTATGCTAATAAGACGCACAAGCAGTCCCTGCTTATTAAAATGTTATGCGACATGCCTATATTCTGTGTGCCACTGCAGCTGTATCTGCATACGAAATGCTGTTACACTATTTTCTAGGGAAACACTGTAACAATGCAGATATAGCCGCAGTCACACACAGAATATAGAAATATATTAGCAATGTGAATAAGAAGCATATCAGGGAAAATAAACAAAAACGGCCCGACGTTGGTAAATGCGCTCACAACTAGGCATGAATAGTAGGGATGTTTAGCGTAACTGCAGCAACGGTGGTAGAGGACACATCTGTAATTGGGAAACTCTTATACCGAACTGTAAAATGTCTGGTATACAGATGTGTCCACACACACCTATCATCAAATAGCCCCATTTAGTGCGCCACGGACTTTGCAACTTTGCTGTGCCATGCAAGTTTTTCTTAAATTATGCATCTTAATCGGCTGCTTGTTTTGCAGCAAAAATACTCATCCTAAGTACTTCATACTCCATTAGCGACTTAAGATGCAACATTCAGGGAAAACTACGCAACCTTTGTAAAAAAGCAAAATGTACCATACGAATTCCCCATGCCACACATCATTATGCCTCATCTGTTGCTTTATAACAGTTAGTTTTGCGACAACTAATACTTAGTACACCTTTAGCTACACAGGTCCTGATTTAGAGTTGTATGCTTATGCCACCGTACCTGAAAATGTGTACACAGATACTGGGCAACAGTATGCAACTGCCAGCCGCCTGGATTGGTATTGAGGCACCCTCTGGCAGCTTTGTGTCCCAGCAGTTGTGTGTACAACGATGCAGCATCAGCAGCAGGTCAGTCAATTAGCAGGCATCTCAGTGGCCCTATGGTCACGCAGCATGGCCTCAGGAAGTGAGATTGCATATGGGATCGCAGATGCAGGTTGTGTTTATACTCCCCAATACCTCTCCTAAACGTTCCGTGACTCTCAATCAGTTTGCTAATAAATTCTCTGTCATCACCATCACGGCAAATGTGCAGTGCGACTTAGACGCATGAGCAGTCAGCTGATAAGCGCTCAGCTGTGTGAAATATTGGGTTCCCGTTCTACTCTGAATCAGACCCTTAGTACACTATAGTAAATGAAGACACAAAATGTTGGAAAAAGTACTCGGGCATGGGAATCGCTACCTGCAGTGGAGTGTTTAGTCTCACCTTGTGGCACAAAAAGGAAAGGTGTATGAAGACACACATGTAGTTCTACATTAGGATGGAAACCATTTGCCATGGTTGTCTGTTAATTGTAGCATTGGGATTTACTGAAACCAGGCTACATCCGACATAGAATTCCCCACCAGGACATAAATTGATTGTTGGGTGTTTTTAGTTTGTTGGGTTCTCTAGCTGTAAAATAAGGCGAAGATTCCCTGCACCCCTGTTCCTCCTCATGTTACATGATTTATTTATATTTAGTTGTTTTTGGATATGATTACACCCTTTACTGCAATATTGATCTACTGTAATCTTAACTCCAAGGAAAAATAAGGTACAGTACATTACAATTCTTAACCCAACTCCTCCACCTGGCTTAATTTTGTCTTTCATAGGTTGTAAGTCAGTGTAACAATTACAGGCCACTATCTGGAGGGATAAGGATAAGTGAAGGTTACTTTACTTATGGCTCAGGTGTCTCCACGAGAGCACCCTAGAGTGCGCTGCGATTTCGGCTTCCTCTGGTTAGGTTACAAAAATCTGTGTACTTTACAGCTCTCATCTTCCCTGCCTAATGCCTTTGACATTTCTTTGTAAGGTGTCAGCATATTCCGATGACCGCATCAAGAAAGACATTTTTGCAGAAATCAGTAGAGCCCTTGCCACTGAATGCAATGTATTAAGCAGTCTGTTTCCATTGCCAAAGCCTTACCCAGCTTACATCTTCATTTACAAATATCCCGTGGCTGGACACCAGTCCTAAGGCAAGCTTAGCATTGCAGTTCATTTGTAGTCATCATTAATTGCCATTATGCCTCTACAGAGGAAGCCATCAGTGTGATTTGTATGACTGGCTGAAGCTTCTGGGGATTAGTTACTTGGTAGAGGATTCTCTACATTCTCCCTTCAAGCATTTCAGCATCTTTCAATGTAATGTAGAACAGATATGTATATGATTTCCCACATGCAAGACAAGAGCTTACGCAACAGTGATTATTCTGCCCGTCTCAATAGAGTTGTCTTTTGCAGGATCTGAAGGTGAAAGGGCCCAAGGACTCAAAGGAACAGCCGACATCTGTTACCATGGAAGGTATTGAACACTGCTGTCTGTCTAACATGTCTGCTTCTCAATCATTGCTCTGTTATTCCAGCCTATTATTTTATTGGCTCATCCTGTGATCACCTTTTATCTCGGTGTGTTTGGAGACTGGAACATCTGCTGTTTTGTTGAGCCATCCTGAACTGATGTAGAAAATATATTTCCTCAAGGTCACTCCTGTAATTGCAGTCTTGGTCATTTCATGAGCATGGATAATAGGGCACTGATTAGTAATAAGTACACTGGGCTTCCAGGCTAGCAATTCGACCATTTCATTGCCAGAGGGCTAGCGGCACATTACTGGTCATTGCTTTTTTATATCAGTTTCTCTTATAGGTGAATGCCCTTGTTTTCTGGGTTTAACTTATAGTACTAGTACTAATGCGGTCTAGCTAAGCCAGTCTTAATGACATCACAGTATAATTATATTCTCCAATACTCTTTCCTGCTTGCAGTGTACGTCTCTTTATCACCACAGATCTTTGCATCTGTTGATTTCAGTAGATTGGGGACAAAGCTTTTGTTGCAGCGCTTGGAAGTGGGGGCATACCATGCTCTCTAAATCTCTTTTTAAAATGCCAATGATGTCCACCTTGAGCCACTCCTCCCAGCCCCGCTCCTCCCCTCTTCTCTTGCTGTCCCTCCCATCTCTCCTCATTGCATGGAGTGTGTCTCTGTGTTATGTGTAAGCCTGCATGTTAGGTGACTGCTATTGTGCTGAAGCCAGCAGATTGGCTTCTGCCGGCTGGTGATGGGGAGTGGGACGAGACATGGCTGGATGCTGGGGAGATGGAAATTCTGTTGATCTTTCGGCTTTGCTGTAATTGCACCTATGGTAAATTGCATCTTCTTTTCTGCATGTTGCAGGCATGGGTGTACATGTCTCTTCTTTTCTCTGATGTGTTAGACTCTGCTGTGTCTGATACTAACGCTGATGCTGGTTGATGAGCCACTGATTGGAGTTTGCTTTGTTAATACATTGTACAGAGGATGTGCTGTTATTTTGTGAGTTAGTAATTCTCTCTCTCTCAGAACATTGTGTTGTGTCCCTTTTGTACTGGAGGTATTTAAAACGGTTTCTTCCGCCTCATATAGTAGCCGTACAGAAGTTCGAAGGGGGTGTTATATTTGTTTTTGTTCTAAACATGTTAACCTGTATTGAACCAGTTTGTGTCTTTGGTTATTGTGTCGTTTCATTCATACCGTCTTTAATAGTCACATTACTGCTTTACGTCTCCAGCGGCTCTGCTGATATGTTGTACTAACAATGCATTCAGCTGCTGTCCTCTGTGCTAGGTACGGCAAAGGAGAATGGAGTTCTGAAAGGGCTTTGTATGCACTCACCCATGTGTCGTCTCTGCCAAAGGGACAAGAAGCATAGTACGTGGTTAGATGGCATTTTTCATGAATAAAGTGTGAGCATTGGTATTTAGTGAACAGTCTTATTGCTGTAAAATCTGCTCTGTGGTGAGGGGCATAATGCCTGGAAACCAGGAGTATCACCATTCATTGTGTGGAGGTCTCTGTACATGAATGGATGGAGCTTTGGGGAGGGTCAGACACAATGCAGACTGATGCATTAAGGTCACTGGCTGAACAATAGACCCAGGTTACTCTGGTGATCCTAGAATCGTATCGTGCTATGTGACCTTGTGCAATTTACTTACCAGCCATGTGTCGTCTTTTCCAACACTTAATTAACAATTATAATTTTATGTAAGTGCTGATGTATCATTAAAGTAACATGCATTAGATGTAGTCGCTGGCTTAGTTTTCTGCTTCAAAGCACTCAGTAGTTGGCTCATCATAGATTAAATAAGAATAGATGGGCTACATTCCTGTATCCTTGCCAGGTCTTCTGCATTTAACACCAATATGTACCCATCTATTATTACATCTGTCTCTACATAATAGTCTGAAATATTGACAGCAGGCATTTTTCTTTGAATAAATCTACTCCAATCACAGTACACTTTCCATTAGACCTTGCCCTGTGATTCTAGCATGTGCAGCCTTATTAAGCTCAACTCTTGGCTGACACAGCGTTAGAAATGTGACCGTGGTAACTTTTATTATAGGGAAGTATTCCTACTTCCAGCTCATTGCAATAGCACTGCTGTAATGAGTGCCTGAATGATGGGTTTCTTCATATGTTGTCCTGACGTTTTATTCATTCTGTGAAAGAAATGCAGATGTTTCCTCCTACACCTAGCCTCAATACACCATGCAGCATGAGATGCCTTCCGCGAGTGAGCCGCCAGCTCCCATGCAACTCTGCTAACATCGGGCGTCTTTTCTTGACAAAAATACATATTAGTCACAACGCAGTGCTACTAGGACGCACAAGGAGACTGAGCTGAATAATTTGCTATATGACACTTGTATATTGGGGGTCATTCTGACCCGATCGTACGCTGCAGTTTATCGCAGTGGCGCGATCAGGTCAGAACTGCGCATGCCGAAGGCAGTCGCTGCGCCACGATCGCCTCTGCCTGATTGACAGGCAGATGCAGGGGTGGGGGGGGAGGTTTGCCGAACGCCGGCGTTTGGCCGCCGTTTCTTGGGCGCAGTCCGGCCAATGCAGACGTGGACGGACCGTGCGGGGTGCGGGCCGCAGCAGCTGCGTGATGTCACATGCAGCCGCTGCGGGCCGGGGATCGACGAGTAGCTCCCGGCCAGCACGCTACAGCTGCGCTGGCCGGGACCTACTCCTAAAGTGCAAAAGTATCGCCGCTGTGCTATGCTCTTGAATTTCTGCGGGAGAGGGGGGGGGCACTAACATGCGGGGCGGGATATTCAACTCGGAATGACCCCCTTTGTGTGTGACTGAGTCTGTATGAAAACTGCGGCTGTTACATTGTAGCGCTTTATATACAGGATTCAGAGACTCAGTCGCACGCAGATATACAAGTGTTATATATCAAATGAATCAGCCTTCTTGTATGTCCTAGTCGTATTGTATTGTGATTAAGACGCATTTTCGGCAAAAATAACACCTGACTGATTCTCATGCAATCTTGCGTGCTAAGAGTGGCTGTTTTGTGTGGCTGCAGCAAAGATGTATGTATATATATATCTGTGCTTTATGATCTGTGACATGTTTGGGATGTATGATTGTGTCATTTCCCAGGTTGTATATAATAAAGCAGATCTTATGCAACAGGTTTTAAGGTGCAACAAATTGTTTAAAACAAGTACTACGGATGTATCCTAATATACCTAGCCTCAATACGCCATGCAGTTCTAGACGCGACTATGCTAGTACTGGGTGTCCACTGTCCTTTTGGCCCGGAAATGCATCTTAGTTGCAACGTGACTAGAAATCACCAGGAGACTGTACTGATTAATTTGATATACAATATTGTGTATCTGCGTGCGACTGAGTCTGTATACAAAGCACAATGGGAATCTGTGTGGAAAAAGTTGCGGCCGCTGTACCGTAGTGCTTAGTATACAGGTTCAGACTCATTAGCACACAGATATGAAAGTGTTGTATATCAACTTAATCAGTGCTGTCGCATGAAGTGGTTTTGTCATATCACATATATACAAGTGGTGCAGTCTCCTGTTGCGTCCTAGTTGCATCGCAACTAAGATACATTTTTGGGCGAAATAGACGCAAAGAGGTTCTGTTGGGCACGACTGCAGTACTTATGTATGAGGACACATCTGTACATTGCTCATTTTCTTGAACATCAGTCAGTGAAGTGGATTTAATACATGACACTGAAAGAGCAACATTGTATAGAAAAGGATCAGCAGAACGGTATCAGGTCTCTAGAACGACCAGACTTAGGTTGACCACTATGGGTCGACATGCATTAGGTCGACATGGTTGCTTGGTCAACATGTTCTAGGTCGACGTGAGTTTTTCACATTTTTAAAAAATGTTTTGAACTTTTTCATACTTAACGATCCACGTGAACTACAATAGGGAGCGGTGACCTGTTCCAAGCTCAGCAGTAGAGGAGAGAGGCACCTTTCCCAAAGCACAAGGGGACACTGTGCACTAATTAGGGTTCCTGGTTACTCAATGAAGAAAACGACACAAAAAAACAACTCATGTCGGCCTTTTGCCATGTCGACCTAATGCTTGTGTCGACCTATTTCAGGTGTCGAATTAGTTACTGTTGACCAATAGTGGTTGACTTAAACACTGTCGACCGAAGTGTGGTCAACCCTATGATCCACACCCCAGCAGAACAGGCAACCAAATATAATGAAAACTAAGCAAGATTTTCTCATGTAATAACATCTTGCTCCTTTTATAGGTAGATACTATTCCTGCAAGTGAGACCCCTTGAATAAGCTCATAAAGGTCCACTTGTAACTTGGGTTTTCTGATATTTGCTTTATTAGATTTATTTTCACCACAACGCATTAATTATTTATTGAAAAAATCTTCTAGATACATTTATTAAAATATATGTAAAGGTCCATACACACGGAGCGATATAGCTGAGCGATTTTGACTATATAGTCAGAATCGCTCAGAAAGTTAGTGCATATCGCTGTGTGTGTACACAGCCAGTGATAGCAATGCGCGTCCCTGCCAGGTCACTATCGCTGCTAAAAATAGACTGTGCATGCAAGTCAATTTTGGCTAGGTCGCTGGAATATAAAAAGCATCCCCTTGCTTAAATGAGTTAGCCAAAATCTCTGGTAAAGTTAGTCAAAATCTCCTACTGCCAGTTCAAGGGAAAATGCTCAGTCAAAATCTCTCATAGTTAAAATCTCTCCGTGTGTATGCACCTTAAGGTGCATACACACGGAGCGATATAACTGAGCGATTTTGACTATATAGTCAAAATCGCTCAGAAAGTTAGTGCAGATCGCTCCGTGTGTATACAGGCAGCGATAGCGATGCGCGTCCCCGCTAAGTCGCTATCGCTGGGAAAAATAGTCAGTGCCGGCAAGTCAATTTTGGCTATGTCGCTGGTAAAGTTAGTTAAAATCGCTAGAGGCCAGCGATTTTTCCCAGCGATAGCGATGTTGCAGGCGGCGGTGGTGCGGGCGGCGGCGGGTTGTGGCGGCGGCGGGTGGCGGTGTGGGCGGCGGCGGTGGGTGGCGGTGTGGGCAGCGGCGGTGCGGGTGGCGGTGTGGGCGGCGGCGGTGCGGGCGGCGGCGAGTTGCGGCAGCGGTGCGGGCGGCGGAAATTTACCTTTCTCTTGCAGAGTTTGGCAGCGAAGCGGTACCAGTTTCAAAAATGGCGCCTCAGCGTCATTTTTGAAATTCAAGATGGCCGCCGCGAGCCAATCACGGCTCGCCGCGTCATCGCCCCGCCCCCTCCCGCTGACTTATATAAGTCAGCGCGAGGCAGCGGCTTTCAGTCCGACGGCGGAGGAGGAGCGGAGAAGAGCTCCTGAAGACGCCGTGGAAGTCCTGGATGGGCGGCGGCTATGCAAAAGAGCTTAGCAGCCGCCGCCCACCAGGTGAAGACGCCGGAGCAAGACCCCAGAAGCCCTGGGGAGGTGGCGCCCCCCCAGGTGAAGACGCCGGAAGCCCTGGGAAGGCGGCGGCCATGCAAAAGAGCTTAAAGGCCGCCGCCCCCAGGTGAAGACCCAGTTTAATAAAGGATTTTTAAAAGAATGTGTTGTGTTTTTTTTTTATATTTTCTTTACAGGTGGACTACAGGTGCCAGCGGGCCCTTTATGTCCGGGCATGCTGGCACTTGTGGTTCTCCAAGTGCCAGCATGCTGGGGCAGGCTTGCTGGGACCTATAGGCCTCCTGTAAAGAACAATATTACTATTGAAAGGCTATCAGCCTCCCATCCACCGGCACACGGATGGGGGGGACAGCCTCGGGCTTCACCCCTGGCCCTTGGGTGGCTGGAGGGGGGGACCCCTTGATTTAAGGGGTCCTTACTCCAGTGTACCCCGGCCAGGGGTGACTAGTTGGGGGGGTAATGGCACGGCCGCAGGGACCAATATAAAAGTGTCCCCCGGCTGTGGCATTATCTCCCTGGCTAGTGGAGCCCGGTGCTGGTTTGGGAAATACGGGTGACCGCTATGTCTTTTGTCCCCCGTATTTTTTAAACCAGGACCGGACGCAGAGCCCGGTGCTGGTTGTCTAAATATGGGGGATCCCTACTCATTTTTTCCTCTGTATTTTAACAACCAGGACTGGCTCAAAGAGCTTCAGGCTGGTTTTACATAGGAGGGGGGACCCCACGCAAATTTTTTTTTTTAACTTTTAGCTATTTAAATACCAGCCACCCTGTAAATTCATCCTATATATGACACTCATCCCCTTATTTAAATGAGATAGTCAAAATCTCCCATAGCCAAAATCTCCCATAGCCAAAATCTCTTGCATAGTTAGACAAAATCTCTGGTAAAGTTAGTCAAAATCTCCTACTGCCAGTTCAAGGGAAAAGTTAGTCAAAATCTCTCATAGCCAAAATCTCTCCGTGTGTATGCACCTTTAAGAGTGTCATATATAGGACGATTTTACAGGGTGGCTGGTATTTAAATAACTAAAAGTTTTAAAATAAAATTGCGTGGGGTCCCCCCTCCTATGTATAACCAGCCTCGGGCTCTTTGAGCCAGTCCTGGTTGTTAAAATACAGAGGAAAAAATGAGTAGGGTTCCCCCATATTTAGACAACCAGCACCGGGCTCTGTGTCCGGTCCTGGTTTAAAAAATACGGGGGACAAAAGACATAGGGGTCCCCCGTATTTTTAAAACCAGCACCGGGCTCCACTAGCCAGGGAGATAATGCCACAGCCGGGGGACACTTTTATATTGGTCCCTGCGGCCGTGCCATTACCCCCCCAACTAGTCACCCCTGGCCGGGCTACACTGGAGGAGTGAGGACACCTTAAATCAAGGGGTCCCCCCCTCCAGCCACCCAAGGGCCAGGGGTGAAGCCCCCGAGGCTGTTCCCACCCCCCCATCCGTGGGCGGTGGATGGGAGGCTGATAGCCTTTCAAAATGACATAAAAAGAATATTGTCTTTTGCTGCGTAACTACAAGTCCCAGCAAGCCTCCCCCGCATGCTGGTACTTGGAGAACCACAAGTACCAGCATGCGGGGAAAATAACGGGCTCGCTGGTACCTGTAGTTCCACAACGAAAGAAATACCCAAATAAAAACACAACTCACACACCGTGAAAGTAAAACTTTATTTCTCTAATGGATGCTGGGGACTCCGAAAGGACCATGGGGAATAGCGGCTCCGCAGGAGACTGGGCACAAAAGTAAAAAGCTTTAGGACTACCTGGTGTGCACTGGCTCCTCCCCCTATGACCCTCCTCCAAGCCTCAGTTAGATTTTTGTGCCCGAACGAGAAGAATTACGTGATAGTGTCAGCACTTTACAAAAGACTGTTGGCGACATGAGACAGCCGGCAAATCAGTTAATACCTGTACAGGCGTCTCAAACACCGTCAGGGGCTCTAAAGCGCCCGTTACCTCAGGTCGATACAGACACAGACACGGACACTGACTCCAGTGTCGACGGTGAGGAAACAAACGTATTTTCCAGTAGGGCCACACGTTACATGATCACGGCAATGAAGGAGGTTTTGAACATTTCTGATACTACAAGTACCACAAAAAAGGGTATTATGTGGGGTGTGAAAAAACTACCCGTAGTTTTTCCCGAATCAGATGAATTAAATGAGGTGTGTGATGAAGCGTGGGTTTCCCCCGATAAAAAACTGCTAATTTCTAAAAAGTTATTGGCATTATACCCTTTCCCGCCAGAGGTTAGGGCGCGTTGGGAAACACCCCCTAGCGTAGATAAGGCGCTCACACGCTTATCAAAACAAGTGGCGTTACCGTCCCCTGATACGGCCGCCCTCAAGGAACCAGCTGATAGGAAGCTGGAAAATATACTTAAAAGTATATACACACATACTGGTATTATACTGCGACCAGCAATCGCCTCAGCCTGGATGTGCAGTGCTGGGGTGGCTTGGTCGGATTCCCTGACTGAAAATATTGATACCCTGGACAGGGACAATATATTACTGACTATAGAGCATTTAAAGGATGCATTTCTATATATGCGAGATGCACAGAGGGATATTTGCACTCTGGCATCAAGAGTAAGTGCGATGTCCATTTCTGCCAGAAGAGGATTATGGACGCGACAGTGGTCAGGGGATGCGGATTCCAAACGGCATATGGAAGTATTGCCGTATAAAGGGGAGGAGTTATTTGGGGTCGGTCTATCGGACCTGGTGGCCACGGCAACGGCTGGAAAATCCACCTTTTTACCCCAAGTCACCTCGCAGCAGAAAAAGATACCGTCTTTTCAGGCTCAGTCCTTTCGTCCCCATAAGGGCAAGCGGGCAAAAGGCCACTCATATCTGCCCCGGGGCAGAGGAAGGGGAAAAAGACTGCAGCAGACAGCCTCTTCCCACGAACAGAAGCCCTCCCCTGCTTCTGCCAAGTCCTCAGCATGACGCTGGGGCCTTACAAGCGGACTCAGGCACGGTGGGGGCCCGTCTCAAGATTTTCTGCGCGCAGTGGGCTCACTCGCAAGTGGACCCCTGGATCCTGCAGGTAGTATCTCAGGGGTACAAATTGGAATTCGAGACGTCTCCCCCTCGCCGGTTCCTGAAGTCTGCTTTACCAACGTCTCCCCCCGACAGGGAGGCGGTATTGGAAGCCATTCACAAGCTGTATTCCCAGCAGGTGATAATCAAGGTACCCCTCCTACAACAGGGAAAGGGGTATTATTCCACGCTGTTTGTGGTACCGAAGCCGGACGGCTCGGTGAGACCCATTTTAAATCTGAAATCCTTGAACACTTACATAAAAAGGTTCAAGTTCAAGATGGAGTCACTCAGAGCAGTGATAGCGAACCTGGAAGAAGGGGACTATATGGTGTCTCTGGACATCAAGGATGATTACCTCCATGTCCCAATTTGCCCTTCTCACCAAGGGTACCTCAGGTTTGTGGTACAGAACTGTCACTATCGGTTTCAGACGCTGCCGTTTGGATTGTCCACGGCACCCCGGGTCTTTACCAAGGTAATGGCCGAAATGATGATTCTTCTTCGAAGAAAAGGCGTCTTAATTATCCCTTACTTGGACGATCTCCTGATAAGGGCAAGGTCCAGAGAACAGTTAGAGGTCGGAGTAGCACTATCTCAAGTAGTACTACGACAGCACGGATGGATTCTAAATATTCCAAAATAGCAGCTGATTCCGACGACACGTCTGCTGTTCCTAGGGATGATTCTGGACACAGTACAGAAAAAGGTGTTTCTCCCGGAGGAGAAAGCCAAGGAGTTATCCGACCTAGTCAGGAACCTCCTAAGACCAGACCAAGTGTCAGTACATCAATGCACAAGGGTCCTGTTACGAAGCGATTCCATTCGGCAGATTCCACGCAAGAACTTTTCAGTGGGATCTGCTGGACAAATGGTCCGGATCGCATCTTCAAATGCATCAGCGGATAACCCTGTCTCCAAGGACAAGGGTGTCTCTCCTGTGGTGGTTACAGAGTGCTCATCTCCTAGAGGGCCGCAGATTCGGCATTCAGGATTGGGTCCTGGTGACCACGGATGCCAGCCTGAGAGGCTGGGGAGCAGTCACACAGGGAAGAAATTTCCAGGGCTTGTGGTCAAGCATGGAAACGTCACTTCACATAAATATCCTGGAACTAAGGGCCATTTACAATGCCCTAAGTCAGGCAAGACCTCTGCTTCAGGGTCAGCCGGTGTTGATCCAGTCGGACAACATCACGGCAGTCGCCCACGTAAACAGACAGGGCGGCACAAGAAGCAGGAGGGCAATGATGGAAGTGGCAAGGATTCTTCGCTGGGCGGAGAATCATGTGATAGCACTGTCAGCAGTGTTCATTCCGGGAGTGGACAACTGGGAAGCAGACTTCCTCAGCAGACACGATCTTCACCCGGGGGAGTGGGGACTTCACCCAGAAGTCTTCCACATGATTGTGAACCGTTGGGAAAAACCAAAGGTGGACATGATGGCGTCCCGCCTCAACAAAAAACTGGACAGATATTGCGCCAGGTCAAGGGACCCTCAGGCAATAGCTGTGGACGCTCTGGTAACACCGTGGGTGTACCAGTCAGTGTATGTGTTCCCTCCTCTTCCTCTCATACCAAAAGTACTGAGAATCATAAGAAGGAGAGGAGTAAAGACTATACTCGTGGCTCCGGATTGGCCAAGAAGGACTTGGTACCCGGAAATTCAAGAGATGCTCACGGAAGACCCGTGGCCTCTACCTCTAAGAAAGGACCTGCTCCAGCAGGGACCATGTCTGTTCCAAGACTTACCGCGGCTGCGTTTGACGGCATGGCGGTTGAATGCCGGATCCTGAAGGAAAAAGGCATTCCGGATGAAGTCATCCCTACCCTGATCAAAGCCAGGAAGGATGTAACCGTACAACATTATCACCGTATTTGGCGTAAATATGTTGCGTGGTGCGAGGCCAGGAAGGCCCCTACAGAGGAATTTCAACTGGGTCGTTTCCTGCATTTCCTGCAAACAGGACTGTCTATGGGCCTCAAATTAGGGTCCATTAAGGTTCAAATTTCGGCCCTGTCAATATTCTTCCAAAAAGAACTGGCTTCTGTTCCTGAAGTTCAGACGTTTGTCAAGGGAGTACTGCATATACAGCCTCCTTTTGTGCCTCCAGTGGCACCTTGGGATCTCAATGTAGTTTTGGGATTCCTAAAATCACATTGGTTTGAACCACTCACCACTGTGGACTTAAAATATCTCACATGGAAAGTGGTAATGCTGTTAGCCCTGGCTTCAGCCAGGCGTGTCTCAGAATTGGTGGCTTTATCCTATAAAAGCCCTTACCTAATTTTTCATACAGACAGGGCAGAATTGAGGACTCGTCCTCAATTTCTCCCTAAGGTGGTTTCAGCTTTTCACTTAAACCAGCCTATTGTGGTGCCTGCGGCTACTAGGGACTTGGAGGATTCCAAGTTGCTGGACGTAGTCAGGGCCCTGAAAATATATGTTTCCAGGACGGTTGGAGTCAGAAAATCTGATTCGCTGTTTATCCTGTATGCACCCAACAAGCTGGGTGCTCCTGCTTCTAAGCAGACGATGGCTCGTTGGATTTGTAGTACAATTCAGCTTGCACATTCTGTGGCAGGCCTGCCACAGCCAAAATCTGTAAAAGCCCATTCCACACGGAAAGTGGGCTCATCTTGGGCGGCTGCCCGAGGGGTCTCGGCTTTACAACTTTACCGAGCAGCTACTTGGTCAGGGGCAAACACGTTTGCTAAATTCTACAAATTTGATACCCTGGCTGAGGAGGACCTGGAGTTCTCTCATTCGGTGCTGCCGTCCCCCCCTCCTTCCCCGGCCGGACACTACAGAGTGGCCACTCCTCCACTTCAGAGCGGCCCCATTACTCCCCCTCCGTCGGGCATTCCTCCGGCCCCCCAGCCCAGTCACACTCCTCCCCGGGCCGAACACTATGTAGTGGCCATTCCTCCCCTCCCTCTCTCCCCCCCCCCCCCCGGACCGGACACGAAACTGCAGTCTCTCCCCCCCGGACTGAACACGACACAGCAGTGTGAGGAGAACAGCAGGCACTCTCTTTTTAACTTCAGTTCAGGGACGCCACTTCCTTCTACTTCAGCCTCCGCGCACAGGTAACAAAATGGGTGGCGGGGAGTGGCTAATGATCACTATCGCTGGGGAGAAAACACAGCGATTTTAACTAACTTTTGCAGCGAGCTAGTCAAAATTGACTTGCCTGCACAGTCTATTTTTCCCGGCGATAGCGATCTGGTGGGGACGCGCATCGCTATCGCTGCCTGTGTACACACGGAGCGATATGCACTAACTTTCTGAGCGATTTTGACTATATAGTCAAAATCGCTCAGTTATATCGCTCCATGTGTATGCACCTTAAGAGTTTCAGGTTTTGTAAGGTGTAAAGCTAAATAGTATGATTTTGATTACTGGTAGTCTTTCATTTCTATGTACTTCAGACATCCTCTCAGTGGTTATATTGCCAAATGGTGGAGGATTTTTGCTTTTTGAAATCAAAATGGCTGACAGACATGCAGTGGCTCTAAGTGAAATTTACAAGGTCATACTGACAGACATCCATTTGCCGTTTAACCTCTTCCTCTTAGAACTACTCTGTTGCCGTGATTGGTGGCAATGTGGAGATGATTTTATTATTTTTTAAACAGAAATAGGCATGTGCCATACTTAATGGTAAACGATGCATTTTTGTGTGAAATACCCTTTTATTTTCCAATGCAGTGTAGTTTGACCCTTCAACCACTATATGACTGGATCTCTGAGATATTCAGCCACACAGATAGATGGTCAAATTGCCAATTCAGTTGTGTAGTCTCTGAGCCTAACAACCATATTTCAGTCTCCATGGTTGCACAATCTTCCTAGTGGGAGTAATTGTTTGATTTAATCTAAAATGGCTGAGAACCAATCGTATAGGGTCAGACTTCGCTCCTGTATAGTGCTTGTTTTGTAGCACACACACACAGTAAAATTCTTCACCAGCTGGGGAAATTATCCAGTTCTTAAAGCAAAGATGCACTGTTTGTAGCCAGCTCTCAAGGATAAATCCAGAGTTATGTTCTGGAATAGAAATAAATGTGTTTGTCTCTCCTTTAACTCTTTATGACCCATTGCATGTTACCCATTGATGACACTGGTAAAGTAGATGAATGAGGCCTTAAATGACACACAAAATATGGTTTGTCATTTAGACCTGATATCCATCCTAATGGACAATCATTTGTTAGCGTTGTAGCTCGTACACCAAAACATTGCGATTAGTAGTAATTCAATATTTTAATGCTCTAGCAACTCCAATGACTGGTCTTATAATGAATTTGCAGAAATTTGGTTTTATAAAGTACATTGTTTTACTTGTAAAGACCCTTGTGGTCTTTCACACTCATAGCGACCATTACAAGTCGGTGCTGCCATCTGCCACATACTTTTCACAGTATTCTCGTGCATTTAAATGGGCATTGGTATCTGAATGGCAACCATCATAACAATACCGTCTGCACAATACATTTTTAGAATAATGATCATTTTAAATAGACAAGGGTTCATAAAGGGTTAAGCTTTCAGTTGTGATTTTGACCAATTCCTGCAGCAATGTGCAATCATTTTACAGTCCGTATGAAGCCATTAGATTGGATACGATGGATAAATCTGGCCGAACAATGACCTCCATTGCCTGTTTAAGTGGAAGTGCAGAGGGCAGTGCATCAGCTGGTCACCTTAATAAATTGGTAATTTTAATATGCATCATGTATATTACAAATTGCTCATAGTAATGCGGACATCATATCTAACGCCTGGATCAGAATGTATTTATGCACCCAAAAAGTGACAATATGAGCACACTTCGTTATTGCAAGTGTCATCAGCAGATCGGGCCACTGTCAGGCCCGTTATCGCCCATAAGTGGCCAAACTGAGCATCTTGTACAATTTGCCTCTCAAACTGTGTTCAAATTGATTGGCGACCATGTATTCAGCGGGGTGGGCTGCACCTTGTGTCTTCTTTCTAGATTCTTATTCTGAAGCTCTGGCCATTATGAATGCATGAAGTCTGTGTCTGATTGAACACAACGTTTTCATTGTATGAAATGAATGTCCTTTGAAATAGAATATTTACTTATTTTAAAATGTACCTTCATTTACCTATTATAAAATGTACCTTCATTTACCTATTATTATAAAATGTACCTTCATTTACCTATTATTATAAAATGTACCTTCATTTACCTATTATTATAAAATGTACCTTCATTTACCTACACTTGACAAAGTGCTTTCAGGTTATAATACTAATGTGTGGAATAAATGTTCATAAACCGTTCCTCCTGGCAGGTGGCAAACCTTTTTATTTTTCTTGTGCTGAATATGTAGCATGAGGAGTGACCCAGAGATAACCAAAGTAACCTTGAAAATGACAGAATCAAATGTATTGATTGAATTATTTGCAAATATATTGCATTACAGTAAAATATAGCCTGTAAGGGTAACCTTAGTACTAAGTATTCTATACCAGCATGCCTTACAGCAAACACCTCTGGCACAATAGAAATCTACACAGTGCTCTGTTGATAACCTTTCAGTGTGTGTGTGTGTGTGTGTGTGTGTGTGTGTGTGTGTGTGTGTATATATATATATATATATATATATATCATTATATATAGTCTGTACATAGAACAGTCTACATAGTACTACCATGGCCATACAGTAATTATGAGCCCTATTCAGAGGTGTCTGCAGCTCTAACCAATAAACGGAATACAACCAAATTTAGTCTGACCAATGTTTTAAATGGTCCATAATTTAAAAGACAAAACCATGTTGGTTTTGTTTTTTAAATGACTGCCACTTTAAAGCATTAGGCAGACTCTCCAAAAAATCTTCCAATGCAGCAAGAAGCAGGCTATTACATTTTCCCATTAACAATTACATGAAGACACCCTTACTGTAATAATCATATTTTTGCCTGTCCCAGTTCTTCCTCTCCAGGTGTATGGAGAGTCGGGTCAGTAATATGGAATAAAAACTGTACAGAGACGCATGTCTATGCCTTTTTTTGGTGAACATCGAAAGTACTGAATTATATTTAAATTATTATTTTATTTTTTTAAATGATCCAGTCCTAAATGAGCTGCACATCTACAGTGGGGGTGGATGTGACCAACTTCAGATAATATATTGAGGGAGAGAAATAGCTCACCATTGAGTGACTTGTTGGACACCATATCTCTTCCTTGTGACTTTATATTGTCAATTTTGTCTGAATATTGCATAGCTAAACAACTGAAAAATTGTGGTGTTTTTTTTATTTATTAAAATATATAAATAAAGGTGTTTAACTTGTGTTGTTAATAAAATGGAAATAGCTCACTGGTTTGATGCAGAAAGTGTCATGTCTGCTTTTCTTGTGGCCATTGTATTGGATTATAATGTTGGTTTAAAACATTCATGACCATTATCGTTCTTTGTAAGGCACCATAAAAGAGCATAGGACAGTCGCATACAAAGCATACAAAATATTATCGTGCAGAAATATAGAACAAGTACAGATGACGTTGACAAAGAAGCAGCTGACGTGAGACAAAGTATTGAGATGTCTCCCAGTCATAAGAGCTAACAGTCTAGAGCGAGATAGCAACGCTGAGACAGTAACATAGCCGGACTGGAGCTGGTAAAACATGCAGAGGGAGTACTCTGTGGTGGGGGGTTTATTAGGCTATAGGGAAGAGGGTAGTATTGAGAGCACTTGGAGAATATGATCAGATGGGGTTTAATACTTGAGAGCAATACTAGACAATTTGCGAAGGCAATGGTAGAGAGCTGCTTTCCATAGAGTTGAATGGCCTAGGTCAGGGGCAGATCAAAGATGGTAAAAGGTAGTGTTTCTCGTGACGAGGTCACAGATCTATGAAATGGAGCAATTTGTGTAGACTGTTGGGAGTAGCTTGAATTTAATTCTGGAAGAAATGGAGAGCAAATGTATTAGTTTTGCAATGAATGTGGGGCGAGATCAGTCTCACCGCAGTATTTAAGGCAGATTGTAGAGTCGACAGATGGTGAGGAAATGGTCAGAGGGTTCCAGAAGTCAAGATGGGTGATGAGAAAATTCGTAAGGATTTTGTACAAAAAGGTTGTTATAGACATGTTGAGCTTTATGTAGTGGTGAGACGTAAGTGGAGGTGGCAGAGAGCTTTCTTGAAAAATGGTGTAAATTTTGCCTTTGAAGTATGTAGTGAAATCATAAGCAGTGAGGGTGAACATAGAAGTAAATTGATGGTGGGAAAGAGATATAGCGGTTGGTGGGCGAGACATAAGGAGGGATAGAAACTTGACATGGAGGAAGTTTTTCTCCAGTCATTCAAGCGCAGCTTAATAGAGGATCTGGTCAGGATTCTGTACGAACACAGATGTGGGTGCAGTAAGTAAGGTAGACCTAAAGGAGAGCAGAGAGCGAGGAGGCAGGTTTTGAGCTTGATGTGTTGTCAGATAGTTGGGAAGGTGTGGGGTCCAGGTTTAGGGGAAATGTCACCAGAAGATAGGAGGAGAAGAAAGAGGACCAGATAAAGGAGTTATGTGGTTGAGAGTGTAATTCTCTTAGAACAGGCAGTGAAGAGGGTTTTCACAATACAGGCAGGAGTAGTGATGAAGAGAAGGGTATTACAGACGTGTTACAGAAAGTAGGGGTGAATGTATGTACATTAGGAAGAAGGTGGATACGTGTGCATGGAAGGGATGGAGAGAGAAAAAGACATTATGCTTGGTACAGACGGTCTATTTTTTTCTATTGGGACCGTTTTTCGCCTAGTAGAAGGTCCAAATATTTGTGCTACACACACAGTTTTATTTTTGAAAAATCAGCAGATTTTTTAAGAAATCGGCTAATGGGAAACATCAGGTTTACCCACACACTACCCGATTTTTACAACTGGCCATACAGTATGGTTATATTATTGAGAGTGCACACACACACTGGTTTATATTGGGACATTGTGGCCATGATTTTCGTTCCTGTCTGCCAGATCGGAGAATTGAACGGTTGTATTTGTGTGCAAGAGTTATCTGCGCAACAATCATTCATACATACTATACAATAAATTAGGCCGATTATTGCCAAATGGGCCCAATAAAGCATGAGTATTGACAGGAAAGGAATTGTATAATACCCTTTTCAGACATAAGATCCGGGAAATACATGGCTACGACCCAAGTCCATCAACTCTGGAATTTTCCAGGTCTCAGTAATACCCCTTTCAGACTGACAAGAGCTGGGTCGCACCCAGGAATGTGTACACAGGTGCTTCTCAGGTGCGACCTGGCTTGAGACCCCTTCAGACTTGCGCCCCGACCCGGCATATTGCCGGGTTAGGGACGTCACCGCTGACGCTACCGGAGGATGTGCTTGGAGATAATCATCTCCAAGCACCGCCTCCTCCTATGCATAGAACGGGTGCCAGGTCACCTTGACCCGGCATACCCGTTCACACTGCACCGCATCCCGGGACGATCCCGGATTCAACCCTGGTCGAGACCTGGGATGAAATTCCCGGGACGCTCGTCCCAGGATATTGTTCCTGTACCCTTTCACACTGAGCCATTTTCCGGGTTGATGCGCGTTCATGTGCAATAACCCAGGACATTTTTGTCACTCTGAAAGGGGTATCAGAGACGCCCATTCACACTATATCAAACACCCAGGAAATTCCCAGGTTGGATGCGTTCACACTGAACCCAGGTCTGCTCTTGAAGTGTATGTAAAGGTGACATTTTCACGTATATTACTCAGCCTTTGCTATTTGTTAATGGCAAATATGTGGTTTTATTTCCTATTTAAATACATTTTTCTTTAAAGCTTTGCTACTTGCTAGGTCATTTTTTATTTTTTTTATTACTAAGGAGCTTCCACTGACATTCCCCCTCCTACACCCCGCTATCAGCCCGTATTACCATTCCTCAGTGTCAGATCAGCCCTTCTCATGTGAGAACTTCCTGTATACAGCATTTGCATAGTCTGCTGTGTGATAGTCTAAACTTAGCTGGGTTATGTTACAGCCATTAGCTGAACAGCCAATCAGACAATTTTGTTTTCGCCCAGAACTAAAAACCCAGGTTGGATGTGTTCATATTAGAGGTGACCTGGGTTTAACCTGGAAAAAACCCTGGTACAGAGCAGGGTTTGTCAACCTGTGACTTCGACTCGGGTTGTTTCGATGCACGTTCACTGGCAAAAACCCAGGTTTTTGCTATACGTGTGAAAGGGGTATAATACCCATGTCACACTAGCACAAAGATCCTGGGTTTTTGCATGTGAACGTGTAGCATCCTGGGATATTTGTGTGCTTGAAAGCATTCTATTCTCATTAACAGGGTCAGGACTGAGACCCTGGAATTTCCCGGCTTTTAGACCATACTTGCCTACCTGACCCTCTCCGTGAGGGAGAAAATGCTCTGTTCCTGGACTTTCCTGGTAATGTACGATTGCCATCACCTGTGGTGAAACACCTTTCTTATCAATTAACTAGCTCACCACAGGTGATGGCAATCATACATTACCAGGAAAGTCCAGGAACAGAGCATTTTCTCCCTCATGGAGAGGGTAAGGCAGGCAAGTATGTTTTAGACCTGGCGAATTCCTGGCTTGCATATCTGAAAAGGATACTAGGGGAGCTGAATCAGTCCATAGAAAGCAGGAGCAGAAGTAAAAGGATATCACTGAGCAGCAGTGAGTCAGTGGTAGCTAATAGCATGTTTGAGAAAGTTTAACGTCTTTACAAGGTGATTTATAAATCCTCATAGGGAGCGTCCAGACAGTGCATGAAGCAGGTGCATGAGGTGATGTAACAGGATCTTTGTATTCTACTCCTAGTTATAACTGTAGGCTATGCTGTGTCACGCTAAACACACACTCGTAATAGAAACACACTAAACCGTAGCAATGCTTAATACAACAGCACGCCTGAATAGCAGACTAGATACTTGGTGCAGAGATTACATTAATAAGTATCATTAACTTAATAAAACAGCACACCTGAACAGCAGCTTAGATGACTGGTTCAGAGGTGGTGTAAAATAATTACCATCAAGTTAATTAAAAAATTTGTGTTTATATATTGAGCACACAAAATAGCATGCTTTATTAAAAATACCATAAGGCTGTTCTAATGTATAACTGTTTCTTTGTGGTTAAAGCGTTGTAGTTCCTTGAAATGTCTTTGCTTTACTGTTCTGCAGTAAATGTGATTGTGCCCTACAGGTGCCTCCTTTTTCTGGTGTGCATTTCAAATTCACGAATGATGATTAATTAGTGGGAGGACTGAGCCCCATGCTGTTTGAGTGTTCTCATTTAAGACAACTGCTGTAGTATCAACTCCATAATAATTGTTTTGACCCCATCAATTATGAAAGTTTAAGAGTGATCACCGAATGCCACCTGATGGGGGCAGGGCCGCAGCACAGTGGGAGCATGGCTACACCCCAGGTAGGCTTGTAGCATACCTTGGGTATAGGAGTAGGTACACCCAATATAGGTGTGGCCACATTCCATAGACCCCAGGCTTTGAATAGTCACTGCTAAGCAAATACACCCCCTAGACTAGAGTGTATTCTGCTTGAATGGAATCTAATCATAGACACAACTATTAGGAATGTTTGGTTTTTACAGGGATTGCATTTCTCGTATAGATTATGATCAATGATGTTTATGATCCATGTTGTGCAGTTCATGTGTTCATGGCCACAGGTGTACTGCAGTGGGGACTACAGGTTCAGGTGTCCACATCAGAGCAGTAATCGCTTCTACACAAGAATATGTTGCTGTTTGTGAAGTCGTATAAAGATTGGAAACGAATTTATGCCTTAGCAGCATCAGTTATATTAATACTTGGTTGCTTCTTCCGGAATGGCCCATAGTGACTGGAATATAGCCAACCACAATTAAAGTTAAACAGTAATGAGGTACCTGCAGTTTCACAGACTTTACTGATTGTCTGAAAAGTAGGGCATATCTGTAGTTCCGACAGCCTGGAGCAACATAGTGATCTGAATTGTACGTTTCAGCTTACAGGTAATTATTTTGTTCTTTCAGGAAGTGCCAGGAGTATTGTGACGTTGTCAGTGTTCTCTTTTGTAGTTCTTAATGCACTATTGTTTAAGTGATATGCAGAATAGAATCATTATTTGCTGTTAAGGGATGGTATATAGTTTCCAGCATCTGATATAGGGGCAGATGTATTACCCTGGCGAAGGCATAAGGAAGTGATAAACCAGTGATAAGTGCAAGGTGATAAATGTACCAGCCAATCAGCTCCAATATTTAAATTAACAGTTAGGAGCTGACTGGCTGGTATTCATCACTGGTTTTTCACTTTCTTATGCCGTCTCCAGGCTTAATACATCTGCCCCATAATTACCAGACATCCTTTTACTACGCTATTGGGTAGTGTGTATGCACTCTTATGGGCCTTACACACTGGGCGAGAATACTGAAAGATATAAACGATCTCTTTCATTAATGACTGAGATACCGTTCATATCTTTGTGTGGAGGCACCAGCGATGAACGATGTGCGGCCCCGCACTCGTTCATTGCTGGTGCCCCATCGCTTGTGCAAGCAGGCCAATATGGGCGAGATCGTCCGTACTTGTCTGCACTGCTATGGTGACGGGGGAGTGAAGAAACTTTACTCCCCCACCCCCCCGCCGCCGGGTCGGCCGTATCCGCCATCGTGCAGCTCGGCGGCGGATCACAAAGTGTGTAGGGCCCAGTAGATGTACTATGGGGCAGATGTATCAACCTGGAGAAGGCATAAGGAAGTGATAAAACAGTGATAAGTGCAAGGTGATAAACGTACCAGCCAATCAGCTCCAATATGCAAATGAGTTAGGAGCTGATTGGCTGGTACGTTTATCACCTTGCACTTATGACTGCTTTATCACTTCCTTATGCCTTCTCCAGGTTAATACATCTGCCCCAATATACCCCCAATATCATTACATGATCATAATACCATTACAGTACTTATAGTATTAGACAATAATACATAGCCACACAAAAAAAGCAGGCCTCAGTATTTTGTGAGCAGCAGCATTTCAAGGGGTGTGATACATTACATTGTAAGTCTTATGAATGGACCATTACACATAAACTGTTGTGAGGTTATTACTGTGGTGCCCTTACAAACTATCATCTTATGAATGGACCATTACACATAAACTGTTGTGAGGTTATTACTGTGGTGCCCTTACAAACTATCAAACTCTGATTATTGGTGCATCTATGTTATAATTTTGCTGATCAGCCTGAGCAACAGTGACAATTGGCGACACATGTAAGTGGCCATTTGGATGCAATCTGTTGGTGCAGTCCTGGGGTGGAGCAGCAGCCGCATCTCTTCTGGGACCAGCGTAACTCTCTGCACGGTTCACTTGACATTTATCGTAAAAAGTTACCAAAATGGATATGTTTTCTTATGGCGCAAACATCAGTAGTAATGTGGTCCTGGCCAGCATCTAATCCACCTCTGTTATTAGTATTACTTGCATCTTGAAAACAGTTACGATGCTTGAAGCCGTGTTCATTTCCTCCACAGGTTTAGGCTGTGCTCCCAGGTATACCCGCCTCACACTACTGGGTGCATGTTACCCAGCACAAACATGTCTCTTAAAACTTTATGGCGAGGAGCTTTTTCTATTGACTCACTATAGTAACACTGTCTGGTTGAACTGCCAGTGAGTATGTAGTTCTTCATAGAGGCATTTACAGTTCGGTTCTAGGTTTAAAGGCGTTAAATTCAATAGTCTGTGATAGGCTGCTGCTTCCCCACCCTGTGGCAACATCACTTCTATTTTTATCAGCAGCATTTCTGCTTCTTTATGTAATGGGTATGGCAGACAAGCTACTGCTAACTCATATGGAAAGTGAATTGTCACAGACGGGGTACTAATGCAGCTCCGTCCTTAGTTGTGTGTTCTGGCCAGCACCCAAGTTTCACACAATCACCACTTCACCTTTGTAAAAGAGCAAGCAGCAAATGACCTATGATACTTTTGCTGTGAAGAACAGATGAAATGTGCCTATTATAATGGTGTAATGAAGTCTAGATAAGAAAAATGATCACTATTCATTGCTGCTACTAAATGAGACTGGATTTCTTTATTTTGTTCTGATATTCCTTTTGTCGGCTGGCTGCACCTGCCCCTTCACACATTCCCTGACTGTAGTGTATGTAAAAGAAGTATAGCCTCAAGCATGCCTAGTTCACTGGGAAACGTGATAGACCGTATCATGCTGCATATCTGTACATGTAGGGGTCAATTCAATTCTGTGTGAGTTTATAGCACCTGCAAGTCAGTACAGCAACAGCCGCACTTTACCGCAGCCCAAACTCGCACAGAAGTGCTCACTGCCCCCTAGAGCTGCAATCAATTTTGAGCAAATTCACACAGAAATCAGGCCGCAAGGGTTGCGAGTTCGGGTGCCGTTGCATCTATCTCCTAAAGACGCCTCTTGCTGCATTTTGAAGTTTAATTACCCGGCATTGCACAGCCAGTTCCTTGCGTCCATTCAGTTTGTTTACAAATACTGTATAAATTAGATATACATTAGAGTAGTTTCCAACTATATACCTGTTCTCTGTCTTGTATATTTACTAAAGTGTGGGATTGTAGAAGTGGAGAGGTTGCCCGTGGCAACCTGTCAGATTCTAGCTATTATCTCCTAGGAGGTGCTAGATAAATAAATGCAATATGATTGGTTTCTATGGGTAACAGCTCCACTTCTATAAACCCACTCTTTAGTAAATATACCCCATAGACTTATCTGAGTCCACAGTGTCACCTACCAATGATAACATACACTCTCCTTGAACTGGTCTATGACACACAGCTGCTGTTTTGTGCGGGCATTAATATTTACAAATAAGGCTGACAGTAGGGCTCTGGGAGCAGATAAAGGCCCATACACACTTGACGATGCACACATCGTTAACGACTTCCCTTGAACTTCCCTTGAACAGCTGAGCAAACGACATGAGCATACACACTACCAACGACCAAAGACCATTCATCGTTGAAGCATCCAAGCTGAAGAGTTTATTAAAATAATGAGCTGGGAACAGGGCTGGTGAACAGTGGCTTGGTCGTTGGTCGTTCACACCATACACATTCAACGACGTCTCTGGTCGGTAACGACCATAGTGGAAATTGAGCATACATGCTCCACAGATAAGCGAGGGTCGTTAACGTCCCGCGGGGCCGCGCATCGGTGGTCGTTGGATGCATACACACTTGACGATATAATGAGCGACGTCGTTGATGAGGGCTGAAATGAACGACGTCGCTCACTTTATCGTCAAGTGTGTATGGGCCTTAAGGCAGTTACATGACAGAGACGAGAATAATGGCATTCTTGGGAATGGGGAGGTCTGCAAACTGACTTAGTGAAAGTTTCTTGGAAAATAGTAATTTTATCTCTAAATACTTCCTTTAGAAAAATTCTAAGAGAAAATGGACTTAATAATGGACCATAATGTCCTGCTGGTGAGGTATAGTTTGTTTAGATTGATCTTTGTGGGATTTCAGTGCTGGTTTATGCAGTAAGCATGTACGACTTGCAGGACGTTGTACCATCTATGACTGCCCTTCCTATGGACAATCTGCCTACAGTGCATTTCCTGTGTGTTAGCTTATCTGCTCCTAATGCCCTTTCCTTTTTCTCATTTTAGCACTGCTCTACAAACCTATTGATCGTGTGACACGGAGTACATTAGTTCTGCATGTGAGTAGCAATGTATTAAACATAACCAAACTGTTATATATGAATAACTTTTTCTTTTTGTCAGTGAGTTATAAAATAAGGTGATCTGTAAAGGGCCGATAAATCTGAATCTGACTGATCCAAAATGTAAAAATGTGACACATTACAGTAATAACCTTTTCTTAATTCAAACTCTACAAAATAGGTTTTTTTTTTTGTCATTTAAGGATTAGTGGAAGTAGATGTGAAAATTGTTGCTTGTGCGTCACTGGTCCATAAAACACATATGTAAACTCAAGATCTCTGTTTTCAATTCGGCCCTATTGAAATGAATGGTCGTTCTCGTGGGTTGATGCTGAACGTTGGCACATGAGCCGTGCCCTGCGTGGTTTAGGACATTTTACATGACACATGCAGCCACTGTGTGTAACAGTGAATGTAATTGATGCCTTAGAACAGGGGTTCTCAAACTCGGTCCTCAGGACCCCACACAGTGCATGTTTTGCAGGTAACCCAGCAAGTGCACAGGTGTATTAATTACTCACTGACCCATTTTAAAAGGTCCACAGGTGGAGTTAATTAATTCACTTGTGATTCTGTGAGGAGACCTGCAAAACATGCACTGTGTGGGGTCCTGAGGACCGAGTTTGAGAACCTGTGCCTTAGAAAACAGTGTTTGTGGTCCGGCAGATGGGAGTGCCACATATACAAGTGCTCCAAGAGGAACAGATATCAAAGGGTTGCATTTTCAAAACCATTCACCTGTGTAAATGGAGAACATATGATTGAACTAAATGCTTTTAACTTGAGCATATCACACAAGCTGGAGCAGCTTGCATGGGCAAAACCATAGCACCATGTACATGGCAGTACGCGTGGTGACAACAGCTTCCAATGTTCCAACTGCTTTGTACTATTGTTAAATACTCTAGTAAATGCATGTTTCTCTGACGTCCTAGTGGATGCTGGGGACTCCGTAAGGACCATGGGGAATAGACGGCTCCGCAGGAGACTGGGCACACTAAAAGAAAGATTTGGTACTACCTGGTGTGCACTGGCTCCTCCCTCTATGCCCCTCCTCCAGACCTCAGTTAGATTTCTGTGCCCGGCCGAGCTGGATGCACACTAGGGGCTCTCCTGAGCTCCTAGAAAGAAAGTATATATTAGGTTTTGCAACGAGGGACTAAGGGGAGAAGAAGCGAACCTACCTGCTTGCAGCTAGCTTGGGCTTCTTAGGCTACTGGACACCATTAGCTCCAGAGGGATCGACCGCAGGACCCGTCCTTGGTGTTCGTTCCCGGAGCCGCGCCGCCGTCCCCCTTACAGAGCCAGAAGCAAGAAGATGGTCCGGAAAATCGGCGGCAGAAGACTTCAGTCTTCACCAAGGTAGCGCACAGCACTGCAGCTGTGCGCCATTGCTCCTCATACACACTTCACACTCCGGTCACTGAGGGTGCAGGGCGCTGGGGGGGGGCGCCCTGAGCAGCAATAATATCACCTTGGCTGGCAAAATAACCACAATATATAGCCCCAGAGGCTATATATGTGGTAATTACCCCTGCCAGAATACAGAAAAAAGCGGGAGAAAAGTCCGCCGATAAAGGGGCGGAGCCATCTCCCTCAGCACACTGGCGCCATTTCTCCCTCACAGTTCCGCTGGAAGGAAGCTCCCTGACTCTCCCCTGCAGTCTACACTACAGAAAAGGGTAAAAAAGAGAGGGGGGGCACAGATTTGAGGCGCAGTAAATATTATAGCAGCTATAGGGGACATAATTCAGTTAGTCCCTGCATTATATAGCGCTCTGGTGTGTGCTGGCATACTCTCTCTCTGTCTCCCCAAAGGGCTTTTGTGGGGTCCTGTCTCCTTTAAGAGCATTCCCTGTGTGTGTGTGCGGTGTGTCGGTACGGCTGTGTCGACATGTTTGATGAGGAGACTTATGTGGAGGCGGAGCAGATGCCTATAAATGTGATGTCACCCCCTGCGGGGCAGACACCTGAGTGGATGGACTTATGGAAGGAATTACGTGCAAGTGTCGACTCCTTACATAAAAAATTTGACGACATGCCAAATGCGGGACAGCCGGCTTCTCCGCTCGTGCCTGCCCAGGCAATTCAAAGGCCATCAGGGGCTCTAAAACGCCCACTACCTCAGATGGCAGACACAGATGTCGACATGGATACTGATACCAGTGTCGACGACGATGAGTCAAATTTAATGTCCACTAGGGCCATTCGTGGCATGATTGAGGCAATGAAAGAGGTTTTACACCTTTCTGATATAAACCCAGGTACCTCAAAAAAGGGTATTATGTTTGGGGAGAAAAAACTACCAATAGTTTTTCCCCCATCTGAAGAATTAAATGAAGTGTGTGAAGAAGCGTGGGCTTTCCCTGATAAGAAATTGGTGATTTCAAAAAAATTACTAATGGCGTTCCCTTTCTCGCCAGAGGATAGGTCACGTTGGGAAACTCCCCCTAGGGTGGATAAGGCGCTCACACGGTTGTCTAAAAAGGTGGCACTACCGTCTCCGGATACGGCCGCCCTAAAGGAACCTGCTGATAGAAAGCAGGAGGCTATCCTAAAGTCTATATATACACACACTGGTGTTATACTGAGACCAGCTATTGCTTCAGCGTGGATGTGCAGTGCTGCTGCTGCTTGGTCAGATTCCCTGTCAGAAAATATTGACACCCTGGACAGGGACACTAACTGTAGAGCATATAAAAGACTCAGTCTTGTACATGAGAGATGCACAGAGGGAGATCTGCCGGCTGGCATCTAGAATAAGTGCATTGTCCATTTCTGCTAGGAGAGGTTTATGGACTCGGCAGTGGACAGGGGATGCAGATTCTAAAAGGCACATGGAAGTTTTGCCTTATAAGGGTGAGGAGTTATTCGGGGATGGTCTCTCAGACCTTGTTTCCACAGCAACAGCTGGGAAGTCAGCATTTTTACCCCATGTCCCCTCACAGCCTAAGAAAGCGCCGTACTATCAGGTGCAGTCCTTTCGACCCCAGAAAAACAGGCGGGGAAAAGGCGGGTCCTTTCTGTCTAGAGGCAGAGGTAGGGGAAAAAAGCTGCACCACGCAGCAGGTTCCCAGGAACAAAAGTCCTCCCCCGCTTCTTCCAAATCCGCCGCATGACGGTGGGGCTCCACAGGCGGAGCCAGGTACGGTGGGGGGCCGCCTCAAAAATTTCAGCGATCAGTGGGTTCGCTCACGGGTGGATCCCTGGATCCTTCAAGTAGTATCTCAGGGGTACAAGCTGGAATTCGAGGCGACTCCCCCCCGCCGTTTCCTCAAATCGGCCTTACCGACAATTCCCTCGAGCAGGGAGGCTGTACTAGAGGCAATTCACAAGCTGTATTCCCAGCAGGTGATAGTCAAAGTACCCCTACTTCAACAAGGACGGGGTTACTATTCCACACTGTTTGTGGTACCGAAACCGGACGGTTCGGTGAGACCCATTTTAAATTTGAAATCCTTGAACACATACATAAAAAAATCAAAGTTCAAGATGGAATCGCTCAGGGCGGTTATTGCAAGCCTGGACGAGGGGGATTACATGGTATCCCTGGACATCAAGGATGCTTACCTGCATGTCCCAATTTACCTTCCTCACCAGGAGTACCTCAGATTTGTGGTACAGGATTGCCATTAACAATTCCAGACACTACCGTTTGGACTGTACACGGCACCGAGGGTGTTTACCAAGGTAATGGCAGAAATTATGATACTCCTTCGAAAAAAGGGAGTTTTAATTATCCCGTACTTGGACGATCTCCTAATAAAGGCGAGGTCCAGGGAGCAGTTACTGGTCGGAGTAGCACTATCTCGGGAAGTGCTACAACAGCATGGCTGGATTCTAAACATTCCAAAGTCACAACTGGTTCCTTCCACACGCTTACTGTTCCTGGGGATGATTCTGGACACAGAACAGAAAAAAGTGTTTCTCCCGCAGGAGAAAGCCAAGGAGCTGTCATCTCTAGTCAGAGACCTCCTAAAACCAAAACGGGTATCGGTGCATCACTGCACACGAGTCCTGGGAAAAATGGTGGCTTCGTACGAAGCAATTCCATTCGGCAGGTTCCATGCAAGGACCTTCCAGTGGGACCTCTTGGACAAGTGGTCGGGATCGCATCTTCAGATGCATCAACTGATAACCCTGTCTCCAAAGACCAGGGTGTCTCTACTGTGGTGGCTGCAGAGTGCTCATCTTCTAGTGGGCCGCAGATTCGGCATACAGGACTGGGTCCTGGTGACCACGGATGCCAGCCTTCGGGGCTGGGGCGCAGTCACACAGGGATGAAATTTCCAGGGACTTTGGTCAAGTCAGGAGTCGTCCCTACACATAAACATTCTGGAACTGAGGGCCATTTACAATGCCCTAAGTCAGGCAAGGCCCCTGCTTCAAAACCAGCCGATTCTAATTCAATCAGACAACATCACGGCAGTCGCCCATGTAAACCGACAGGGCGGCACAAGAAGCAGGGTGGCCATGGCAGAAGCCACAAGGATTCTCAGATGGGCGGAAAATCACGTACTAGCACTGTCAGCAGTGTTCATTCCGGGAGTGGACAACTGGGAAGCAGACTTCCTCAGCAGACACGACCTACACCCGGGAGAGTGGGGACTTCATCCAGAAGTCTTCCTACTGTTGGTAAACCGCTGGGAAAGTCCACAGGTGGACATGATGGCTTCCCGCCTCAACAAGAAGCTAAAGAGATATTGCGCCAGGTCAAGGGACCCTCAGGCGATAGCTGTGGACGCTCTAGTGACACCGTGGGTGTACCAGTCGGTCTATGTGTTCCCTCCTCTGCCCCTCATACCAAAGGTACTGAGAATAATAAGAAGGCGAGGAGTAAGAACAATACTCGTGGTTCCGGATTGGCCAAGAAGAGCTTGGTACCCGGAACTTCAAGAAATGTTATCAGAGGACCCATGGCCTCTACCGCTCAGACAGGATCTGCTACAGCAGGGGCCCTGTCTGTTCCAAGACTTACCGCGGCTGCGTTTGACGGCATGGCGGTTGAATTCCGGATCCTAAAGGAAAAGGGCATTCCGGAGGAAGTCATTCCTACGCTGATAAAAGCCAGGAAAGAAGTAACCGCAAACCATTATCACCGCATTTGGCGAAAATATGTTGCGTGGTGTGAGGCCAGGAAGGCCCCTACAGAGGAATTTCAGCTGGGTCGTTTTCTGCACTTCCTACAGTCAGGAGTGACTATGGGCCTAAAATTGGGTTCCATTAAGGTCCAGATTTCGGCTCTGTCGATTTTCTTTCAGAAAGAACTGGCTTCACTACCTGAAGTTCAGACTTTTGTAAAGGGAGTGCTTCATATTCAGCCCCCTTTTGTGCCTCCTGTGGCACCTTGGGATCTCAATGTGGTGTTGAGTTTCCTAAAATCACATTGGTTTGAACCACTTAAAACCGTGGATCTCAAATATCTCACGTGGAAAGTGGTCATGTTATTGGTCTTGGCTTCGGCCAGGCGTGTGTCAGAATTGGCGGCTTTGTCGTGTAAAAGCCCTTATCTGATTTTCCATATGGATAGGGCAGAATTGAGGACTCGTCCCCAATTTCTCCCTAAGGTGGTATCAGCTTTTCACTTTAACCAACCTATTGTGGTGCCTGCGGCTACTAAGGACTTGAAGGATTCCAAGTTACTGGACGTAGTCAGGGCCTTGATTGCCGCATCCTAAATCAGTAAAAGCCCATTCCACGAGGAAGGTGGGCTCATCTTGGGCGGCTGCCCGAGGGGTCTCGGCTTTACAACTTTGCCGAGCTGCTACTTGGTCAGGGGCAAACACGTTTGCTAAATTCTACAAATTTGATACCCTGGCTGAGGAGGACCTTGAGTTCTCTCATTCGGTGCTGCAGAGTCATCCGCACTCTCCCGCCCGTTTGGGAGCTTTGGTATAATCCCCATTGTCCTTACGGAGTCCCCAGCATCCACTAGGACGTCAGAGAAAATAAGAATTTACTCACCGGTAATTCTATTTCTCGTAGTCCGTAGTGGATGCTGGGCGCCCATCCCAAGTGCGGATTGTCTGCAATACTTGTATATAGTTATTGCCTAACTAAAGGGTTATTGTTGAGCCATCTGTTGAGAGGCTCAGTTGTATTTCATACTGTTAACTGGGTTAAATATCACGAGTTATACGGTGTGATTGGTGTGGCTGGTATGAGTCTTACCCGGGATTCAAAATCCTTCCTTATTGTGTCAGCTCTTCCGGGCACAGTATCCTAACTGAGGTCTGGAGGAGGGGCATAGAGGGAGGAGCCAGTGCACACCAGGTAGTACCAAATCTTTCTTTTAGTGTGCCCAGTCTCCTGCGGAGCCGTCTATTCCCCATGGTCCTTACGGAGTCCCTAGCATCCACTACGGACTACGAGAAATAGAATTACCGGTGAGTAAATTCTTATTATTTGATGCCAATGGGCAGGAGACCTAAATGACCTCTAGAACATAAATGCACAAGTGTTTACATGACAGATGTGTACTGGTAGCATTCATAAAGGCATGCTACCATTTCAGGAACTCCAAATACAGTATATTGGTGATAAATACATTGGGTGTCTAAAACTATTAAAGGGTCATCAGAATCTGAATTGATAGCTGTAGTAATGGACGATTTTATTTTACTTAAAAACTGTACATTATAGTTAACATATATTGCTTGTGTTTGTTCCAGATAGTTTGTGGTTTTTTGGGCAGTGAAGGATTTGGTGCTGTGATGTCCAGGATTGGAAAGATTGAGAGACGATACTGTAGTCAGTTTTTTTTTTAAATATTATTGCAGAAATACCGCCATTAACCCAAAAGAAGAACTGTCCATCTGTGGAGCAGCTTTCTAAAGGGGTGGTCTTCAGTATGCCGACTGTCGGGATCCCAGCGCACAGTATACCGGCGCCGGAATCCCGACAGCCAGCATACCAACACTTTTTCTCCCTCGTGGGGGTCCACGACCCCCTGGAGGGAGAATAAAATAGCGTGGCGCGTGTAGCGAGCCCGCAAGGGACTCATTTGCGCTCGCCACGCTGTCTGTATGCCGGCGGTCGGGTTCCCGGCGCCGGTATGCTGGTCACCGGGAGCCCAGCCGCCGGCATACCATACTACACCCTTCTAAAGGGCCCTACAGACTGGACGACCCGCCGCCGAGCTGCCTGACTGCCAATACGGCAGACGGGCGACCCCTGCGGCGCTGGGGAGGTGACGGGGGAGTGAAGTTTCTTCACTCCCCTCGTCACCCGGCACCATAGCAGTGCATGCTAATATGGACAATCTCGTCCATATTGTCCTGCATGCATAAGCGACGGGGCACCAACGATGAATGAGCGTGGGGCCGTGCAGCGTTTATCGTTGGTGCCTACACACTGCACGATATGAACGAGAACGTTCATATCGTGCAGTGTTATCTACAAGTGTGTAGGGCCCTTAATACCTCTTTAACACAGAGGTTTTTACCCAGTTTGCCAGGTCAATTCTCTTCGTATCCTGTGTGAAAGGGACATCCCGTATCGAAAATCCTGGGACTTTGTCCCCGGTTTTTACCAGGGTCGAAGACATGGCAATTTTGACCCTGGTTGGCCCTTTTACACAGGAGAAATACCCGGGTTAATCAGCAAATTACTGGGTAGAACTGCTTCACTCAGTAAATTGTTTTTCTGTGTGAAAGTGGGGTCTGGCTGAGACTAGCAAAATGACACGGCACTCAAATGCCAGGTAAAAGCCGGATATTAGGGAGTTTTCTGTGTGAAAGTGGTATTAGCCCTGCTTACACTGCTTGGGTTAAAACATCTTCAGAATCTTCATTGCCAGTTTTTAAGCTACAGAGACAAGTCAGTGCAGATCTTGATTTTATTTTATTTTTAAAGGGGTTGGGCTTTCTAAACTGCTGCCTACAGTAGATTCTAGAACATGTGCTGCAGCACAGTGCCCCCTAGTGTCACAATTATTTGTCAACTGGTTGCCTGGATTGAAATTCTGGATCAACCCTGACACAGTTTGGGCAGCATTACAATGTCCCTGTTTTGGCTGTACAATGACTTGTATCTAATTCACACATGTTAATGTCACTTTCATGGTTCCAAAGGTGAATATAAAGAAGACAACTGATTTGACATAGTACTGTAGAGAGAGCTGCCCTTAGATACAAACACATGACACCCATCTTCTACAACTTCCCTTAGGCAGATGTTGCCTTTCTAATCAACAGGTGCATCCCTGTATCTGAATTAAGTTCAATTTGTTTAGAGCACAATAGTTACATTTTGTATTGATAAAAACAACTATCCTGTTTCCCTAAAATCTGCAGATGTTTCACTACTTATCCATATAAGTGATTCTTCTGTATAGATGTTTGCTCATACACATAGCGTCTGTACGCCATGCAGTGCGGCTGAGATGCTCTGAAAGGTGTAGCATACCTTCTTTTCTCTGACGTCCTAGTGGATGCTGGGTACTCCGTAAGGACCATGGGGAATTGATGGGCTCCGCAGGAGACTGGGCACTCTAAAAGAAAGATTAGGTACTATCTGGTGTGCACTGGCTCCTCCCTCTATGCCCCTCCTCCAGACCTCAGTTAGAATCTGTGCCCGGCCCGAGCTGGTTGCACACTAGGGGCTCTCCTGAGCTTCTAGAAAAAGAAAGTATTTGTTAGGTTTTTTATTTTCAGTGAGATCTGCTGGCAACAGACTCACTGCTACGAGGGACTGAGGGGAGAGAAGCGAACCTACCTGCTTGCAGCTAGCTTGGGCTTCTAAGGCTACTGGACACCATTAGCTCCAGAGGGATCAAACACAGGGCCCGACCTCGATCGTCCGGTCCCGGAGCCGCGCCGCCGTCCCCCTTGCAGAGCCAGAAGACGGAAGAGAATCCTGAAAATCGGCGGCTGAAGACTTAGGTCTTCATTAAGGTAGCGCACAGCACTGCAGCTGTGCGCCATTGCTCCCTATGCACACCACACACTCCGGTCACTGATGGGTGCAGGGCGCTCGGGGGGGGGGGGGCGCGCGCCCTGGGCAGCAATTCGAGTACCTTACATGGCTAATTGACACATAATACAGCTTTTAAGCTGTATATGTGCATAATCCCTCGCCATTATACAGATAAAAAAGCGGGAGAAGTCCGCCGAGAAGGGGGCGGGGCTATCTTCCTCAGCACACCGGCGCCATTTTCTCTTCACAGCTCCGCTGGAAGACAGCTCCCCAGGCTCTCCCCTGCAGTTTCCAGGCATCAAGGGTAAAAAAGAGAGGGGGGGCACTAAATTTAGGCGCAAACTATATATAAAAGCAGCTATAGGGAAAATCGCTTTTGTTAGTGTAAATCCCTGATTATATAGCACTGTGGTGTGTGCTGGCATACTCTCTCTCTGTCTCCCCAAAGGACTTTGTGGGGTCCTGTCCTCAGTCAGAGCATTCCCTGTGTGTGTGCAGTGTGTCGGTACGGCTGTGTCGACATGTTTGATGAGGAGGGTTACGTGGAGGCGGAGCAGGAGCCAATAAGTGTCATGTCGCCCCCTGCGGGGCCGACACCGGAGTGGATGGATATGTGGAAGGTTTTAACTGACAGTGTCAACTCCTTACATAAAAGGTTTGACGACGTGACAGCCATGGGACAGTCGGCATCTCAGCCCGCACCTGCCCAGGCGTCTCAGAGGCCATCAGGGGCTCAAAAACGCCCGCTGACTCAGATGGCAGACACAGATGTTGACACGGAGTCTGACTCCAGTGTCGACGAGGATGAGATAAATGTACAGTCCACAAGGGCCATCCGATGTATGATTACGGCTATGAAAGATGTTTTACACATTGCTGACATAAACCCGGTTACCACAAAAAAGGGTATTATGTTTGGGGAGAAAAAGCAGCCAGTGACTTTTCCCCCATCTGATGAGTTGAATGAACTGTGTGAAGAAGCGTGGTGTTCCCCTGATAAGAAACTAGTAATTTCTAAGAGGTTACTGACGGCGTACCCTTTCCCGCCAACGGATAGGTTGGGAAACATCCCCTAGGGTGGACAAGGCGCTCACACGTTTATCTAAAAAGGTGGCACTGCCCACTCAGGATACGGCCGCCTTAAAGGAGCCTGCAGATAGAAAGCAGGAGGCTATCCTGAAGTCTGTATATACACACTCAGGTACTATACTGAGACCTGCAATTGCTTCGGCATGGATGTGTAGTGCTGCAGCAGCATGGTCTGATACCCTGTCAGACAACATTGATACCCTCGACAGGGATACTATTTTGCTAACTATAGAGCATATTAAGGATGTAGTCCTATATATGAGGGATGCACAGAGGGACATTTGCCGACTGGCATCCAGAATAAATGCGATGTCCGTTTCTGCCAGGAGAGTATTATGGACTCTGCAGTGGACAGGTGATGCCACCTCTAAAAGGCACATGGAGGTTTTGCCTTATAAGTGTGAGGAATTGTTGGGGACGGTCTCTCGGACCTTGTATCCACAGCGACAGCTGGGAAGTCGACTTTTTTACCTCACGTTCCCTCACAGCCTAAGAAAGCACCGTATTATCAAGTACAGTCCTTTCGGCCTCAGAAAGGCAAGCGTGTCAGAGGCGCATCCTTTCTGCCCAGAGGCATGGGAAAGAAGCTGCATCAGACAGCCAGTTCCCAGGAACAAAAATCCTCCCCTGCTTCCACTAAATCCACCGCATGACGCTGGGGCTCCAGAGGTGGAGCCAGGTGCGGTGGGGGCGCGTCTCCGGAACTTCAGCGACCGGTGGGTTCGCTCACAGGTGGATCCCTGGGTCCTACAAGTGGTATCTCAGGGATACAAGCTGGAGTTCGAGGCGACTCCGCCTCGCCGTTACCTCAAATCGGCCTTGCCATCTGCTCCCAAGGAAAGGGAGGTAGTACTGGCGGCTATTCACAAGCTGTACCTCCAGCAGGTGATAATCAAGGTTCCCCTCCTTCAACAGGGAAGGGGTTACTATTCCACAATGTTTGTGGTACCGAAACCAGACGGTTCGGTGAGACCCATTCTAAATTTAAAATCCTTGAACACTTATATAAGAAGGTTCAAGTTCAAAATGGAATCGCTCAGGGCGGTTATCGCAAGCCTGGAAGAGGGGGATTTTATGGTGTCGCTGGACATCAAGGACGCTTATCTGCATGTCCCCATTTACCCACCTCACCAGGAGTACCTCAGGTTTGTGGTACAGGATTGTCATTACCAATTCCAGACGTTGCCGTTTGGCCTGTCCACGGCACCGAGGGTATTTACCAAGGTAATGGCCGAAATGATGATACTCCTTCGGAAGAAGGGAGTTATAATTATCCCGTACTTGGACGATCTCCTTATAAAAGCGAGGTCCAAGGAGCAGTTGTTAGCCAGCGTAGCACTATCTCGGGAAGTGCTGCAACAACACGGCTGGATTCTAAATATCCCAAAGTCGCAGCTGATTCCTGCGACGCGCCTGCTGTTCTTGGGCATGATTCTGGACACAGAACAGAAGAAAGTGTTTCTCCCAGTGGAGAAGGCCCAGGAATTGTCATCTCTGGTCAGGGATCTCCTGAAACCAAAAAAGGTGTCGGTGCATCACTGCACGCGAGTCCTGGGAAAGATGGTGGCTTCTTACGAAGCAATTCCATTCGGCAGGTTCCATGCAAGGAACTTTCAGTGGGACCTGTTAGACAAGTGTGGATCGCATCTTCAGATGCATCGGCTGATCACCCTGTCCCCGAGGGCCAGGGTGTCTCTGCTGTGGTGGCTGCAGAGTGCTCATCTTCTCGAGGGCCGCAGATTCGGCACTCAGGACTGGGTCCTGGTGACCACGGATGCAAGCCTCCGAGGTGGGGGGAGCAGTCACTCAGGGAAGAAACTTCCAAGGACAATGGTCGAGTCAGGAGACTTCCCTACACATAAATATTCTGGACCTAAGGGCCATTTACAATGCCCTAAGTCAAGCAGAACCCCTGCTTCAAAACCAGCCGGTGCTGATTCAGTCAGACAACATCATGGCTGTCGCCCATGTAAACCGACAAGGCAGCACAAGAAGCAGGATGGCGTTGGCAGTAGCCACAAGGATTCTCCGATGGGCGGAGTATCACGTGCTAACACTGTCAGCAGTGTTCATTCCGGGTGTGGAAAACTAGGAAGCAGACTTCCTCAGCAGGCACGACCTCCACCCGGGAGAGTGGGGACTTCATCCAGAAGTCTTCACGCAGATTGTGAACCGTTGGGAACGGCCACAGGTGGACATGATGGCGTCCCGCCTCAACGAAATGCTAAAAAAGTATTGCGCCAGGTCAAGAGACCCTCAGTCGATAGCTGTGGACGCACTAGTGACACCGTGGGTGTACCAGTCGGTTTATGTGTTCCCTCCTCTTCCTCTCATACCCAAGGTACTGAGGATAGTAAGTAAGAGAGGAGTAAGAACTATACTCGTAGTTCCGGATTAGCCAAGAAGAACTTGGTACCCAGAACTACAAGAAATGATCTCGGAGGACCCATGGCCTCTGTCTCTCAGACAGGACCTGTTACTGCAGGGGCCTGTCTGTTCCAAGACTTACCGCGGCTGCGTTTGAATGCTTGGCGGTTGAACGCCGGATCCTAACGGGAAAGGGCGTTCCAGATTAAGTGATTCCTACGCTGTTAAAGGCTAGGAAAGACGCTGCCTGAAGTTCAGACGTTGTTAAGGGAGTGCTGTATGTTCAGCCCCTTTTGTGCCTCCAGTGGCACCTTGGGATCTCAACGTAGTGTTGGATTTCCTAAAATCACATTGTTTTGAGCCACTTCAGACCGTGGAGTTGAAGTATCTCACGTGGAAAGTGGTCATATATTTTTGGCCTTGGCTTCGGCTAGGCGTGTGTCAGAATTGGCGGCTTTGTCATGTAAAAGCCCTTATCTGATCTTCCATATGGACAGGGCAGAATTGAGGATTCGTCCCCAATTTCTCCCTAAGGTGGTATCAGCGTTTCATTTGAACCAACCTATTGTGGTGCCTGCGGCTACTCGGGACTTGGAAGCCTCCAAGTTGCTGGATGTAGTCCGGGCCCTGAAAATCTATGTTTCCAGGACGGCTAGAGTCAGAAATACTGACTTGCTGTTTATCCTGCATGCACCCAACAAGCTGGGTGCTCCTGCTTCTAAGCAGACTATTGCTCGCTGGATCTGTAGCACAATTCAACTTGCACATTCTGCGGCTGGACTGCCGCATCCTAAATCAGTAAAAGCCCATTCCACGAGGAAGGGGGCTCTTCTTGGGCGGCTGCCCAAGGGGTCTCGGCATTACAACTTTGCCGAGCTGCTACCTGGTCGGGGTAAAACACGTTTGCAAAATTCTACAAGTTTGATACCCTGGCTGAGGAGGACCTTGAGTTTGCTCATGCGGTGCTGCAGAGTCATCCGCACTCTCCCGCCCGTTTGGGAGCTTTGGTATAATCCCCATGGTCCTTACGGAGTACCCAGCATCCACTAGGACGTCAGAGAAAATAAGAATTTACTCACCGGTAATTCTATTTCTCGTAGTCCGTAGTGGATGCTGGGAGCCCGTCCCAAGTGCGGATTTTCTGCAATACTTGTATATAGTTATTGCTTAACTAAAGGGTTATTGTTATGAGCCATCTGTTCAGTGAGGCTACGTTGTTATTTTCTACTGTTAACTGGGTATAGTTATCACGAGTTGTACGGTGTGATTGGTGTGGCTGGTATGAGTCTTACCCTGGATTCCAAATCCTTTCCTTGTAGTGTCAGCTCTTCCGGGCACAGTTTCCCTAACTGAGGTCTGGAGGAGGGGCATAGAGGGAGGAGCCAGTGCACACCAGATAGTACCTAATCTTTCTTTTAGAGTGCCCAGTCTCCTGCGGAGCCCGTCTATTCCCCATGGTCCTTACGGAGTACCCAGCATCCACTACGGACTACGAGAAATAGAATTACCGGTGAGTAAATTCATATTTTTCTTTCAGTTTTGCATCTTTTTCGCATCGCAGACGCAGCAAAACACCACTCAGTGTACTAGAGGCATCGGGCTGTATCTTTATAACTGCACAGGAATTAGCATTACATATGTTGGTTAGATACACACTCTGGGAGAGCGTAGGTGACTAGCACCTTATCGAGCTAGACTATAAATCATACTCTTTCCTCTGTGTTGGTAGAACAGAGTTTTACTGTATTTATTCTTTACATATAAAGGATGCTTGTATCATTTTAGCTGTTCTCCATGTAAGGTATTATCACACACAGTGTCCTTCAGTAATGGCAGAGTTTAGTAAGATTACTTTCTGTCTCTGTGATCAATCAACTAGATATAATTACAGTAACCTATGGATCACATGGACGCTAGTCGCCACATAGTTGCGAGATAGTGAGTGCTCCAGAATTATAGTCACACTGCAGGTGGAAATTAGGGTGGGATTTCGGGATTGGCCAGCATCTTAGTTTGTTTATATACCGGGCAGCCTTGAGTGCCCACAGGAGGCTCAGACGCTGCCCGGCTCCCCCTGCCACCTTCCCCTGGCTCTGGCTGGGCACACTGCGCATCCACCTGCCCACCAGCCGGACGTCACCGCCACCCTGCACTTACCGGCCGCCGGATCCCAGAGGAAGTGTCCCACCCTCCCATCCAGATTGAGTTATCTGGGCTGGTCAGGGGAAGGGGGGGACGACACATTGAAAAGCAGCCTATCCCGGGATTGATCATTTTTTCAATCCCGATTCCCGGGATTGATAAAATGGGCCTGGATTGCCCACCCTAGTGGAAATCTATAATACAGTCCTTTTAATATTCTGTGTTTACAACTCAAAGCAATTTGATGAGGCATTATTTATTAGAATGCTTGTATAAGTTAAAATGTTTTGCAACAGACTGCTACTTTTACAAACTCTCTTTAATTACTCTATTCCATAGGTTTCCTTCACATGTATACGTTATACATTTAGATGTTCTGCCATATCAGGTCCCAGTGGATTGTTGGGCCTATTTCTGTCACTGTTTTTGCCACACACAAAAAGAAAAGCATTGGCTTGTATTTGTAAGGAGCAGATATTGTAAGCGGCACTTTTATTTTCCTACTCTGTGGCCTTTTTTCCCCCCTGTGCTGATATTGGGTGATAACAGCTTATTTACTGCACACTGTGGTCTATAGTAACATCCAAGAAAGCAAATGAAACAGAGTAAATTAAGTCTTAAATTGTTTAGTTTTATTGGGTTTGGGTCGTTGGGTCGACAGTCATTAGGTCGACCACTGTTGGGCGACAGGTTCATTAGGTTGACATGTACTAGGTCGACAGGTCAAAAGGTTGACATGAGTTTTTTTACATTGGTGTTTTCTTCGTAAAGTGACGGGGAACTTCAGTACACCATGTCTCCTCGCATGCTTCGGGCAAGGTTACCGTTCCCAATTGTAGTCCACGTGGATTGTAAAGTATGAAAAAAGTCCAAAATTTGAGAGAGAAAAAATGAAAAACTCATGTCGATCTTTTGAACTGTCGACCTAATGACCCTGTCAACCTAAGTTGTGTCGATCTAATGACCGTATCCCGTTTTATTTGTCCTTTTCATTCTCAAAGTGAAAATCTAGGGTGGAGAAACACATTTTAAACAAACTATGGAATCATTAATCTAAAGTGGATTTACAAAAAAGAAAAGCATCTGTTTTGCCACATTGACCTGAAAAAAAATATATCAGCGATACATTTTTATGTGGAAACCAAGTTCCTGGGAATGATCTATCCTTTTCTCCTGGAGACTAGTTAGGACGCTGGGGTATTATAAGCATTCTTGCCTACTTTTAAAAAAGTGCTTCAGTGAGTTTGTAAAAGCAACACACGTCAGCGCGGCTTTAAAGTGGGCATGTAATGGTTCTGAAAGGCATGTCATAAAATTGTACACGTAAATGAGTCCCAAAGCAGTTGCTCTATCTGTCTGTATATCTGTCATATGTTGCTCAGTAATATCTACTTGTTGAGTGGTTCCCAAACTTTTCTTTAATCACTGCGTCCTATGGTGTCAGCATTTTTTTCACAGCTCCCATAAGCCAAAAGTTTCTTATTGAGAAATTCAGGAAAAAAATATTTTAATTAAGTAAATTGTGTTACCTGTCAGTCTTCAGTTCGGTTATGTGGTGGTGGACAGGATTGCTTTAATATTTGTCCACTCATTTTGTGATTGGCAGCCACCAGCACTGGTTTTGCTTATGAAATTGACCATAATCGTTTCTATAGTATCAGTGCAGTGTATTTTCCTGTAGCACCATTATGGTTCATTAAAGCAGTTTTCTCCTTATGATCGTCAGTAAGCTGCATCAGGTGTGCTGCATAGTTGTGTGAATAGTTACAGTATATCCATACTTGGCTACTTGCCTGAGCTGTTGGTTATTATTTAATACAGGTTGAGTATCCCATATCCAAAATGCTTGGGACCAGAAGTATTTTGCATATCGTATTTTTCCGTATTTCGGAATAATTGCATACCATAATAAGATATCATGGCGATGGGACCTAAGTCTAAGCACCGAATGCATTTATGTTTCATATACACCTTATACACAGCTTGAAAGTCATTTTAGCCAATATTTTTAATAACTTTGTGCATTAAACAAAAGTTTGTGTACATTCACACAATTCATTTGTTTCATATAAACCTTATCCACACATCGTGAAGGTCATTTAATACAGTACTTTTAATAACCTTGTGTATTAAACAAAGTTTGTGTACATTGAGCCATCAGAAAACAAAGGTTTCACTATCTGTCTCACTCAAAATATTCTGTATTTCGGATTATTTGGATATGGGATACTCAACCTGCACTGATGTATATTGCTTTCAGAGTTGCTCTTCTCTCTTCTCTTAGCTCAGCAATTTTATAATAGAGACCATGGGGTAAATTTACTAAGCAGCACGTTTCAAATCAACAACGTCTTCAGCAGTTTCAGCCACTTGATTTAAAGGGGCAATACTATTAATTCTAAAAATCTGACTTCTTTGTATTTAATATTATTGCTCCTTTACATCCAGTGGCTGAAGACACTGCGGCTTTGAGTAGTGTCACTTACTAAATGTGTCCCATAACTGGATAAAGCCACTTAGAACTAAGAAAATAGATGTGCCAAGGTTTATAAGGATGATATGAAGCACTGGTGATATATTTGTTCAGATTGTGGCTCCAGTGCTACTGTAGTATTGTAGGACTATTGGTAGCTGCTTAGCTATACATCATCTCTTCTACACTCCCTGCATTTGCTTTTTTTCAGCCACATAAGCACAGTTGTTGAATTTATAATTATATCATCTGATGACAAAGGCAAAAATAGTGTTTCTCTATCGTCCTAGTAGATGCTGGGGTTCCTGAAAGGACCATGGGGAATAGCGGCTCCGCAGGAGACAGGGCACAAAAAGTAAAGCTTTAGGATCAGGTGGTGTGCACTGGCTCCTCCCCCTATGACCCTCCTCCAAGCCTCAGTTAGATTTTTGTGCCCGGCCGAGAAGGGTGCAATCTAGGTGGCTCTCCTAAAGAGCTGCTTAGAAAAGTTTAGCTTAGGTTTTTTATTTTACAGTGAGTCCTGCTGGCAACAGGATCACTGCAACGAGGGACTTAGGGGAGAAGAAGTGAACTCACCTGCGTGCAGGATGGATTGGCTTCTTTGGCTACTGGACATTAGCTCCAGAGGGACGATCACAGGTACAGCCTGGATGGTCACCGGAGCCTCGCCGCCGGCCCCCTTGCAGATGCTGAAACGAGAAGAGGTCCAGAATCGGCAGCAGAAGACTCCTCAGTCTTCATAAGGTAGCGCACAGCACTGCAGCTGTGCGCCATTTCCTCTCAGCACACTTCACACGGCAGTCACTGAGGGTGCAGGGCGCTGGGAGGGGGGCGCCCTGGGAGGCAAATGAAAACCTTTTTTGGCTAAAAATACCTCACATATAGCCTCCGGGGGCTATATGGAGATATTTAACCCCTGCCAGAATCCATTAAAGAGCGGGAGACGAGCCCGCCGAAAAAGGGGCGGGGCCTATCTCCTCAGCACACAGCGCCATTTTCCCTCACAGAAAGACTGGAGGGAAGGCTCCCAGGCTCTCCCCTGCACTGCACTACAGAAACAGGGTTAAAACAGAGAGGGGGGGGCACTAATTTGGCGTTAGAAATATATAAAAGATGCTATAAGGGAAAACACTTATATAAGGTTGTCCCTATATAATTATAGCGTTTTTGGTGTGTGCTGGCAAACTCTCCCTCTGTCTCTCCAAAGGGCTAGTGGGTCCTGTCCTCTATCAGAGCATTCCCTGTGTGTGTGCTGTGTGTCGGTACGTGTGTGTCGACATGTATGAGGACGATGTTGGTGAGGAGGCGGAGCAATTGCCTGTAATGGTGATGTCACTCTCTAGGGAGTCGACACCGGAATGGATGGCTTATTTAGGGAATTACGTGATAATGTCAACACGCTGCAAGGTCGGTTGACGACATGAGACGGCCGACAAACAATTAGTACCGGTCCAGACGTCTCAGAAACACCGTCAGGGGTTTTAAAACGCCCGTTTACTTTAGTCGGTCGACACAGACACGGACACTGAATCCAGTGTCGACGGTGAATAAACAAACGTATTCCTTATTAGGGCCACACGTTAAGGGCAATGAAGGAGGTGTTACATATTTCTGATACTACAAGTACCACAAAAGAGGGTATTATGTGGGATGTGAAAAAACTACCGTAGTTTTTCCTGAATCAGATAAATTAAATGAAGTGTGTGATGATGCGTGGGTTCCCCCCGATAGAAAATTATGGGCGGTATACCCTTTCCCGCCAGAAGTTAGGGCGCGTTGGGAAACACCCCTTAGGGTGGATAAGGCGCTCACACGCTTATCAAAACAAGTGGCGGTACCGTCTATAGATAGGGCCGTCCTCAAGGAGCCAGCTGACAGGAGGCTGGAAAATATCATAAAAAGTATATACACACATACTGGTGTTATACTGCGACCAGCGATCGCCTCAGCCTGGATGTGCAGAGCTGGGGTGGCTTGGTCGGATTCCCTGACTAAAAATATTGATACCCTTGACAGGGACAGTATTTTATTGACTATAGAGCATTTAAAGGATGCATTTTCTATATATGCGAGATGCACAGAGGGATATTTGCACTCTGGCATCAAGAGTAAGTGCGATGTCCATATCTGCCAGAAGATGTTTATGGACACGACAGTGGTCAGGTGATGCAGATTCCAAACGGCACAAAGGTGTATTGCCGTATAAAGGAAGAGGAGTTATTTGGGGTCGGTCCATCGGACCTGGTGGCCACGGCAACTGCTGGAAAATCCACCGTTTTTACCCTAAGTCACATCTCTGCAGAAAAAGACACCGTCTTTTCAGCCTCAGTCCTTTCGTCCCTATAAGAGTCATATCTGCCCAGGGATAGAGGAAAGGGAAGAAGACTGCAGCAGGCAGCCCATTCCCAGGAACAGAAGCGTTCCACCGCTTCTGCCAAGCTCTCAGCATGACGCTGGGACCGTACAGGACCCCTGGATCCTACATGTAGTATCCCAGGGGTAAAGATTGGAATGTCGAGACGTTTCCCCTTCGCAGGCTCCTGAAGTCTGGTTTACCAAGGTCTCCCTCCGACAAGGAGGCAGTATGGGAAACAATTCACAAGCTGTATTCCCAGCAGGTGATAATCAAATTACCCCTCCTACAACAAGAAAAGGGGTATTATTCCACATTATATTGTGGTACTGAAGCCAGAAGGCTAGGTGAGACCTATTCTAAATCTTAAAAAATTTGAACACTTACAAAGGTTCAAATCAAGATGGAGTCACTCAGAGCAGTGATAACGAACCAGGAAGAAGGGGACTATATAGTGTCCCGAGACATCAGGGATGCTTACCTCCATGTCCAAAATTTGCCCTTCTCACTAAGGGTACCTCAGGTTCGTGGTACAGAACTGTCACTATCAGTTTCAGACGCTGCCGTTTGGATTGTCCACGGCACCCCGGGTCTTTACCAAGGTAATGGCCGAAATGATGATTCTTCTTCGAAGAAAAGGCGTCTTAATTATCCCTTACTTGGACGATCTCCTGATAAGGGCAAAGTCCAGGGAACAGTTGGAGGTCGGAGTAGCACTATCTCGGATACTGCTACAACAGCACGGGTGGATTCTAAATATTCCAAAATCGCAGCTGATCCCGACGACAAGTCTGCTGTGCCTAGGGATGATTCTGGACACAGTCCAGAAAAAGGTGTTTCTCCCGGAAGAGAAAGCCAGGGAGTTATCCGAGCTAGTCAGGAACCTCCTAAAATCAGTGCATCATTGCACAAGGGTCCTGGTAAAGATGGTGACTTCCTACGAAGCAATTCCATTCGGCAGATTTCACGCAAGAATTTTTCAGTGGGATCTGCTGGACAAATGGTCCGGATCGCATCTTCAGATGCATCAGCGGATAACCCTATATCCAAGGACAAGGGTGTCTCTCCTGTGGTGGTTACAGAGTGCTCATCTTCTAGAGGGCCGCAGATTCGGCATTCAGGATTTGATGCTGGTGACCACGGAGGCCAGCCCGAGAGGCTGGGGAGCAGTCACACAAGGAAAAAATTTCCAGGGAGTGTGATCAAGTCTGGAGACTTTTCTCCACATAAATATACTGGAGCTAAGGGTAAATTTATAATACTCTAAGCTTAGCAAGACCTCTGCTTCAAGGTCAGCCGGTATTGATCCAGTGGGAAAAACATCACGGCAGTCGCCCACGTAAATAGACAGGGCGGCACAAGAAGCAGGAGGGCAATGGCAAAAACTGCAAGGACTTTTCGCTGGGCGGAAAATCATGTGATAGCACTGTCAGCAGTGTTTCATTCCGGGAATGGAAACTGGGAAGCAGACTTCCTCAGCAGGCACGACCTCCACCCGGCAGAATGGAAACTTCATCGGGAAGTTTTCCACATGATTGTAAACCGTTGGGAAATACCAAAGGTGGACATGATGGCGTCCCGTCTGAACAAAAAACGGGACAGGTATTGCGCCAGGTTAAGAGACCCTCAGGCAATAGCTGTGGACGTTCTGGTAACACCATGGATGTACCAGTCGGTGTGTGTGTTCCATCCTCTGCTTCTCATACCTAAGGTACTGAGACTTATAAGACGTAGAGGAGTAAGAACTATACTCATGGCTCCGGATTGGCCAAGAAGGACTTGGTACCCGGAACTTCAAGAGATGCTCACAGAGGACTTATGGCCTCTGCCGCTAAGAAGGGACTTGTTTCAGCAAGTACCATGTCTGTTCCAAGACTTACCGCAGCTGCGTTTGACGGCATGGCGGTGGAACGCCGGATCCTAAGGGAAAAAGGCATTCCGGAAGAGGTCATTCCTACCCTGGTCAAAGCCAGAAAGGAGGTGACCGCACAACATTATCACCACATGTGGCAAAAATATGTTGCGTGGTGTGAGGCCAGAAAGGCCCCACGAAGAAATTTCAACTCGGTCGATTCCTGCATTTCCTGCAAACAGGAGTGTCTATGGGCCTCAAATTGGGGTCCATTAAGGTTCAAATTTCGGCCCTGTCGATTTTCTTCCAGAAAGAATTGGCTTCCGTTCCTGAAGTCCAGAAGTTTGTCAAGGGAGTATTGCATATACAACCCCCTTTTGTGCCTCCAGTGGCACTGTGGGATCTCAACGTAGTTCTGGGATTCCTCAAATCACATTGGTTTAAAACCAGTCAAATCTGTGGATTTGAAGCATCTCACATGAAAAGTGACCATGCTCTTGGCCCTGGCCTGGACCAGGCGAGTGTCAAATTGGTGGTTTTTTTCTCAAAAAAGCCCATATCTGGTTGTCCATTTGGACAGGGCAGAGCTGCGGACTCGTCCCCAGTTCTCTCCCTAAGGTGGTGTCAGTGTTTCACCTGAACCAGCTTATTTTGGTGCCTTGCGCCTACTAGGGACTTGGAGGACTCCAGGTTGCTAGATGTTGTCAGGGCCCTGTAAATATAGGTTCCAGGACGGCTGGAGTCAGGAAAACTGACTTGCTGTTATCCTGTATGCACCCAACAAACTGGGTGCTCTTGCTTCTAAGCAGACTATTGCTAGTTGGATGTGTAATACAATTCAGCTTGCACATTCTGTGGCAGGCCTGCCACAGCCAAAATATGTAAATGCCCATTCCACAAGGAAGGGGGGCTTATCTTGGGCGGCTGCCCGAGGGGTCTCGGCTTTACAACTTTGCCGAGCGGCTATTTAGTCAGGGGCAAACACGTTGGTAAAATCCTACAAATTTGATACCCTGGCTAAGGAGGACCTGGAGTTCTCTCATTCGGTGCTGCAGAGTCATCCGCACTCTCCCGCCCGTTTGGGAGCTTTGGTATTATCCCCATGGTCCTTTCAGGAACCCCAGCATCCACTAGGACGATAGAGAAAATAAGAATTTACTTACCGATAATTCTATTTCTCGGAGTCCGTAGTGGATGCTGGGCGCCCATCCCTAGTGCGGATTATCTGCAATACTTGTACATAGTTACAAAAATCGGGTTATTATTGTTGTGAGCCATCTTTTCAGAGGCTCCGCTGTTATCATACTGTTAACTGGGTTCAGATCACAGGTTGTACAGTGTGATTGGTGTGGCTGGTATGAGTCTTACCCGGGATTCAAAATCCTTCCTTATTGTGTACGCTCGTCCGGGCACAGTATCCTAACTGAGGCTTGGAGGAGGGTCATAGGGGGAGGAGCCAGTGCACACCACCTGATCCTAAAGCTTTACTTTTTGTACCCTGTCTCCTGCGGAGCCGCTATTCCCCATGGTCCTTTCAGGAACCCCAGCATCCACTACGGACTCCGAGAAATAGAATTATCGGTAAGTAAATTCTTATTATTTGACATGTGTTAGTAGCAGTGTCTGTTCTAGGGGTGGGGCTGCGGCACTATCCTAAATTCAGATAGGGGAGCCACACCTACTGCCAGTGAGTCCAGCCAGTGATGTGTGGGGAGGCAGTTGGTGTGGTTCCCCTATACGAATTTTGGACTGCGCTACAGCCCCACTTCTGGTGCTGCCACTAGTTGCTAGCATGTATATTAGCATATGGGATCTCATTGTAGTCTCCCTCACTGCGTTTACCAGGAGTATATGTAAAACATAGAACACAATGTATTCTGAAAATAGGAATGCACACAGACAGCCTATGTGAGCAAATGCTGGTAACTGCGGTTCTGAGTGTTGTGCCACTCAATACAATGGTTTCTTGTATCAGACTCTTACATAATAAACACAATGAGGTATGGGCACTCAGTGGCATAAGCATGACCCATGTCCTGTTTTTCAGGAGGTAGAATTTGTTTTGGTTTGAATAGTAAAATACTCTACTGGCTGTTCCACAATGCATTCTATTTTTATTTATATGTCTATATCAATTCTTAAAATGTTCCAGGACCTCCTTAAGCATACACCTGCTGACCACCCCGACTATCCATTGCTACAAGATGCTCTCCGTATCTCACAGAACTTCCTGTCTAGTATCAATGAGGACATCGACCCACGAAGAACTGCAGTCACAACACCAAAGGGCGAGGTGAGAAGCGCAGTTTCTTGACATGGGCAAATAGTGACCACTTTTTCTGTTATCTGTAGCTGTGTCTTCATCAGCTGTATTGGGTATCTATTTAATACCCCTTTTCCACCTACGAGCACGGGTCGCAGCCGGGAGCCTGACACGGGAGCTGCCCCCTGCTGCGACCCGTGCTCGGCCCCTTTCCCATCAGCAGTCACAACCCGGCATATGACGCTTCTAGTGACGCGGCAGGGACGGCGCAGGGAGATCACATGATCTCCCAGCGCCGCCCTTCCATACAGTGTAAACGGGAGCCGTGTCGCATCGACACGGCTCCCGTTTACACTACAACCCTACCCGGATCATTCCCGTGTCCTACCCAGGTAGATAGCCGGGTAGGATTCACGGGTCACTTGATCCGGGTTTACCCTTTTCCACTTGCAAAAAACACGGGTAAATGCGCGCCCCCGTGCATTTACCCGTGTTTTTTGAGCCCTGGTGAACACATAGTGAGGTTCCGTCATCAATACAGGGTGTACATTCAAGAAATATTCCACTACAGCATTAACTTGGCAAACAAGTGTTACCTGTATAGTGATAATAAGTCTTAAATTGTTCTCAAATAAATTCAGGGGACACTACTGAGCAGTACAGTGGAGTCTAAGGGGAATTTCTGCTTAAATTATGTAAACACTTAATGACTTAAAACACATAGTGGTATTTGCAGGCATTGGTAAATCTGATTCGGGACTGTTGGCCCCTGGCGTTTCACGGGTTTATACTGTGTATATATACTAGCTGTTTACCCGTTCTTTGTACAGGAGTTTCTGATTTTCATGGTTGTAAATATAAATGAGTGTCAAAAATTTGGTAAATCTATGGAGCTGTAAATTTGAGACATCTTAATGTAAGTAAATATTAATCCATGGTTATTGCTGTTACTCGAGAATCAGCCATCAGCAGATACAGTAAAAAGTGAAAGGACCATTTTTGTAGTTTATTAAATTCTACACACTGGGGTGCAATCCAAATGTTGATCCAATTGTCCGTTTGGTCGGTATCGTTCACGCAACACAAGCCATGCATTGCTAATGACATCATTATGTCAACCCCCTTTTCATCACCTTAGGGGAGGTTTATTAAAATTCTAATTACAGGTTGAGTATCCCTTATTCAAAATGCTTGGGACCAGAGGTATTTTGGATATGGGATTTTTCCGTATTTTGGAATAACTGCAAACCATAATGAGATATCATGGTGATGGGACCCAAGTCTAAGCACAGAATGTATTTATGTCACATATACACCTTATACACACAGCCTGAAGGTCATTTTAGCCAATATTTTTTATAACTTTGTGCATTAAACAAAGTGTGTCTACATTCACACAATTCATTTATGTTTCATATACATCTTATACACACAGCCTGAAGGTCATTTAATACAATTTCTCTTACGTCCTAGAGGATGCTGGGGACTCCAAAAGGACCATGGGGTATAGACGGGATCCGCAGGAGCTTGGGCACACTGAAAAGACTTAAGACTGGGTGTGAACTGACTCCTCCCTCTATGCCCCTCCTCCAGACCCCAGTTGGACTTTGTGCCCAGGACTGACTGGACACTCACTAGGGGAGCTCTACTGAGTTTCTCTGGAAAAGACTTTTGTTAGGTTTTTTATTTTCAGGGAGACCTGCTGGCTACAGGCTCCCTGCAGCGTGGGAGTGAGGGGAGAGGAGCAGACCTACTTCTTCTTAGTTTAAGGGCTCTGCTTCTCGGCTACTGGACACCATTAGCTCCAGAGGGTTCGATCACTTGGTGCGCCTAGCTGCTTGTTCCCGGAGCCACGCCGTCACCCCCTCACAGAAGCCAGAAGAAAGAAGTCGGGTGAGTATGAGAAGATCAGAAGACTTCAGGACGGCAGAAGACTTCGGTGACGAGGTACAGCGCAGCGGTAACGCTGCGCTTCATGCTCCCACACACGATCACTGATGGCACTCGCTGGGGGGGGGGGGGGGGCGCCCTAGGCAGCAGGTCACTGGGGTCCGGGAAGCCGGCAGAAGCATTTTCGGTGTCTCGGCTCTGTTTCTCAGCCCCCGCCGGCATTTTCAAATCTGGCGCGCCATCTTTTTCTCCTCCACGCGGCTGAAGGAGACGCTGGGCTGGACCTCCATCACTCCTCGCAAGTAACGGGGAGGTATCTCGGGGGGGGGCACAGTGTGGTGCATTATTCTGGTTATTTAAAGCAGCGCTGGTCTTATATATCCCTTAAAGGGATATATGGGCGCTGGGGTGTGAGCTGGCATACTCCCTCTGGGTCCTCTCTCTGGGCTTCACTGTGGGCCTGTCCCCTAGCTGAGACATTCTGAGTGTGTGTCGGTGTGTCGATTAAACGTGTCGGCATGTCTGGGGCTGAATGTGATTTACCGGAGGAGGTTGTGGGCGGTGCGGTTGTGGGTCTGGATTTAGGTCTGTCGGCGCAGCCGACACCTGATTTACTCACTTTACTAAGTACAATCAATACGAATGTAGCTTCTTTATCAAAGAGATTAGATAAGTCTGAGTCACAGACGCAGGTGTGGAAGAAGTCCATAGAGGAGGCTTTGTCTCAGGTACAGACCCCATCGGGCTTGTAAAAGCGGCCGTTTACTCAAGTGGTAGATACTGATACCGACATGGACTCTGATTCTGAGGTCGATTTTTCTGAGGCTGCTTTGCATCCACGTTTAGTGAAGAGTATTCAGTACATGATTGTGGCTATAAAGGATGTTTTACACATTTCTGATAAGCCTGCGGTGCAGGAAACAAGGATTTGTTTGTTCAAAGGGGAAAAACCTGAAGTGAAGTTTCCCCCCTCTCATGAAATGAATACTCTTTGTGAAAAAGCTTGGGAGTCGCCGGATAAGAGGTGGCAGATTCCCAAGAGGATTTACATGGTGTATCCTTTCCCCTCTGATGACAGGGAAAAATGGGAGTCGTCTCCAAATGTTGACAAAGCTCTATCTCGTTTGTCTAAGAAGGTGGCGCTTCCGTCTCCTGACACGGCAGCTCTCAAGGATCCGGCAGATCGCAAGCTGGAGACGTCTCTGAAGTCCATTTTCGCTAATACAGGTGCATTGCTCAGGCCTGCAGTGGCGTCGGTGTGGGTGAGTAGTGCTATTGCTAAATGGGCGGAGAATTTAGCTGGTGATATGGATACCCTTGATAAAGATAATGTTATTCTCACTCTTGGTTATATCAAGTACGCTGCAGATTACCTGAAGGATGCGGCGAGGGATGTTTGTCTCTTGGGATCAAGAGCCAATGCCATGTCAATATCGGCAAGGAGGGCGTTGTGGATCCATCAATGGAATGCGGATGCCGACTCCAAGAGAGCTATGGAACTTTACCCGTCAAAGGTAATGTCTTGTTTGGGGACGGCTTGGCGGACCTGGTCTCTACCGCGACGGCGGGTAAGTCCTCTTTTCTTCCCTATGTTCCCACACAACACAAAAAGGCACCACATCAGCAGATGCAGTCCTTTCGTCCCAATAAATACAGGCGTGGAAAAGGTTCGTCCTGCCTCGCTTCAAAGGGTAAAGGAAGGGGTAGGAAGTCGCCTGCCATGTCGGGCGCCCAGGACCAAAAGTCCTCCCCTGCCTCTACCAAGTCCACCGCATGACGTTGGGGCTTCCCTGGGGGAGTCCGGACCGGTGGGGGGCCGACTCTGAGTCTTCAGTCAGGTCTGGATTCAATCAGGCCTCGATCCTTGGGTCCTAGAGATTGTATCTCAGGGATACAAGCTGGAGTTTCGGGAGGTGCCCCCCCAACGGTTTTTCGTTTCGCCCTTACCAGCGTCTCTTCCGGACAGGGAGCTGGTGCTGGCAGCGATACAAAAACTGAGTCAACAGAGGGTCATTGTTCCCGTTCCCCCGTCACAACGGGGGGAGGGGTTCTACTCGAGCCTATTTGTCATGCCGAAACCGGACGATTCTGAATCTAAAATCCCTCAATCCATACTTGAAAGTTTTCAAGTTCAAGATGGAATCTCTTCGAGCTGTGATTTCCAGCCTAGAAGGGGGGGGGATTGTATGGCGTCAGTCGACATAAAGGATGCCTACTTACACGTCCCGATATTTCCGTCGCATCGGGCCTTCCTCAGGTTTGCGATACAGGATTCTCATTACCAATTTCAGACGTTGTCGTTTGGCCTTTCCACGGCCCCGAGGGTTTTCACCAAGGTCATGGCAGAAATGATGGTTCTCCTTCGCAAGCAAGGGGTTACAATTATCCCGTACTTGGACGATCTCATGATAAAGGCGAGGTCCAAGGAAAGGTTGCTAAGGAGTGTAGATTTGGTGCTGTCTGTGCTACAACAGCACGGTTGGGTGCTAAATTTACCAAAATCTCAGTTGATTCCGACCACCCGGCTGTCTTTTCTGGGCATGGTTCTGGACACGGAGTTACAGAGAGATTTTCTTCCACAAGAAAAGGCTCTAGAACTGCAGTCGATGGTCAGGGAACTTCTGAGGCCGAAGACTGTGTCCATCCATCAATGTACGCGGGTTATGGGGAAGATGGTTGCGGCGTACGAAGCCATTCCGTTCGGCAGGTTTCATGACCGGGTGTTTCAGTGGGACTTGCTGAGCTAATGGTCCGGGTCTCACCTGCACATGCACCAGAAGATAAGTCTGTCTCCCAGAGCCAGAATTTCCCTCCTGTGGTGGCTACAAGGGTCTCACCTCCTAGAGGGACGCTGATTCGGTATCATGGACTGGGTACTTCTGACAACAGATGCAAGTCTCCGGGGCTGGGGTGCAGTCACCCAAGGCAGGAACTTCCAGGGGAGATGGTCGCTCCAGGAAGCGGGTCTCCACATAAATGTTCTCGAGTAAAAAGCCATTTACAACGGCCTGCTACAGGCAAGAAGCCTTCTTCAGGGTCGATCTGTCCTGGTACAGTCAGACAACATCACAACGGTGGCACATATCAACCGTCAAGGCTGCACAAGGAGCAGAGCGGCAATGGCGGAGGCCACAAGAATCCTTCGCTGGGCGGAACACGTGAGCGCCCTTACGGGAGTAGACAACTGGGAAGCAGACTTCCTCAGCAGACACGATCTCTATCCGGGAGAGTGGGCTCTTCATCAAGAGGTGTTTGCAGAAGTGACAAAGCGTTGGGGACTCCCTCTGATAGACATGATGGCGTCTCAACAAGAAGCTCCCGAGGTATTGTTCCAGGTCAAGGGACCCCCAAGCCAGTGCGGTGTACGCCCTGGTGTCTCCGTGGGTGTTCAAGTCGGTGTATGTGTTCCCTCCACTTCCTCTCATTCCAAAGGTGCTGGGGATCATTCGCCGAGCAAGGGTTCAGGCGATTCTCGTAGTTCCAGATTGGCCAAGAAGGGCCTGGTATCCGGATCTTCAAGAATTACTAGTGGAAGATCCTTGGCCGCTTCCTCTAAGAGAGGACCTGTTGTTGCAGGGTCCATGCATGTTTCCTGACTTACCGCGGCTGCGTTTGACGGCATGGAAGTTGAGCGCCAGATCTTAGCTCGTAAAGGTATTCCCGGAGAGGTCATTCCTACTCTCCTCAAGGCTATAGAAAGGAGGTTACAGCGAAGCATTATCACCGTATTTGGAAGAAGTATGTTTCCTGGTGTGAGACTAAAAGGGCTCCTGCGGAAGAATTTAATTTGGGGCGTTTTCTCCACTTTTTGCAGGCTGGTGTAGATGCAGGCCTGAGGTTGGGCTCCATCAAGGTGCAGATTTCGGCATTGTCTATTTTCTTTCAAAGGGAATTGGCGGCCCTCCCAGAGGTTCAGACGTTTGTGAAAGGAGTTTTGCATATCAATCCTCCGTTTGTGCCTCCTGTGGCCCCGTGGGATCTTGACGTTGTCTTACAGTTTCTCATGTCTTCCTGGTTTGAGCCTTTGCGTAAGGTTGAGTTGAAGTTTCTCACCTGAAAGGTGGTCATGCTGTTGGCGCTGGCATCTGCCAGGCGAGTATCTGAGTTGGCGGCCTTATCTCATAAGAGCCCGTACTTGATCTTTCATTCAGATAGGGCAGAATTGAGGACTCGTCAACAATTTTTACCAAAGGTGGTGTCTTCGTTTCACATTAACCAACCTATTGTGGTACCGGTGGCTAGGGATGCTGTGGCAGTTCCAAGGTCTCTGGATGTAGTGAGGGCTTTGAAGATCTACGTCGCCCGTATGGCTGTTGCCAGGAAAACTGAGGCGCTGTTTGTCCTGTATGCTTCTAACAAGATGGGTCATCCTGCTTCAAAACAGACTATTGCACGCTGGATTTGTAATACGATTCAGCAGGCTCATTCTTCGGCCGGGTTACCGGTGCCGAAGTCAGTGAAAGCCCCTTCTACCAGAAAAGTGGGCTCGTCTTGGGCGGCTGCCCGGGGCGTCTCGGCTTTACAGCTTTGCCGAGCGGCTACCTGGTCAGGTTCAAACACTTTTGCCAAGTTCTGTAAGTTTGATACCCTGGCTGATGAGGACCTTGCGTTTGCTCAGTCGGTGCTGCAGAGTCGTCCGCACTCTCCCGCCCAGTCTGGAGCTTTTGTATAAACCCCCATGGTCCTTTTGGAGTCCCCAGCATCCTCTAGGACGTAAGAGAAAATAGGATTTTGGTACTTACCGGTAAATCCTTTTCTCCTAGTCCGTAGAGGATGCTGGGCGCCCGTCCCAGTGCATACTGTTTTCTTGCAGTGTTCTCTTGTAGGTTCACTTAGTTTATACACGGGTTGTGTTTTTCTGTTTTCAGCTTGTTGCTGTAGTTTTTTCATACTGTTATTTGGTTTACTGTTACTCCGGTTGTATGGTATGGTTGTGGTGTGGGCTGGATGTTTGTAGCCCTTAGTTTACACAAAGATCCTTTCCTAGAAATGTCCGTCTCCCCTGAGCACAGTTCCTAAAACTGGGGTCTGGAGGAGGGGCATAGAGGGAGGAGCCAGTTCACACCCAGTCTTAAGTCTTTTCAGTGTGCCCAAGCTCCTGCGGATCCCGTCTATACCCCATGGTCCTTTTGGAGTCCCCAGCATCCTCTACGGACTAGGAGAAAAAGATTTACCGGTAAGTACCAAAATCCTATTATTTTTAGTAACTTTGTGTATTAAACAAAGTTTGTGTACATTGAGCCATCAAAAAACAAAGGTTTCACTATCTCACTCAAAAAAGTCTGTATATCGGAATATTCCGTATTTCGGAATATTTGGATATGGGATACTCAACCTGTACGCAGTTTTCCTATTCCCCACCTGAAGATTCCTATGTTACATTTCAGCTTCCTAATATATCGGGAAGTAAGAGAATTGGTGATGAGTCAGTGAGTGAGGGCTCTTTTGCATATATATATGTGTGTGTGTAACTAACTGATCTTTAGGATTGTCATTTGTTTATAATGTACAATATGGGGGAGAATCAGTAAAGCACAAGGTCCCATAAGAGTGTGTTTAACCGGACGTTTCTGGGGGGGGTTTGCATCCCCTAGCCCTCCAAGAATCCTCACTATAAACAGTAGGAAGCTGTCCACTCTGAAGAAAATAGGGAACAACTTTTTTATATATTTTTTAAAAGATTAAAATATTTAAGCACTCTTTACATTCTGTGTGAAAACATTTTAATATCGTGTAATATTGGACAGTTCTTCCATTTACATTAATGACAACTTCTGGGTTTGATTTATGATGAGAAATAAATCCTTCATCACTTTCTTTTCCATCTTACCACACTGATGCTTTCCCTGTTCTTGATCATAGATACATAGGGGTATATTCAATTAAAGTCGGATTCATTCCGACATGTATTTGTCGGAATGGATCCGACAACCCCTATTCAATCCCATCTAAAATTTTACTTTTTCAAGTCGAATTTAGATAGGACCCAGAGGAGGCGAGGGGGGGGCGAGCCGCCGGGGGACAGCCGGCGGCATCCGGAGGAGATCAGCGCTACTGTAGCGCTGATCTCCTCTGGATGCCACCGGCTGTCCCCCCGCGGCTCGCCCGCCCTCGCCTCCTCCGGGTCCATCTCATTCCGACATCATTTTGATGTCGGATTGAGATGGTCGAAAACATGGTCAAAACCTGTCGGATTTGGCCCCGTTTTCGACATTAACATGTGGATAGGCAGCTATTCCGCCGATCCATGTGCTTTTCGACAAGTCGAATGCCTCGACTTGTCAAAAAGCTTTGAATAGGTCGAATCAGGATTCGACCTTAAAAAGTCGAAAACTGCCGTCTTTTCAACAGACGGCAGTTTTCGACTGCAATTGAATATACCCCATAGACATTTGTTTTAACGGATTATAATGCAGTTCTAAATAGTCCAGATTACACTGGCTAATTGGCGGTGTACATATTGGCAACTCCCATTTTGTGATCCATACAAATTTTCACAACTTGATTCACACAGGTGTGTGTGTGTGTGTGTGTGTGTGTGTGTGTGTGTGTGTGTGTGTGTGTGTGTGTGTGCGTGCGTGTGTGGACAGTGTGCTTTTTAACAGTGGGGCAAATGATTTGTAGTGCAGAGAGCCTTTCAGTTCAGTATTGTGAGATCTGTATCCTCAACACAAGATCCCTTTTTATTTCCAATATGGGTTCTGTAAATGCCTGATCATTTTACTGCAATTGTAAGTACTCCAAAGAAAACAGACGTTTAGTATAATAATAGTGAATCATTATTTGTATCTTTTTTTTATTTTTTTTATAATTGATAGACTGACAACATATGAGGGTTTTAAGCAGTGACCTGCATAAACGATACTCCTGTTCCCTTCCTTCCAGCACTGGTCCAAATGTTCTCTCCATCAATAATTACATCAGCTTTTGTTATTTTATCAGTACTCCTCACAGACATGAACAGCAGGGGTGCTACTCCCATAAACAGTTACTACATATATTATACATTAACCATTACCATTTTCTTATTTTCCAGACCCGACAACTGGTGAAAGATGGATTCTTGGTGGAACTGTCTGAAAACTCCCGCAAACTGCGGCACTTGTTCCTGTTTACAGATCTCTTGCTTTGTGCCAAGCTGAAAAAGGGAGCTGTTGGGTAGGTAACACTATATCGAAGTGTATTTTGTTTTTATTGTATATTTCATCATAGCACGTCCATTTTTTTTTCTGCAATGTCTTTTCATCATGTAGCTCGGGGATGGGGATCCTTCGGCCCTCCAGCTGTTGTTGAACTGCACATAGCAGCATGCCTTGCTACAGTTTTACTATTTGGCCATGCTAAAACTTTTGCAGGGCATGTTGTGATGTGTAGTTCAACAACAGCTGGAGGGCCGAAAGTTCCCCATCCCTGAAATTGTAACTGAATAATTTGCAGACACATGAAACACTGCAACTTTTATATACATGTAAATAACAGGTTTTTTATATCTGTGTGTGTATATGTATGTGTGTGTATATATATATATATATATATATATATATATATATACACATGTACTGCCAGAGCCTAACAAGATTTGGCCGTACTGCTTTGCACAAAATAGCAAGAAAAATAAAAACACAAAAGTATAAGCAGCACTAACGTAGATTATGCTCAAACATTTTTCAGCAGCAGCCATCGCATTTGCCCAGCATAGAGCAGCAGTGCTCAGTACACAAATGTGGTAATGCCCAGCATATGCCACCTGCACTCAACATATTTACTCATTAGTGTCCATGACCTCTTGGCGATGTCAGACACGTGCACACACCGGTGCACATCAGGTTCTGTATGGCAGTGGTCAGAGCGCATTTTCTCATTGCAGTGAGGACCTTGCAGCCGCAATATGTCCAGGTATGGGTCATTAGGTTGACCACACTTAGGTTGACAGTTATTAGGTCGACATGGTCACTAGGTCGACATGAGTTTCGGAAAAAAGGTTGACATATCAAGGTTTTTAACAAAGTCCAGGAGGGAAACATTCTCCAAATGAAGAGAAGCAATAGGACACGAGGACATGCACTGAGGCTGGAGGGGGGGAGGTTCAGGCGAAATCTGCGGAAAAATGACTTCACAGAAAGGGTAGTGGACAAGTGGAATAGCCTCCCATCAGAGCTGGTAGAGGCTAAGACAGTAGAGCAATTTAAACATGCATGGGATAGACATAAGGATATCCTTACAAAGAAATAAGGATCAAATAAGGTTAGAGATAAAAAATAATGTTAAAAAGGGGCAGACTAGATGGGCCAAGTGGTTCTTATCTGCCGACAAATTCTATGTTTCTATGACATGAGGTTTTTTTTACTTTTTTGGGTGACGTTTTCTTCATAAAGTGACGAGGAACACCAATTAGTGCACCGTGTACCCTCGCTTCACTCGCCATGCTTCGGGCAAGGTGCCTCACTCCGCTACCGCTGCACTCGGCACAGATTACTATTCACAATCGTAGTCCATGTGAATCGTAAAGTATGAAAAAGTAAAAAAAATTTGAAAAACGCTTGTCAACCTAGTGACCATATCGACCTAGTGACCGTATCCCCAGCTACATACTAAGTATGTTATGTTAGTTACTCTAGAGCAGTGGTTCTCAAACTCGGTCCTCAGGACCCCACACGGTGCATGTTTTGCAGGTAACCCAGCAGGTGCACAGGTGTATTAATTACTCACTGACACATTTTAAAAGGTCCACAGATGGAGTTAATTATTTCACTTGTGATTCTGTGAGCAGACCTGCAAAACATGCACTGTGTGTGCCCCTGAAGACCGAGTTTAGGAACCTGTGCTCTTGAGTATTCTGCTTAATTGTTGTTTCCCACTGGACACTCCATACTGTAATTCAACCCTGGAAGCCTTTATATTTTAGTACTGCATCCTGCTTTCTTTTTGCTTGCTTCTTTTTGAAAGAATTGGGAGTTTCAACACACCTGACCGCAGCCACCCTCCCTATCAGCACTACCAACATATACAGATACTGTATGTCCATCCTCATCACGGGTGCGATTCATAGTGAATGCATTGTGCATTTGCGGGTGTGACTCTTTGCATCCGCTTGTGTGTTGTCGCAGGCATCGTGGCAGTGATGACAAAGGACCCATCTCTAAGTGTCAGGTGCACTGATTCAATTAGACCTCTGCTATTATGCTAGTCGGGTGGAACTTAATGTACATTTCATTCTGTGATGGAAAATTCTTATTTCTATTTCTGTGCAGAGGTGCACATGAGATATTGTTTTTTAAATTGCTTTAATACTACACATTTTCTCGCTGCCATTGAGCTGGTAATCTCTCTTTTTTGGTACAACTAATTCTGTATATTTACACTAAATTAAAAAGGTCTGTGAAGGAACGCCCAAATTAAGGGTGCAATTTTATCACATGCAGTACAATGGCTAGTAGACGTATTTGTAATTCCCCCATTTTAGAGCGCACACAGTCACTGGCACACCTTTGGAATAGAGAAGCACTGGCTCAGCAATGACCAGGATCTACATTACTCTTGCAATGGTTATAATATTTAATCACATTGTGCAGCCATTGCATCGCTCCAGACGTCCTGAGACTGTATATCACACAATTATCAGATCTTGGGCAGCGCAGTGATTGTCATTGCTGCCTCACAGTTGTGGCCAGATCACTTTGTGTGATGTTTGTATGTCCCCTTGTCTGTGTGGGATTCCTCTGGCTTATTGTGTTTCCATCCAGACTCCAAAGAGATAAACATATACATTTGGTTTAAAACTCTTTTCATTGGGTTTAAAGAAAGAAAGAATATTAAGTTCTTCATATCTTTACAGGAAATAATTTTCAAAATATATTAAATAATGTATGAATTGCATTTCCCTTCTATGTACAGGAAACACCAGCAGTATGATTGCAAGTGGTACATTCCACTGGCTGACCTGGTGTTCCCCTCCGTGGAGGAGTCCGAGCCCATCCCTCAGCTGCATGCTACTCCTGACCACGAGATAGAGGACATGAAAGCAAAGATATCGGTTCTAAAAAGCGAGATCCAAAAAGAAAAGGTTAGTTAATGCAGCAAAGCCCTGTTCTGTAGCCTCAGCTTGTTCTCCCCAGGTGAGTGTGACATTGCTGGGAAAGTCATACACTGCTTTCAAGAAGAGCGTATCTTGGATCTGCAGAGGCTTTCTCATGTATTAGATGAATATGTGTAATTACAGATGTCTTCTTATACACCTAGCATCTATACACTATATGGTCAGAGCTGGATTAAGGCATTGGGGGACCCAGGGTTCTTAAGACAGGGGGGGCCCTAAGGTCTAAAATTATATAATATATGTAAATACACAATGTATCATTTGAACTAGAGGAGTATCGGGTAGTTTGGATAAATTAGCTTTCTCTATCGTCCTAGTGGATGCTGGGGTTCCTGAAAGGACCATGGGGAATAGCGGCTCCGCAGGAGACAGGGCACAAAAAGTAAAGCTTTAGGATCAGGTGGTGTGCACTGGCTCCTCCCCCTATGACCCTCCTCCAAGCCTCAGTTAGGTTTTTGTGCCCGGCCGAGAAGGGTGCAATCTAGGTGGCTCTCCTAAAGAGCTGCTTAGAAAAGTTTAGCTTAGGTTTTTTATTTTACAGTGAGTCCTGCTGGCAACAGGATCACTGCAACGAGGGACTTAGGGGAGGAGAAGTGAACTCACCTGCATGCAGGATGGATTGGCTTCTTTGGCTACTGGACATTAGCTCCAGAGGGACGATCACAGGTACAGCCTGGATGGTCACCGGAGCCTCGCCGCTGGCCCCCTTGCAGATGCTGAAAAGAGAAGAAGGTCCAGAATCGGCGGCAGAAGACTCCTCAGTCTTCTTAAGGTAGCGCACAGCACTGCAGCTGTGCGCCATTGCTCTCAGCACACTTCACACGGCAGTCACTGAGGGTGCAGGGCGCTGGGGGGGGGCGCCCTGGGAAGCAATGTAAACCTATTTTTTGGCATAAAATACCTCACATATAGCCTCCGGGGGCTATATGGAGATATTTAACCCCTGCCAGAATCCGTTAAAGAGCGGGAGACGAGCCCGCCGAAAAAGGGGCGGGGCCTATCTCCTCAGCACACAGCGCCATTTCCTCACACAGTTCCGCTGGTCAGGAAGGCTCCCAGGCTCTCCCCTGCACTGCACTACAGAAACAGGGTTAAATCAAGAGAGGGGGGGCAAAATTTGGCGAAATTGTGATTTTATAAAAGCAGCTATAAGGGAGCACTTATTATAAGGCTATCCCTGTAAAATATAGCGCTTTGGTGTGTGCTGGCAAACTCTCCCTCTGTCTCCCCAAGGGGCTAGTGGGGTCCTGTCCTCTATCAGAGCATTCCCTGTGTGTGTGTGCTATATGTCGGTACGTGTGTGTCGACATGTATGAGGACGATGTTGGTGAGGAGGCGGAGCAAATTGCCTGTAATGGTGATGTCACTCTCTAGGGAGTCGACACCGGAATGGATGGCTTATTTATGGAATTACGTGATAATGTCAACACGCTGCAAGTTCGGTTGGCGACATGAGACGGCTGGCAAACAAATTAGTACCTGTCCAGGCGTCTCAAACACCGTCAGGGGCGTTAAAACGTCCTTTTACCTCAGTCGGTCGACAGACACAGACACGGACACTGATTTCAGTGTCGACGGTGAAGAAACAAACGTATTTCCCTTTAGGGCCACACGTTACATGTTAAGGGCAATGAAGGAGGTGTTACATATTTCTGATACTACAAGTACCACAAAAGAGGGTATTATGTGGGATGTGAAAAAACTACCTGTAGTTTTTCCTGAATCAGATAAATTAAAGGAAGTGTGTGATGATGCGTGGGTTCCCCCCGATAGAAAATTATTGGCGGTATACCCTTTCCCGCCAGAAGTTAGGGCGCGTTGGGAAACACCCCTTAGGGTGGATAAGGCGCTCACACGCTTATCAAAACAAGTGGCGGTACCGTCTATAGATAGGGCCGTCCTCAAGGAGCCAGCTGACAGGAGGCTGGAAAATATCATAAAAAGTATATACACACATACTGGTGTTATACTGCGACCAGCGATCGCCTCAGCCTGGATGTGCAGAGCTGGGGTGGCTTGGTCGGATTCCCTGACTAAAAATATTGATACCCTTGACAGGGACAGTATTTTATTGACTATAGAGCATTTAAAGGATGCATTTCTATATATACGAGATGCACAGAGGGATATTTGCACTCTGGCATCAAGAGTAAGTGCGATGTCCATATCTGCCACAAGATGTTTATGGACACGACAGTGGTCAGGTGATGCAGATTCCAAACGGCACAAAGGTGTATTGCCGTATAAAGGAAGAGGAGTTTTTTGGGGTCGGTCCATCGGACCTGGTGGCCACGGCAACTGCTGGAAAATCCACCGTTTTTACCCTAAGTCACATCTCTGCAGAAAAAGACACCGTCTTTTCAGCCTCAGTCCTTTCGTCCCTATAAGAGTCATATCTGCCCAGGGATAGAGGAAAGGGAAGAAGACTGCAGCAGGCAGCCCATTCCCAGGAACAGAAGCCTTCCACCGCTTCTGCCAAGCTCTCAGCATGACGCTGGGACCGTACAGGACCCCTGGATCCTACAAGTAGTATCCCAGGGGTACAGATTGGAATGTCGAGACGTTTCCCCCTCGCAGGCTCCTGAAGTCTGCTTTACCAAGGTCTCCCTCCGACAAGGAGGCAGTATGGGAAACAATTCACAAGCTGTATTCCCAGCAGGTGATAATCAAATTACCCCTCCTACAACAAGGAAAGGGGTATTATTCCACACTATATTGTGGTACTGAAGCCAGAAGGCTAGGTGAGACCTATTCTAAATCTAAAAAATTTGAACACTTACAAAGGTTCAAATCAAGATGGAGTCACTCAGAGCAGTGATAACGAACCAGGATGAAGGGGACTATATAGTGTCCCGGGACATCAGGGATGCTTACCTCCATGTCCCAAATTTGCCCTTCTCACTAAGGGTACTTCAGGTTCGTGGTACAGAACTGTCACTATCAGTTTCAGACGCTGCCGTTTGGATTGTCCACGGCACCCCGGGTCTTTACCAAGGTAATGGCTGAAATGATGATTCTTCTTCAAAGAAAAGGCGTCTTAATTATCCCTTACTTGGACGATCTCCTGATAAGGGCAAAGTCCAGGGAACAGTTGGAGGTCGGAGTAGCACTATCTCGGATACTGCTACAACAACACGGGTGGATTCTAAATATTCCAAAATCGCAGCTGTTCCCGACGACACGTCTGCTGTGCCTAGGGATGATTCTGGACACAGTCCAGAAAAAGGTGTTTCTCCCGGAGGAGAAAGCCAGGGAGTTATCCGAGCTAGTCAGGAACCTCCTAAAACCAGGAAAAGAGGCTTCCTACGAAGCAATTCCATTCGGCAGATTTCACGCAAGAACTTTTCAGTGGGATCTGCTGGACAAATGGTCCGGATCGCATCTTCAGATGCATCAGCGGATAACCCTATATCCAAGGACAAGGGTGTCTCTCCTGTGGTGGTTACAGAGTGCTCATCTTCTAGAGGGCCGCAGATTCGGCATTCAGGATTGGATGCTGGTGACCACGGAGGCCAGCCCGAGAGGCTGGGGAGCAGTCACACAAGGAAAAAATTTCCAGGGAGTGTGATCAAGTCTGGAGATTTTTCTCCACATAAATATTCTGGAGCTAAGGGTAATTTTATAATGCTCTAAGCTTAGCAAGACCTCTGCTTCAAGGTCAGCCGGTATTGATCCAGTGGGAAAAACATCACGGCAGTCGCCCACGTAAACAGACAGGGCGGCACAAGAAGCAGTAGGGCAATGGCAAAAACTGCAAGGACTTTTCGCTGGGCGGAAAATCATGTGATAGCACTGTCAGCAGTGTTTCATTCCGGGAATGGAAACTGGGAAGCAGACTTCCTCAGCAGGCACGACCTCCACCCGGGAGAGTGGAAACTTCATCGGGAAGTTTTTCCACATGATTGTGAACCGTTGGGAAATACCAAAGGTGGACATGATGGCGTCCCGTCTGAACAAAAAACGGGACAGGTATTGCGCCAGGTCAAGAGACCCTCAGGCAATAGCTGTGGACGTTCTGGTAACACCGTGGGTGTACCAGTCGGTGTATGTGTTCCCTCCTCTGCTTCTCATACCTAAGGTACTGAGAATTATAAGACGTAGAGGAGTAAGAACTATACTCATGGCTCCGGATTGGCCAAGAAGGACTTGGTACCCGGAACTTCAAGAGATGCTCACAGAGGACTTATGGCCTCTGCCGCTAAGAAGGGACTTGCTTCAGCAAGTACCATGTCTGTTCCAAGATTTACCGCAGCTGCGTTTGACGGCATGGCGGTGGAACGCCGGATCCTAAGGGAAAAAGGCATTCCGGAAGAGGTCATTCCTACCCTGGTCAAAGCCAGGAAGGAGGTGACCGCACAACATTATCACCACATGGGGCGAAAATATGTTGCGTGGTGTGAGGCCAGGAAGGCCCCACGAAGAAATTTCAACTCGGTCGATTCCTGCATTTCCTGCAAACAGGAGTGTCTATGGGCCTCAAATTGGGGTCCATTAAGGTTCAAATTTCGGCCCTGTCGATTTTCTTCCAGAAAGAATTGGCTTCAGTTCCTGAAGTCCAGAAGTTTGTCAAGGGAGTATTGCATATACAACCCCCTTTTGTGCCTCCAGTGGCACTGTGGGATCTCAACGTAGTTCTGGGATTCCTCAAATCACATTGGTTTACAACCAGTCAAATCTGTGGATTTGAAGCATCTCACATGAAAAGTGACCATGCTCTTGGCCCTGGCCTGGGCCAGGCGAGTGTCAAATTGGTGGTTTTTTTCTCAAAAAAGCCCATATCTGTTTGTCCATTCGGACAGGGCAGAGCTGCGGACTCGTCCCCAGTTCTCTCCCTAAGGTGGTGTCAGTGTTTCACCTGAACCAGCTTATTGTGGTGCTTTGCGCCTACTAAGGACTTGGAGGACTCCAAGTTGCTAGATGTTGTCAGGGCCCTGAAAATATAGGTTCCAGGACGGCTGGAGTCAGGAAAACTGACTTGCTGTTATCCTGTATGCACCCAACAAACTGGGTGCTCTTGCTTCTAAGCAGACTATTGCTAGTTGGATGTGTAATACAATTCAGCTTGCACAGTCTGTGGCAGGCCTGCCACAGCCAAAATATGTAAATGCCCATTCCACAAGGAAGGTGGGCTCATCTTGGGCGGCTGCCCGAGGGGTCTCGGCTTTACAACTTTGCCGAGCGGCTACTTAGTCAGGGGCAAACACGTTTGTAAAATCCTACAAATTTGATACCCTGGCTAAGGAGGACCTGGAGTTCTCTCATTCGGTGCTGCAGAGTCATCCGCACTCTCCCGCCCGTTTGGGAGCTTTGGTATAATCCCCATGGTCCTTTCAGGAACCCCAGCATCCACTAGGACGATAGAGAAAATAAGAATTTACTTACCGATAATTCTATTTCTCGGAGTCCGTAGTGGATGCTGGGCGCCCATCCCAAGTGCGGATTATCTGCAATACTTGTACATAGTTACAAAAATCGGGTTATTATTGTTGTGAGCCATCTTTTCAGAGGCTCCGCTGTTATCATACTGTTAACTGGGTTCAGATCACAGGTTGTACAGTGTGATTGGTGTGGCTGGTATGAGTCTTACCCGGGATTCAAAATCCTTCCTTATTGTGTACGCTCGTCCGGGCACAGTATCCTAACTGAGGCTTGGAGGAGGGTCATAGGGGGAGGAGCCAGTGCACACCACCTGATCCTAAAGCTTTACTTTTTGTGCCCTGTCTCCTGCGGAGCCGCTATTCCCCATGGTCCTTTCAGGAACCCCAGCATCCACTACGGACTCCGAGAAATAGAATTATCGGTAAGTAAATTCTTATTATTTTATATATATATATATATATATATACACATACACATACACATTAGGGTGCACCAAACGCCCCGACATTCGGAATGCTTGCTGTCCCTATTCTTAAAATTTACCTATTTAGCATGGAAACAACTGTGCAAATTTTTTTTGATGTACGATTTGACTTGGGTGGTCCACCTCCATACCCAAAAATTGTCTGTATTGTACTGTATTGTATTATACAAAACAACTAACTTTAGCAAAACGAAGCCAACTTTTGTATGTGTGCCATGAATGCGTGTCTTACAGTGATTTAAGAACATAACAAAGAATGGGAACAGCATGAAGCCTCATGGGCCTATCGTGGCTGTCCCATCCAAATCACAAATCATTAATCAAATCATTATTTCTTTTTCAGATAAAATAAATAGAAATTTATAGAAATAAAATAAAGTAAATAGAAAAATAGAAATTAATAGAAATCTTTAATCTTCAGGGGCATGGTGGGCCACATAAATATCATCTCAGATTCTTCAAAATTGGTATGCAATATATCCTTAACAAAAAAATGTAGCATGGGGACAAATCATTTTTCTTACTTTTAAAAATTCATGGGGCGTTTGATGCACCCTAATATATATATATATATATGCACACACACACACACACACACACACACACACATATATATATATAGATATATACACACACACTCTCTCTCTCTCTCTCTCTCTCTCTCTCTCTCTCTCTCTCTCTCTCTCTCTCTCTCTCTCTCTCTCTCTCACCGGAGCCTAACCCTAACACTCCCACCGCAGCTATACCTGTGTGTATGTATGTATGTATATATATATATATATATATACACACACACACACACACACACACAACCCAGAGCCTAAGTTTAAATTTGATACATAACTTTAAAAAAAAAAACATCCTGACCTTACAGACAGGAAAGGAGAGTAAGAGCCTGAATGTTCAGAGCCTGTCTCTTCACCTGGCCAGTACAAATACATTACACACGCGCTAGCAGGGAACTTCCTTCTTTCCTGCCAGTCACTGAGCCGCGGCTGCAGCGTGACATACTATTAGGCAGCTGTGCCGTCGCTCAGCAAGCAGCCCAGGAAGGTCTCTGCGGCGCCGGCGGCTGTGTGAGCGGCGGCTGCCGCTGGACTGTCAGTGGGTAGCGTAGTACTGTGGATCAGATCGGATTAATCCGGCTCTGCATATGGTGCGAGATACTGTATTTAGCTGGACTGAGACACTCCAAGACATATCGCATACAGTCTTTTTTTTCTTTACATTTTGTGTCTTATTTGCCTCTTATTTGCCTCGTAGACACAGCGGAACTCCACTCAGTGTGCTAGAGATACCGGACTGCAGCTTTAACTGCACAGAAATTAGTTTCAAACCTGTACAAAGTTGCAGTGCTTAGAGAAAGCTGCGTCCATTGCATCATAGCACTTTGTATACAGATTCAGACTCACACACAGGTATACAAATATCACACATCACATTGATCAGTGTAATCTAGCAAAGTAGTTTTGTTGATGCCAGTTCTTTTATTTATGTGATAAGACGCACATTTTGATTAAGAAAGACACTTGGTTAACCGTCTGGAAGGGCTATTTGGTGTGACTGAACCCACACTGTATGAGGAAACATCTGTAATTGGCCAGTCCATAAAGTATTTATTTAACTAGTGTGCAATTAGGTACTATATTATTAGTGGGCAGTTACGTGCACTTCCAGTGAGTTGGAGTATGTTTTTGGTATAAGGGGATGAGAAGGTTCACTTTGGGGCTTTTTTCCATCTGCAGCCTTTGAATTGTATCAGATTGCTGAACACTAATCTAGATGGTTAGAAAATAAGGAAAGCATTAACAACGTGCTACAACGTATAAACATACGGTGCGCCTGGTTCTAGGTGCAGGAGCCGCTGTACTTCCAAGGAGCTGGTGGCAGTTGTGACCTTTTAAACAGAGCGACTTACATTGTCATCATCAAAATGTGCTTTTACTATCGGCTGATAGCAAAGAGGAAGTCTCATGGTGCTCAGCAGCATGACTGTGCTGAGCTGCTGACGTGAGCCTCAGAGCCTTAACTTAATCTGCGGTGCATGGTATATCCATTCCTCATCCCCATTCTCACTGGTATCCTCTCATGTATCCTTACAGAAGTCCAATAAAGGATCAAGTCGTGCTATTGAGAGACTGAAGAAGAAAATGTTTGAGTACGAGTCTTGGCTCCTGCTCTTCTCCCCATCCATCCCGTTCCGAATCCATAACAAGAATGGCAAGGTAAACCTCAGTCATGGATTGCTTGGAGCTGTGGGTATGGTGAGAAAATCCAGTATTTTATGAGAGATACAAATAGGGATTTGCATTTGGTTTTCACACTTGGGGATTGTGGGAAGGCAGCAGTTATTTGCATACTTTGAACATCTATATGCAGATGGGATAATGCCAGGAGGGAAATTCTGCAGTGTCTGATGTGAGCAGTGAGTCAGACCGACAAGGGAACAAGTGCGTGGGATCTATACCAGCTCCACAGAACCTCTACTGATTTGGCTTTAAGCCCACTCTTTGCCTTTGAGTCCAAATCACAAGGACACATCATAACTTTAAAGCCAAGTCTTCCAAGAATTTCTTTCAGTTACAGAACCCCTATTGTTTTATTGAGCACTTTAGTTGACAGTAAGTTTTTATAAAACTTCAGGAAACTACATAGTATACAAAATGATCCTGATAAGCTACAATGTGTTCTTCAGTCAGTCCAGCTATGTTATTTATTCTCAGTTTCTAAGGACTGATTGACATATGGAAACATACATTTAAAGAGCACCAGTTACCTAAGTGACCGAAGGCAGCCATTTTGTGGGTGAATCCGTATTCATCAGAACGCAGTCTTTGAAATCTCAAGGAACTGGTTACATCACTTGAGGTACTTAATGAGCAGTATTCGTGAAGTCTGACTAATTTTCCTTTGCATATGCTTTTACCCTTAAAGGTATGGGAAACCTTTTTCTTTTTTTTTTTCTTGAAGCTGCAGATATAACGTAACCTTTGGTGCCGCCCATACCTCTTTTTTTTTTCTTGGGGCTGATTTCAATTAGCCATGGTTAAGTACCGTGGGCTAATTGATCTGCCGGTGCTATTCAATTAGAGCCCGCAATTAGTCATCAGGCTGCACTTGACTTGGATTTTTGTTCAAGTCTGAGGGAGGCTGAACAGAAATCTGCATTAAATGTCCTGATCGCAGGTGCCACAAACATGTTAACCCATAGCTCTAGGAACTTAATCCTGGATTCTATAGCCTAATACACGTTTGCAGGTAATTTACCACGCAAAGAAAAGGTTCTGTAATTGAATTGCCCTGGGCATTAAAGCCTGAGGCTACCTCCACTTTTCCGGCATGTTAAATTACCACAGCTAATTAATTCAGGGCCTTAATTTATGTTGGGTATGGTTTTAGGGGCATACAGATGCATCTTCATACATCTAGCCTCAATACGCCCGCCATGCTGCAGAGAGATGCCGTGCGCAAGTAAACCACCAGGTCCCATGCAACTCTGCTAGCTCCAGGTATCTTTTTTTGCCAAAAATGCATTTTAGTTGCAATGCGACTAGGACACACCAGGAGACACTGCTGATTAATTTGATATACAACACTTGTATATTGTGTGTGACTGAGTCTGTATACGGAGCACAAAGGAATTTGTATTGGGAAAAACTGTGGCTGCTACATTGTAGCACTTCGTATACAGATTCAGAGACTCAGTCACACACAGATATCCAAGTGCCATATATAAAATTAATCAACACAGTCCTGATGTGTCTTAGTTGCGTCATGTTGCGACTAAGATGCATTTTCGGCAATTAAGACGCCCAACGCTAGCAGAGTCCTGCTGGACCTGGCAAGCCAAGAGGGTCTGCTTGCCCCAACTGTGGAAATAATGTATGCAGACACATCTGTGTTATCACAATACTCATTTCTAAAGCAAATGTGATCAATATTTTTCACATAAATTCGCAAAGTGAAAATTCATATTTTCACACAAATTTACTAAGTTACTCCGGCCAGGAGACGGGCTCCAGTAAAATAACTTCTTCCGAGTTTGGGTCACCGGCAGACAATGCCATAGGGTTCCTCTCTGCAAAAATGTGAATGGGAGGCATTATTCTATTAAGGCCAGGCTCCAGCTGTTTTCTGATAGCATCCCACAAATGGCCCCTTACTGCAGTGGTATACTACACAATATAAATATTCTTTAGCCCACAAAATGGCTGCCTTTACTGTGAGAAGGGGACAGGTACAATTTACATTTTGTAGCTAAAAGCTCTAACCTAATTTTACCAATAAGATCTGCACAATTATAATTATATAAAAATGTATTTCAATACAGTTCATAAATCACACAATAAGAATATTTCACATACATTAAGAAATAACCACAGGCTTCCAATAATGATTAAAATACTTAATACTAGTGATGTGCACCGGACATTTTTCGGGTTTTGTGTTTTGGTTTTGGATTCGGTTCCGCGGCCGTGTTTTGGATTCGGACGCGTTTTGGCAAAACCTCACCGAAAATTTTTTGTCGGATTCGGGTGTGTTTTGGATTCGGGTGTTTTTTTTCAAAAAACCCTAAAAAACAGCTTAAATAATAGAATTTTGGGGTCATTTTCATCCCATAGTATTCTTAACCTCAATAGCCATAATTTCCACTCATTTACAGTCTATTCTGAACACCTCACACCTCACAATATTATTTTTAGTCCTAAAATTTGCACCGAGGTCGCTGGATGGCTAAGCTAAGCGACACAAGTGGCCGACACAAACACCTGGCCCATCTAGGAGTGGCACTGCAGAGTCAGACAGGATGGCGCTTCAGAAAAATTGTCCCCAAACAGCACATGATGCAAAGAAAAAAAGAGGCGCACCAAGGTCGCTGTGTAACTAAGCTAAGCGACACAAGTGGCCGACATAAACACCTGGCCCATCTAGGAGTGGCACTGCAGTGTCAGACAGGATGGCACTTCAAAAAAATTGTCCCCAAACAGCACATGATGCAAAGAAAAAAAGAGGCGCACCAAGGTCGCACCACAGGTATAGAATGTAGATGGATAGTATACTTGACGACACAGAGGTAGGTACAGCAGTGGCCTTCCGTACCGTACTGCTATATATAGTATACTGGTGGTCACTGTGTCAGCAAACTGCAAAACTAAAATGCACCACAGGTATAGAATGTAGATGGATAGTATACTTAATGACGACACAGAGGTAGGTACAGCAGTGGCCTTCCGTACCGTACTGCTATATATAGTATACTGGTGGTCACTGTGTCGGCAAACTGCAAAACTAAAATGCACCACAGGTATAGAATGTAGATGGATAGTATACTTAATGACAACACAGAGGTAGGTACATCAGTGGCCTTCCGTACCGTACTGCTATATATAGTATACTGGTGGTCACTGTGTCAGCAAACTGCAAAAATAAGAATTTACTCACCGGTAATTCTATTTCTCGTAGTCCGTAGTGGATGCTGGGAACTCCGTAAGGACCATGGGGAATAGCGGGCTCCGAAGGAGGCTGGGCACTCTAGAAAGATTTAGGACTACCTGGTGTGCACTGGCTCCTCCCACTATGACCCTCCTCCAAGCCTCAGTTAGGACACCGTGCCCGGACGAGCAAACATAATAAAGAAGGATTTAGAATCCCGGGTAAGACTCTTACCAGCCACACCAATCACACCGTACAACTCGTGATACTATATCCAGTTTGACAGTATGAAAACAACTGAGCCTCTCAACAGATGGCTCAACAATAACCCTTTAGTTAACAATAACTATTTACAAGTATTGCAGACAATCGGCACTTGGGATGGGCGCCCAGCATCCACTACGGACTACGAGAAATAGAATTACCGGTGAGTAAATTCTTATTTCTCTGACGTCCTAGTGGATGCTGGGACTCCGTAAGGACCATGGGGAATAGCGGCTCCGCAGGAGACAGGGCACAAAATTTAAAAGTTTGACCACTAGGTGGTGTGTACTGGCTCCTCCCCCTATGACCCTCCTCCAAGCCTCAGTTAGGTTTTTGTGCCCGTCCGAGCTGGGTGCAATCTAGGTGGCTCTCCTAAAGAGCTGCTTAGAAAAAGTTTGTTAGGTTTTTTATTTTCAGTGAGTCCTGCTGGCAACAGGCTCACTGCAACGAGGGACTTAGGGGAGAAGAAGTGAACTCACCTGCGTGCAGGATGGATTTGCTTCTTAGGCTACTGGACACTAGCTCCAGAGGGACGATCACAGGTACAGCCTGGATGGGTCACCGGAGCCGCGCCGCCGACCCCCTTGCAGATGCCGAATAGAGAAGAGGTCCAGAAACCGGCGGCAGAAGACGTCTCAGTCTTCATGAGGTAGCGCACAGCACTGCAGCTGTGCGCCATTGCTCTCCGCACACTTCACACCAGCGGTCACTGAGGGTGCAGGGCGCTGGGGGGGGCGCCCTGGGCAGCAATGTAATATACCTATTCTGGCTAAAATATATCACATATAGCCCCTGGGGCTATATGGATGTATTTAACCCCTGCCAGGTTCCAAAAAAACCGGGAGAAGAAGCCCGCCGAAAAGGGGGCGGGGCCTATTCTCCTCAGCACACAGCGCCATTTTCCTGCCCAGCTCCGCTGCGAGGAAGGCTCCCAGGACTCTCCCCTGCACTGCACTACAGAAACAGGGTAAAAACAGAGAGGGGGGGCACTTATTGGCGATATTTATAATATTTGAGCTGCTATAAAGGGAACACACTTATTAAGGTTGTCCCTATATATATTTATAGCGCTTGGGTGTGTGCTGGCAAACTCTCCCTCTGTCTCCCCAAAGGGCTAGTGGGGTCCTGTCTTCTATCAGAGCATTCCCTGTGTGTCTGCTGTGTGTCGGTACGTGTGTGTCGACATGTATGAGGACGATGTTGGCGTGGAGGCGGAGCAATTGCCTGTAATGGTGATGTCACCCCCTAGGGAGTCGACACCAGAATGGATGGCTTTGTTTATGGAATTACAGGATAGTGTCAGCACGCTACAAAAGTCGGTTGACGACATGAGACAGCCGGCAAACCAGTTAGTACCTGTCCAGGCGTCTCAGACACCGTCAGGGGCTGTAAAGCGCCCTTTACCTCAGTCGGTCGACACAGACCCAGACACTGACACTGAATCCAGTGTCGACGGTGAAGAAACAAACGTATTTTCCAGTAGGGCCACACGTTATATGATCACGGCAATGAAGGAGGCTTTGCATATCTCTGATACTGCAAGTACCACAAAAAGGGGTATTATGTGGGGTGTGAAAAAACTACCGATAGTTTTTCCTGAATCAGAGGAACTGAATGAAGTGTGTGATGAAGCGTGGGTTACTCCAGATAGAAAACTGCTAATTTCAAAGAAGTTATTGGCATTATACCCTTTCCCGCCAGAGGTTAGGGCGCGCTGGGAAACACCTCCTAGGGTGGATAAGGCGCTCACACGCTTATCAAAGCAAGTGGCATTACCGTCTCCTGATACGGCCGCCCTCAAGGATCCAGCTGATAGGAGGCTGGAGAATACATTAAAAAGTATATACACACATACGGGTGTTATACTGAGACCAGCAATCGCCTCAGCCTGGATGTGCAGTGCTGGCGTGGCTTGGTCGGAGTCACTGTCTGAAAATATTGATACCCTGGATAGGGACAGTATTTTACTGACTATAGAGCAGTTAAAGGATGCATTTCTTTATATGCGAGATGCACAGAGAGATATTTGCACTCTGGCATCAAGAGTAAGTGCGATGTCCATATCTGCCAGAAGAAGTTTATGGACACGCCAGTGGTCAGGTGATGCGGATTCCAAACGAAGACTCAGGGGCGGTGGGGGGTCGCCTCAAACATTTCAGCGCACAGTGGGCTCACTCGCAGGTGGACCCCTGGATCCTGCAGGTAGTATCTCAGGGTTACAGGTTGGAATTCGAGAAGTCCCCTCCTCGCCGTTTCCTAAAGTCTGCTTTGCCAACGTCTCCCTCCGACAGGGCGACGGTATTGGAGGCCATTCACAAGCTGTATTCTCAGCAGGTGATAGTCAAGGTACCCCTCCTACAACAGGGACAGGGGTATTACTCCACGCTATTTGTGGTACCGAAGCCGGACGGCTCGGTAAGACCGATTCTAAATCTAAAATCTCTGAACCTGTACATACAAAAATTCAAGTTCAAGATGGAGTCACTCAGAGCAGTGATAGCGAATCTGGAAGAAGGGGATTTTATGGTGTCCTTGGACATCAAGGATGCTTACCTTCATGTTCCAATTTGTCCTTCACACCAAGGGTACCTCAGGTTCGTGGTCCAAAACTGTCATTATCAGTTTCAGACGCTGCCGTTTGGATTGTCCACGGCACCCCGGGTCTTTACCAAGGTAATGGCCGAAATGATGATCCTTCTTCGAAGAGAAGGCGTCTTAATTATCCCTTACTTGGACGATCTCCTGATAAGGGCAAGATCCAGAGAACAGCTGGAGGTCGGAGTAGCACTAACCCAAGTAGTGCTCCAACAACACGGGTGGATTCTGAATTTTCCAAAATCCCAACTGATCCCGACGACACGTCTGTTGTTCCTAGGGATGATTCTGGACACTGTTCAGAAAAAGGTATTTCTTCCGGAGGAGAAAGCCAGGGAGTTATCCGATCTAGTCAGGAACCTCCTAAAACCAGGAAAAGTATCTGTGCATCAATGCACAAGAGTCCTGGGAAAAATGGTAGCTTCTTACGAAGCGATTCCATTCGGCAGATTCCATGCACGAACTTTTCAGTGGGATCTGCTGGACAAATGATCCGGATCGCATCTGCAGATGCATCAGCGGATAAAATTGTCCACAAGGACAAGAGTGTCTCTGCTATGGTGGTTGCAGAGTGCTCATCTGTTAGAGGGCCGCAGATTCGGCATACAGAACTGGGTCCTAGTGACCACGGATGCCAGCCTGAGAGGCTGGGGAGCGGTCACACAGGGAAGAAACTTCCAGGGCGTGTGGTCAAGCCTGGAGACGTCTCTTCACATAAATATACTGGAGCTAAGAGCAATCTACAATGCTCTAAGCCTGGCAAAACCTCTGCTTCAGGGTCAGCCGGTGTTGATTCAGTCGGACAACATCACGGCAGTCGCCCACGTAAACAGACAGGGCGGCACAAGAAGCAGGAGGGCAATGGCAGAAGCTGCAAGGATTCTCCGCTGGGCAGAAAATCATGTGTTAGCACTGTCAGCTGTGTTCATCCCGGGAGTGGACAACTGGGAAGCAGACTTCCTCAGCAGACACGATCTGCACCCGGGAGAGTGGGGACTTCATCCAGAAGTCTTCCACATGATTGTGGTCCATTGGGAAAGACCAATGGTGGACATGATGGCGTCCCGCCTCAACAAAAAACTGGACAGGTATTGCGCCAGGTCAAGAGACCCTCAGGCAATAGCTGTAGACGCTCTGGTAACACCATGGGTGTACCAGTCAGTGTATGTGTTTCCTCCTCTGCCTCTCATACCAAAAGTACTGAGAATTATACGGCAAAGGGGAGTAAGAATGATACTCGTGGCTCCGGATTGGCCAAGAAGAACTTGGTACCCGGAACTTCAGGAGATGCTCACGGAAGATCCGTGGCCTCTACCTCTAAGACGGGACCTGCTTCAGCAGGGACCGTGTCTATTCCAAGACTTACCGCGGCTGCGTTTGACGGCATGGCGATTGAACGCCGAATCCTAAGGGAAAAAGGCATTCCGGAAGAGGTCTTCCCTACCCTGGTAAAAGCCAGGAAGGAGGTGACTGCACAACATTATCACCGCATTTGGAGAAAATATGTTGCGTGGTGTGAGGCCAGGAAGGCCCGACGGAGGAATTTCAACTGGGTCGATTCCTACATTTCCTGCAAACAGGATTGTCTATGGGCCTCAAATTAGGGTCCATTAAGGTTAAAATTTCGGCCCTGTCGATTTTCTTCCAGAAAGAATTGGCTTCAGTTCCTGAAGTCCAGACTTTTGTAAAAGGAGTACTACATATACAGCCCCCGGTTGTGCCCCCAGTGGCACCGTGGGACCTTAATGTAGTTTTGGATTTTCTCAAATCCCATTGGTTTGAGCCACTCAAATCGGTGGATTTGAAATATCTTACATGGAAAGTAACCATGCTACTGGCCCTGGCTTCAGCCAGGAGAGTGTCAGAATTGGCGGCTTTATCGTATAAAAGCCCATATCTGATTTTCCATTCGGACAGGGCAGAACTGCGGACGCGTCCTCACTTTCTGCCTAAGGTGGTTTCAGCGTTTCACCTGAACCAGCCTATTGTGGTGCCTGCGGCTACTAGCGATTTGGAGGATTCCAAGTTGCTGGACGTTGTCAGAGCATTGAAAATATATATTTCAAGGACGGCTGGAGTCAGAAAATCTGACTCGCTGTTTATACTGTATGCACCCAACAAGCTGGGTGCTCCTGCTTCTAAGCAGACGATTGCTTTTTGGATTTGTAGCACAATTCAACTTGCACATTCTGTGGCAGGCCTGCCACAGCCTAAATCTGTCAAGGCCCATTCCACAAGGAAGGTGGGCTCATCTTGGGCGGCTGCCCGAGGGGTCTCGGCATTACAACTCTGCCGAGCAGCTACGTGGTCAGGGGAGAACACGTTTGTAAAATTCTACAAATTTGATACCCTGGCTAAGGAGGACCTGGAGTTCTCTCATTCGGTGCTGCAGAGTCATCCGCACTCTCCCGCCCGTTTGGGAGCTTTGGTATAATCCCCATGGTCCTGACGGAGTCCCAGCATCCACTAGGACGTCAGAGAAAATAAGATTTTACTTACCGATAAATCTATTTCTCGTAGTCCGTAGTGGATGCTGGGCGCCCATCCCAAGTGCGGATTGTCTGCAATACTTGTACATAGTTATTGTTACAAAAAAATCGGGTTGTTATTGTTGTGAGCCGTCTGTTCAGAGGCTCCTACGTTTGTCATACTGTTAACTGGGTTCAGATCACAAGTTGTACGGTGTGATTGGTGTGGCTGGTATGAGTCTTACCCGGGATTCAAAATCCTTCCTTATTGTGTACGCTCGTCCGGGCACAGTATCCTAACTGAGGCTTGGAGGAGGGTCATAGGGGGAGGAGCCAGTACACACCACCTAGTGGTCAAACTTTTAAATTTTGTGCCCTGTCTCCTGCGGAGCCGCTATTCCCCATGGTCCTGACGGAGTCCCAGCATCCACTACGGACTACGAGAAATAGATTTATCGGTAAGTAAAATCTTATTTTTCTCTAACGTCCTAGTGGATGCTGGTAACTCCGTAAGGACCATGGGGATTATACCAAAGCTCCCAAACGGGCGGGAGAGTGCGGATGACTCTGTAGCACCGAATGAGAGAACTCCAGGTCCTCCTCAGCCAGGGTATCAAATTTGTAGAATTTTGCAAATGTGTTTGCCCCTGACCAAGTAGCTGCTCGGCAAAGTTGTAAAGCCGAGACGCCTCGGGCAGCCGCCCAAGATGAGCCCACCTTCCTTGTGGAATGGGCATTTACAGATTTTGGCTGTGGCATGCCTGCCACAGAATGTGCAAGCTGAATTGTACTACAAATCCAGCGAGCAATAGACTGCTTAGAAGCAGGAGCACCCAGCTTGTTGGGTGCATACAGGATAAACAGCGAGTCAGATTTTCTGACTCCAGCCGTCCTGGAAACATATATTTTCAGGGCCCTGACAACGTCTAGCAACTTGGAGTCCTCCAAATCCTTAGTAGCCGCAGGCACCACAATAGGCTGGTTCAGGTGAAACGCTGACACCACCTTAGGGAGAAACTGGGGACGAGTCCTCAATTCTGCCCTATCCATATGGAAAATCAGATAAGGGCTTTTACATGATAAAGCCGCTAATTCTGACACTCGCCTGGCTGAAGCCAAGGCCAATAACATGACCACCTTCCACGTGAGATATTTCAGATCCACGGTTTTTAGTGGCTCAAACCAATGTGATTTTAAGAATCTCAACATCACGTTGAGATCCCAAGGTGCCACAGGAGGCACAAATGGGGGCTGAATATGCAGCACTCCTTTCACAAATGTCTGAACTTCAGGTACTGAAGCTAGTTCTTTTTGAAAGAAAATCGACAGAGCCGAGATCTGTACTTTAATGGAGCCTAGTTTTAGGCCCATATTCACTCCTGCTTGCAGGAAATGCAGAAATCGACCTAGTTGAAATTCCTCTGTTGGGGCCTTTTTGGCCTCGCACCATGCAACATATTTCCGCCATATGCGGTGATAATGCTTTGCCGTAACATCTTTCCTGGCCTTAATAAGCGTAGGAATGACTTCTTCCGGAATACCCTTTTCCTTTAGGATCCGGTGTTCAACCGCCATGCCGTCAAACGCAGCCGCGGTAAGTCTTGGAACAGACAGGGCCCCTGTTGTAGCAGGTCCTGTCTGAGCGGTAGAGGCCACGGGTCCTCTGAGAGCATCTCTTGAAGTTCCGGGTACCACGCTCGTCTTGGCCAATCCGGAACCACGAGAATGGTGTTTACTCCTCGCTTTCTTATTTCTCTGACGTCCTAGTGGATGCTGGGAACTCCGTAAGGACCATGGGGAATAGCGGCTCCGCAGGAGACTGGGCACATCTAAAGAAAGCTTTAGGATCACCTGGTGTGCACTGGCCCCTCCCCCTATGACCCTCCTCCAAGCCTCAGTTAGATTTCTGTGCCCGACGAGAAGGGTGCACACTAGGGGCTCTCCTGAGCTCTTTGTGAAAGTTTTAGTTTAGGTTTATTATTTTCAGTGAGACCTGCTGGCAACAGGCTCACTGCATCGAGGGACTAAGGGGAGAAGAAGCGAACTCACCTGCGTGCAGAGTGGATTGGGCTTCTTAGGCTACTGGACATTAGCTCCAGAGGGACGATCACAGGTTCAGCCTGGATGGGTCACCGGAGCCGCGCCGCCGTCCCCCTTACAGAGCCAGAAGAGCGAAGAGGTCCGGAAAAATCGGCGGCAGAAGACGATCCTGTCTTCAGATAAGGTAGCGCACAGCACCGCAGCTGTGCGCCATTGCTCTCAGCACACTTCACACTCCGGTCACTGAGGGTGCAGGGCGCTGGGGGGGGCAGCGCCCTGAGACGCAATAAATCGATAAAAAAAAAACCTTATATGGCTAAAATAAATGCATCACATATAACTCCTGGGCTATATGGATGCATTTAACCCCTGCCAAAACATACAGAAAAAGGATGATAAGGACGCCGAGAAAGGGGCGGAGCCTATCTCCTCAGCACACTGGCGCCATTTTCCCTCACAGCTCAGTTGGAGGGAAGCTCCCTGGCTCTCCCCTGCAGTCACTACACTACAGAAAGGGGTTAAAAAAGAGAGGGTGGCACAAATTAGGCGCAGTATATAACAATACAGCAGCTATAAAGGGAAAAACACTTATATAAGGTTATCCCTGTATATATATAGCGCTCTGGTGTGTGCTGGCAAACTCTCCCTCTGTCTCCCCAAATGGCTAGTGGGGTCCTGTCCTCTATCAGAGCATTCCCTGTGTGTGTGCTGTGTGTCGGTACGTTGGTGTCGACATGTATGATGAGAAAAATGATGAGGAGACGGAGTAGAGTGTCTGAAATAGTGTTGTCACCCCCTAGGGGGTCGACACCTGAGTGGATGTACTGTTGAAATTGCGTGACAGTGTCAGCTTTGTATAAAAGACAGTGGTTGACATGAGACAGCCGGCTACTCAGCTTGTGCATGTCCAGACGTCTCATACAGGGGCCCTAAAGCGCCCGTTACCTCAGATACAGACGCCGACAGGGGTACTGACTCCTGTGTCGACGGTGAAGAGACAACCGTGATTTCCAATAGGGCCACACATTGCATGATTGAGGCAATGGAAAAAGTTTACACTTTTCTGATAATATGAATACCACCAAAAAAAGGGGTATTATGTTTGGTGAGGAAAAACTTCCTGTAGTTTTCCTGAATCTGAGAAATAAAATGAGGTGTGTGATGATGCGTGGGTTTCCCCCCGATAACAATTGATATTTTCTAAAAAGTTATTGGCAGTATACCTTTTCCCGCCAGAGGTTAGGGTGCGTTGGGAAACACCCCCTAAGGTGGATAAAGCGCTCACACGCTTGTAAAAACAAGGGCTCTACCCTCTCCTGAGATGGCCGCCCTTAAGGATCCTGCTGATAGAAAGCAGGAGCGTATCCTAAAATGTATTTACACACATACTGGTGTTATACTGCGACCAGCAATCGCCTCAGCCTGGATGTGCAGTGCTGGGTTGGCGTGGTCGGATTCCCTGACTGGAAATATGATATCCTAGATAAGGACAGTATATTATTGCCTATAGAGCAATTAAAAGATGCATTTCTATATATGCAGGATGCACAGCGGAATATTTGCCGACTGGCATCAAGTATAAGTGCGTTGTCCAATTATTCCAGTAAAGTGGTCAGGTGATGCGGATTCCAAACGGCATTTGGAAGTATTGCCTTAAAAGAGGGGATGTACCCCAGGTCGCCTCTCAAAATAAGACGCCGTATTATCAGGCGCAGTCCTGGTTGGCAAGCGGACAAAAGGGTTCCTCTTTTCTGCTCGTGACAGAGGGAGAGGAAAATGGCTGCAGAGATCAGCCAGTTCCAAGGAACAGAAACCCTTTTCCGCCGCTGCCAAGCCCTCAGTATGACGCTAGGGCTTTACAAGTTCAGGCACGGTGGGGTCCCGTTCTCAATGAATTTCAGTGCGCAGTGGGCTCACTCGCAAGTAGACCCCTGGATCCTTCAGATAATATTTCAGGGGTACAAATTGGAATTCGAGACGTATTCCCCTCGCCGTTTCCAAAAGTCTGTTTTACCGACGTCTCCCGCTGACAGGGAGGCAGTTTTGGAAGCCATTCACAAGCTGTATTCCCAGCAGGTGATAATCAAGGTACCCCTCCTGCAACAGGGAACGGGGTATTATTCCACACTATTGTGGTACCGAAGCCAGACGGCTGGGTGAGACCGATTTTAAAATCTAAAATCTTTGAACACTTGCATACAGAGGTTCAAATTCAAAATTGAGTCACTCAGAGCAGTGATTGCAAACCTGGAAGAAGGGGACTACATGATGTCTCGGGACATCAAGGATGCTTACCTTCATGTCAAAATTTACCCTTCTCACCAAGGGTATTTCAGGTTATGGTACAGAACTGTATCAGTTCGGACGCTGCCGTAGGGATGGTCCACGGCACCCCGGGTCTTTACTGAAGTAATGACCGAAATGATGATATTCCTTCGAAGGAAGGGAATTTTAGTTATCCTTTACTTGGACGATTCCCTGATAAGGGTAAGATCCAGGGAACAGTTGGAGATCGGTGTAGCACTATATCAGGTAGTGTTGCGGCAGCACGATTGGATTTTCAATATTCCAAAATCGCAGCTGGTTCCGACGACTTGTCTTCTGTTCCTAGGGATGATTCTGGACATAGTCCAGAAAGAAGGTGCTTCTCCCGGAGGAGAAAGCCAGGGAGTTATCCGAGCTAGTCAGGAACCTCCTAAAACCGAACCAAGTCTCAGTGCATCAATGCACAAGGGTTCTGGGTAAAAATGGTGGCTTCCTACGAAGCAATCCCATTCGGCAGATTCCACGCACAGTGGAACCTTCTGGACAAATGGTCCGGGTCGCATCTTCAGATGCTTCAGCGGATAACCCTGTCACCAGGGACAAGGGTATCCCTCCTGTGGTGGTTGCAGAGTGCTCATCTTCTAGAGGGCCGCAGATTCAACATTCGGGACTGGGTCCTGGTGGCCACGGATGCCAGCCTGCGAGGCTGGGGAGCAGTCACACAGGGAAGGAATTTCCAGGGCTTATGGTCAAGCCTGGAGACATCTCTTCATATAAACATTCTGGAACTAAGGGCCATTTACAATGCCCTAAGTCAAGCGAAACCCCTGCTTCAGGGTCAGGCGGTATTGATCCAATCGGACAACATCACGTCAGTCGCCCACGTAAACAGACAGGGCGGCACGAGAAGCAGGAGGGCAATGGCAGAAGCTGCAAGGATTTTCGCTGGGCGGAAAATCATGTGATAGCACTGTCAGCAGTGTTCATTCCGGGAGTGGACAACTGGGAAGCAGACTTCCTCAGCAGACACGACCTTCACCCGGGAGAGTGGGGACTTCACCCAGAAGTCTTCCACCTGATTGCAAACCGTTGGGAAAAACAAATGGTGGACATAATGGCGTCCCGTCTAAACAAAAAACTAGACAGATATTGCGCCAGGTCAAGGGACCCTCAGGCAATAGCGGTGGACGCTCTGGTAACACCGTGGGTGTACCAGTCAGTGTATGTGTTCCCTCCTCTGCCCCTCATACCAAAAGTACTGAGAATCATAAGAAGGAGAGGAGTAAGAACTATACTCGTGGTTCCGGATTGGCCAAGAAGGACTTGGTATCCGGAACTTCAAGAGATGCTCACGGACGAACCGTGGCCTCTACCTCTAAGAAAGGACCTGCTCCAGCAAGGGCCTTGTCTGTTCCAAGACTTACCGCGGCTGCGTTTGACGGCATGGCGTTTGAACGCCGGATCCTGAAGATCCCTACCCTGGTCAAGGCCAGGAAAGACGTAACCGCAAAACATTATCACCGCATTTGGCGAAAATATGTTGCGTGGGGTGAGGCCAAGAAGGCCCCTACAGAGGAATTTCAACTGGGTCGTTTCCTCCATTTCCTGCAAACAGGACTGTCTATGGGCCTAAAATTAGGGTCCATTAAGGTTCAAATTTCGGCCCTGTCGATTTTCTTCCAAAAAGAACTGGCTTCAGTGCCTGAAGTTCAGACATTTGTAAAAGGGGTACTGCATATACAGTCTCCTTTTGTGCCTCCAGTGGCACCTTGGGGATCTCAATGTTGTGTTGAGTTTCCTAAAGTCACATTGGTTTGAACCACTCACCACTGTGGACTTAAAAAATCTCACATGGAAGTGACGAGTTAGCCCTGGTTTCAGCCAGGCGGGTGTCAGAATTGGCGGCTTTATCATATAAAAGCCCTTACTTAATATTTCATTCTGAAAGGGCAGAATTGAGGACTCGTCCTCAAATTTTCTACCTAAGGTGGTTTCTGCATTTCACATGAACCAACCTATTGTGGTACCTGCGGCTACTAAGGACTTGGAGGATTCCAAGTTGCTTGACGTGGTCAGGACCCTGAAAATACATGTTTCCAGGACGGCTGGAGTCAGAAAATCTGACTCGCTGTTTATCCTGTATGCACCCAACAAACTGGGTGCTCCTGCTTCTAAGCAGACGATTGCTCGTTGGATTTGTAGTACAATTCAGCTTGCACATTCTGTGGCAGGCCTGCCACAGCCAAAAATCTTAAAATGCACACTCCACAAGGAAGGTGGGCTCATCTTGGGCAGCTGCCCGAGGGGTCTCGGCTTTACAACTTTGCCGAGCAGTTACTTGGTCAGGAGCAAATACGTTTGTAAAATTCTACAAATTTGATATCTTGGCTGAGGAGGACCTGGAGTTCTCTCATTCGGTGCTGCAGAGTCATCCGCACTCTCCCGCCCGTTTGGGAGCTTTGGTATAATCCCCATGGTCCTTACGGAGTTCCCAGCATCCACTAAGACGTCAGAGAAAATAAGAATTTACTTACCGATAATTCTATTTCTCGTAGTCCGTAGTGGATGCTGGGCGCCCATCCCAAGTGCGGATTGTCTGCAATACTGGTACATAATTATTGTTACCAAAAAATTCGGGTTATTGTTGTAGTGAGCCATCTTTTCTAGAGGCTCCTCTATTATCATGCTGTTAACTGGGTTCAGATCACAAGTTGTACGGTGTGATTGGTGTGGCTGGTATGAGTCTTACCCGGGATTCAAAATCCTTCCTTATTGTGTACGCTCGTCCGGGCACAGTATCCTAACTGAGGCTTGGAGGAGGGTCATAGGGGGAGGGGCCAGTGCACACCAGGTGATCCTAAAGCTTTCTTTAGATGTGCCCAGTCTCCTGCGGAGCCGCTATTCCCCATGGTCCTTACGGAGTTCCCAGCATCCACTACGGACTACGAGAAATAGAATTATCGGTAAGTAAATTCTTATTTATTCTCAATACCTTTGGTATGAGAGGCAGAGGAGGGAACACACAAACCGACTGGTACACCCACGGTGTCACTAGAGCGTCCACAGCTATCGCCTGAGGGTCTCTTGACCTGGCGCAATATCTTTTTAACTTTTTGTTGAGGCGGGACGCCATCATTTCCACCTGTGGTTTTTCCCAACGGTTTACCAGCATCTGGAAGACTTCTGGATGAAGTCCCCACTCTCCCGGGTGGAGGTCGTGTCTGCTGAGGAAGTCTGCTTCCCAGTTGTCCAGTCCCGGAATGAACACTGCTGACAGTGCTAGTACATGATTCTCCGCCCATCGGAGAATTCTTGTGGCTTCCGCCATCGCCATCCTGCTTCTTGTGCCGCCCTGTCGATTTACATGGGCGACTGCCGTGATGTTGTCTGACTGGATCAGCACCGGCTGGTGTAGGAGCAGGGATTTTGCTTGACTTAGGGCATTAAAAAAGAAATATTTCTGTATATCGCACCAACTGTGAACAGCAGCTTCAGTGAAAAAAAGGACTCCTCACAAGTTGTTTTGCTGACTTAGGGCATTGTAGATGGCCCTTAGTTCCAGAATATTTATGTGAAGGGAAGTCTCCTGACTCGACCATAGTCCTTGGAAGTTTCTTCCCTGTGTGACTGCCCCCCAGCCTCGAAGGCTGGCATCCGTGGTCACCAGGACCCAGTCCTGTATGCCGAACCTGCGGCCCTCTAGAAGATGGGCACTCTGCAGCCACCACAGTAGCGACACCCTGGTTCTTGGAGACAGGGTTATCAAGCGATGCATCTGAAGATGCGATCCGGACCACTGGTCCAACAGGTCCCACTGAAAGATTCTGGCATGGAACCTGCCGAAGGGAATTGCTTCGTAAGAAGCCACCATCTTTCCCAGGACCCGCGTGCAGCGATGCACCGATACCTGTTTTGGTTTCAGGAGGTCTCTGACTAGAGATGACAACTCCCTGGCTTTCTCCTCCGGGAGAAACACTTTTTTCTGGACTGTATCCAGAATCATACCCAGGAACAGTAGTCGTGTCGTCGGAACCAGCTGTGACTTTGGGATATTCAGAATCCAGCCGTGCTGGTGCAGCACCTCCTGAGATAGTGCTACTCCCACCAACAACTGTTCCTTGGACCTCGCTTTTATTAGGAGATCGTCCAAGTACGGGATAATTAAAACTCCCTTTTTTCGAAGGAGTATCATCATTTCCGCCATAACCTTGGTAAATACCCTCGGTGCCGTGGACAGTCCAAACGGCAGCGTCTGGAATTGGTAATGGCAATCCTGTACCACAAATCTGAGGTACTCCTGGTGAGGATGGTAAATGGGGACATGCAAGTAAGCATCCTTGATGTCCAGGGATACCATGTAATCCCCCTCGTCCAGGCTCGCAATAACCGCCCTGAGCGATTCCATCTTGAACTTGAATTTTTTTATGTATGTGTTCAAGGATTTCAAATTTAAAATGGGTCTCACCGAACCGTCCGGTTTCGGTACCACAAATAGTGTGGAATAGTAACCCCGGCCTTGTTGAAGTAGGGGTACCTTGATTATCACCTGCTGGGAATACAGCTTGTGAATTGCCGCTAGCACCGCCTCCCTGTCTGACGGAGCAATCGGCAAGGCAGATTTTAGGAACCGGTGGGGTGGAGACGCCTCGAATTCCAGTTTGTACCCCTGAGATACTATTTGAAGGATCCAGGGATCCACCTGTGAGCGAGCCCACTGATTGCTGAAATTCTTGAGGCGGCCCCCCACCGTACCTGGCTCCGCCTGTGGAGCCCCACCGTCATGCGGCGGACTTGGAAGAAGAAGCGGGGGAGGACTTTTGCTCCTGGGAACCTGCTGTTTGTTGCAGTCTTTTTCCCCTACCTCTGCCTCTGGACAGAAAGGACCCGCCTTTTCCACGCCTGTTTTTCTGGGTCCGAAAGGACTGAACCTGATAAAACGGCGCATTCTTAGGCTGTGAGGGGACATGGGGTAAAAATGCTGACTTCCCAGACGTTGCTGTGGAAACTAGGTCCGAGAGACCATCCCCAAATAATTCCTCACCCTTATATGGTAACACTTCCATGTGCTTTTTTTGAATCTGCATCTCCTGTCCACTGGCGAGTCCATAAGCCTCTCCTAGCAGAAATGGACAATGCACTTACTTTAGATGCCAATCGGCAGATTTCCCTTTGTGCATCTCTCATATATAAGACTGAGTCTTTTATATGGTCTATGGTTAACAGGATCGTGTCTCTGTCTAATGTGTCAATATTTTCTGACAGTTTATCTGACCACGCAGCGGCAGCACTGCACATCCAAGCTGACGCAATAGCTGGCCTAAGTATAATGCCTGTGTGTGTATATACAGACTTCAGGATCGCCTCCTGCTTTCTATCAGCAGGTTCCTTGAGGGCGGCCGGAGACGGTAGTGCCACCTTTTTAGACAAACGTGTGAGCTCTTTATCCACTCTAGGGGGTGTTTCCCAACGTGACCTATCCTCTGGCGGGAAAGGGAACGCCATTAGTACATTCTTAGGAATTACCAATTTTTTATCAGGGAAAGCCCACGCTTCTTCACACACTTCATTTAATTAATCTGATGGGGGAAAAACTACGGGTAGTTTTTTCTCTCCAAACATAATACCCTTTTTAGTGGTACCAGTAGTTATATCAGAAATGTTTAACACCTCTTTCATTGCCTCAATCATACAGTGAATGGCCTTAGTGGGCATCAGGTTTGACTCATCGTTGTCGACACTGGTGTCAGTATCCGTGTCGACATCTGGGTCTGCTTGAGGTAGCGGGCGTTTTAGAGTCCCTGACGACCCATGCGACGCCTGGGCAGGCACGAGCTGAGAAGTCGGCTGTCCCACATTTGGCATGTCGTCGATTTTCTTATATAAGGAGTCTATACGTGCACTCATTACTTTCCATAAACCCATCCACTCAGGTGTCTGCCCCGCAGGGGGTGACATCCCTTCTAAAGGTATCTGCCCCGCCTCCACATCATTATCCTCATCAAACATGTCGACACAGCCGTACCGACACACCGCACACACACAAGGAATGCTCCGAATGAGGACAGGACCCACAAAAGCCCTTTGGGGGGACAGAGTGAGAGTATGCCAGCACACACCAGAGCGCTATATAATGCAGGGACTAACTGAGTTATGTCCCCTATAGCTGCTTTTTATATTATATATGTATTGCGCCCAAATTTAGTGCCCCCCCTCTCTGTTTTTACCCTGTTCTGAAGTGTAGACTGCAGGGGAGAGCCAGGGAGCTTCCTTCCAGCGGATCTGTGAAGGAGAAATGGCGCCAGTGTGTCTGAGGGAGATAGCTCCGCCCCTTTTCCGCGGCCTATTCTCCCGCTTTTTTCTGGATTCTGGCAGGGGAATTTACCACATATATAGCCTCTAGGGCTATATATTGTGGTATTTTTGCCAGCCAAGGTGTTTTTATTGCAGCTCAGGGCGCCCCCCCCCCCAAGCGCCCTGCACCCTCAGTGACCGGAGTGTGAAGTGTGCATGAGGAGCAATGGCGCACAGCTGCAGTGCTGTGCGCTACCTTGGTGAAGACTGATGTCTTCTGCCGCCGTTTTTCCGGACCTCTTCTTGCTTCTGGCTCTGTAAGGGGGACGGCGGCGCGGCTCCGGGACCGAACACAAAGGACTGGGCCTGCGGTCGATCCCTCTGGAGCTAATGGTGTCCAGTAGCCTAAGAAGCCCAATCCGGCTGCAAGCAGGCGAGTTCGCTTCTTCTCCCCTTAGTCCCTCGCTGCAGTGAGCCTGTTGCCAGCAGGTCTCACTGAAAATAAAAAACCTAAAATTATACTTTCTTTCTAAGGGCTCAGGAGAGCCCCTAGTGTGCATCCAACCTCGGCCGGGCACGAAATCTAACAGGCTTGGAGGAGGGTCATAGTGGGAGGAGCCAGTGCACACCAGGTAGTCCTAAATCTTTCTAGAGTGCCCAGCCTCCTTCGGAGCCCGCTATTCCCCATGGTCCTTACGGAGTTCCCAGCATCCACTAGGACGTTAGAGAAACTAAAATGCACCACAGGTATAGAATGTAGATGGATAGTATACTTAATGACGACACAGAGGTAGGTACAGCAGTGGCCTTCCGTACCGTACTGCTATATATAGTATACTGGTGGTCACTGTGTCAGCAAACTGCAAAACTGAAATGCACCACAGGTATAGAATGTAGATGGATAGTATACTTAATGACGACACAGAGGTAGGTACAGCAGTGGCCTTCCGTACCGTACTGCTATATATAGTATACTGGTGGTCACTGTGTCAGCAAACTGCAAAACTAAAATGCACCACAGGTATAGAATGTAGATGGATAGTATACTTAATGACGACACAGAGGTAGGTACAGCAGTGGCCTACCGTACCGTACTGCTATATATAGTATACTGGTGGTCACTGTGTCAGCAAACTGCAAAACTAAAATGCACCACAGGTATAGAATGTAGATGGATAGTATACTTAATGACAACACAGAGGTAGGTACAGCAGTGGCCTTCCGTACCATACTGCTGTATATACTGGTGGTCACTGTGTCAGCAAACTGCACAACTGAAATGCACCACAGGTATAGAATCTAGATGGATAGTATACTTAATGACGACACAGAGGTAGGTACAGCAGTGGCCTACTGTACCGTAATGCTATATATTATATACTGGTGGTCACTGGTCAGCAAAACTCTGCACTGTACTCCTCCTATATAATATTATACTGGTGGTCCCCAGTCCCCACAATAAAGCAGCACACTGAGCACAGATATGGAGTGTTTTTCAGGCAGACAACGTATACTGGTGGTCACTGTCGGCAAAACTCTGCACTGTACTCCTGCTATATAATACAGCTGCTCCCCAGTTCCCACAATTAAGCAGTGTGAGCACAGATATATGCAGCACACTGAGCACAGATAAGGAGCGTTTTTTTCAGGCAGAGAACGGATAACTGGTGGTCACTGATCAGCAAAACTCTGCACTGTACTCCTCCTATATTATACAGCTGCTCCCCAGCCCTCCCCACAATTAAGCAATAGTGCACAATCAAGGTCAACAATAACGGAGAGGACGCCAGCCACGTCCTCTCCCTAACATTTCCAATGCACGAGTGAAAATGGCGGCGACGCGCGGCTGCTTATATAGAATCCGAATCTCGCGAGAAGCCGACAGCGGGATGATGACGTTCGGGCGCGCTCGGGTTACCCGAGCCATACGGGAGAATCCGAGTATGCCTCGGACCCGTGTAAAAAGGGTAAAGTTCATCACTACTTAATACTAAATGTTCTGGATAGTATTAATTATTTTAAATATTATTGGAAGCCTATGGTTATAGCACCCGGTTTATTCTTTTTATTTTTACGTCCGGCATTAGGATATGCCTGGTGCACTAACAACCAGCATTATGATAAGCCTGGTGCACTAACGTCCGGTATTAGGATAAGCCTGGTGCACTAACGTCCGGTATTAGGATAAGCCTGGTGCACTAACGTCCGGTATTAGGATAAGCTGGTGCGCTAACTTCCGCATTAGGGTAAGCCTGGTGCGCTAACTTCTGAATTAGGGTAAGCCTGGTGCGCTAATGTCCGGCATTAGGATAAGACTGGTGCACTAATGTCCATCATAAGGCTATGCCTGGTGCGCTAACTTCTGAATTAGGGTAAGCTTGGTGCGCTAACGTCCGGCATTAGGGTAAGCCTGGTGCACTAACGTCCGGCATTAAGATAATAAGAATTTACTTGCCGATAATTCTATTTCTCGTAGTCCGTAGTGGATGCTGGGGACTCCGTCAGGACCATGGGGAATAGCGGCTCCGCAGGAGACAGGGCACAAAAATAAAGCTTTAGGATTAGGTGGTGTGTACTGGCTCCTCCCCCTATGACCCTCCTCCAAGCCTCAGTTAGGATACTGTGCCCGGACGAGCGTACACAATAAGGAAGGATATTGAATCCCGGGTAAGACTCATACCAGCCACACCAATCACACCGTATAACTTGTGATCTGAACCCAGTTAACAGTATGACAAACGTAGGAGCCTCTGAACAGACGGCTTACAACAATAACAACCCGAATTTGTTTGTAACAATAACTATGTACAAGTATTGCTTACAATCCGCACTTGGGATGGGCGCCCAGCATCCACTACGGACTACGAGAAATAGAATTATCGGTAAGTAAATTCTTATTTTCTCTAACGTCCTAAGTGGATGCTGGGGACTCCGTCAGGACCATGGGGATTATACCAAAGCTCCCAAACGGGCGGGAGAGTGCGGATGACTCTGCAGCACCGAATGAGAGAACTCAAGGTCCTCCTCAGCCAGGGTATCAAATTTGTAGAATTTTGCAAACGTGTTTGCCCCTGACCAAGAAGCAGCTCGGCAGAGTTGTAATGCCGAGACCCCCCGGGCAGCCGCCCAGGATGAGCCCACTTTCCTTGTGGAATGGGCCTTGACAGATTTAGGTTGTGGCAAGCCTGCCACAGAATGTGCAAGTTGAATTGTGCTACAAATCCAACGAGCAATCGTCTGCTTAGAAGCAGGAGCACCCATCTTGTTGGGTGCATACAATATAAACAGTGAGTCAGACTTTCTGACTCCCGCCGTTCTTGAAATATATATTTTCAATGCCCGGACCACGTCCAACAACTTGGAATCCTCCAAATCGTTAGTAGCCGCAGGCACCACAATAGGCTGGTTCAGGTGAAACGCTGACACCACCTTAGGCAGAAAATGAGGACGCGTCCGCAGTTCTGCCCTGTCCGTATGGAAAATCAGATATGGGCTCTTATATGATAAAGCCGCCAATTCTGATACTCTCCTGGCTGAAGCCAGGGCCAAGTAGCATGGTTACTTTCCATGTAAGATACTTCAACTCCACCGATTTGAGCGGCTCAAACCAATGGGATTTGAGAAAATCCAAGACTACATTAAGATCCCACGGTGCCACTGGGGGCACAACCGGGGGCTGTATATGTAGTACTCCTTTAAAAAAAGTCTGGACTTCAGGAACTGAAGCCAATTCTTTCTGGAAGAAAATCGACAGGGCCGAAATTTGAACCTTAATGGACCCCAATTTGAGGCCCATATACAATCCTGTTTGCAGGAAATGTAGGAATCGACCCAGTTGAAATTCCTCCGTGGGGGCCTTCCTGGCCTCACACCACGCAACATATTTTCTCCAAATGCGGTGATAATGTTGTGCAGTCACCTCCTTCCTGGCTTTTACCAGTGTAGGAATGACCTCCTCTTCCGGAATGCCTTTTTCCCTTAGAATTCGGCGTTCAACCGCCATGCCGTCAAACGCAGCCGCGGTAAGTCTTGGAATAGACACGGTCCCTGCTGAAGCAGGTCCCGTCTTAGATGTAGAGGCCACGGATCCTCCGTGAGCATCTCTTGAAGTTCCGGGTACCAAGTTCTTCTTGGCCAATCCGGAGCCACTAGTATCGTTCTTACTCCCTTTTGCCGTATAATTCTCAGTACTTTTGGTATGAGAGGCAGAGGAGGGAACACATACACTGACTGGAACACCCACGGTGTTACCAGAGCGTCCACAGCTATTGCCTGAGGGTCTCTTGACCTGGCGCAATACCTGTCCAGTTTTTTGTTGAGGCGGGACGCCATCATATCCACCATTGGTTTTTCCCAACGGTTCACAATCATGTGGAAGACTTCTGGATGAAGTCCCCACTCTCCCGGGTGTAGATCGTGTCTGCTGAGGAAGTCTGCTTCCCAGTTGTCCACTCCCGGAATGAATACTGCTGACAGTGCTATCACATGATCTTCCGCCCAGCGAAGAATCCTTGCAGCTTCTGCCATTGCTGTCCTGCTTCTTGTGCCGCCCTGTCTGTTTACGTGGGCGACTGCCGTGATGTTGTCCGACTGGATCAACACCGGCTGACCCTGAAGCAGGGGTTTTGCCAGACTTAGAGCATTGTAAATCGCTCTTAGCTCCAGTATATTTATGTGAAGAGACATCTCCAGGCTTGACCATACTCCCTGGAAGTTTCTTCCCTGTGTGACCGCTCCCCAGCCTCTCAGACTGGCATCCGTGGTCACCAGGACCCAGTCCTGTATGCCGAATCTGCGGCCCTCTAACAGATGAGCACTCTGCAACCACCACAGAAGAGACACCCTTGTCCGTGGCGATAAGGTTATCCGCTGATGCATCTGCAGATGTGATCCGGACCATTTGTCCAGCAGATCCCACTGAAAAGTTTGTGCGTGGAATCTGCCGAATGGAATCGCTTCGTAAGAAGCCACCATCTTTCCCAGGACTCTTGTGCATTGATGCACAGACACTTTCCCTGGTTTTAGGAGGTTCCTGACAAGTTCAGATAACTCCCTGGCTTTCTCCTCCGGAAGAAACACCTTTTTCTGAACCGTGTCCAGAATCATTCCCAGGAACAGCAGACGTGTCGTCGGGGTCAACTGAGATTTTGGAAAATTCAGAATCCACCCGTGTTGTTGCAGCACTAGTCGGGTTAGTGCTACTCCGTTCTCCAGCTGTTCTCTGGACCTTGCCCTTATCAGGAGATCGTCCAAGTAAGGGATAATTAATACGCCTCTTCTTCGCAGAAGAATCATCATTTCGGCCATTACCTTGGTAAAGACCCGAGGTGCCGTGGACAATCCAAACGGCAGCGTCTGAAACTGATAATGACAGTTTTGCACCACGAACCTGAGGTACCCTTGATGTGATGGGCAAATTGGGACATGCAGGTAAGCATCCTTTATGTCCAGGGACACCATAAAGTCCCCTTCTTCCAGATTCGCTATCACTGCTCTGAGTGACTCCATCTTGAACTTGAATTTTTGTATGTACAGGTTCAAAGATTTCAGATTTAGAATAGGTCTTACCGAGCCGTCCGGCTTCGGTACCACAAATAGCGTGGAGTAATACCCCTTTCCCTGTTGTAGGAGGGGTACCTTGACTATCACCTGCTGAGAAAACAGCTTGTGAATGGCTTCCAATACCGTCGCCCTGTCTGAGGGAGACGTTGGCAAAGCAGACTTTAGGAACCTGCGAGGGGGAGACTTCTCGAATTCCAACCTGTAACCCTGAGATACTACCTGCAGGATCCAGGGGTCCACCTGTGAGCAAGCCCACTGTGCGCTGAAATTCTTGAGTCGACCCCCCACCGCTCCTGAGTCCGCTTGTAAGGCCCCAGCGTCATGCTGAGGGCTTTGCAGAACCCTGAGAGGGCTTCTGTTCCTGGGCAGGGGCTGCTTGCTGCCCTCTCTTACCCCTTCCTCTGCCCCGAGGCAGATATGACTGTCCTTTTGTCCGCTTGTTCTTATAGGACCGAAAAGACTGCGGCTGAAAAGACGGTGTCTTTTTCTGTTGGGAGGGGGTCTGAGGTAAAAAGGTGGATTTTCCGGCAGTTGCCGTGGCCACCAGATCCGATAGACCGACGCCAAATAATTCCTCCCCTTTATACGGCAATACTTCCATATGTCGTTTGGAATCCGCATCACCTGACCACTGTCGCGTCCATAAACTCCTTCTGGCAGATATGGACATCGCATTTACTCTCGATGCCAGAGTGCAAATATCTCTCTGAGCATCTCGCATATAAAGGAAAGCATCCTTTAATTGCTCTATAGTCAATAAAATACTGTCCCTATCCAGGGTATCAATATTTTCAGTCAGGGAATCCAACCAGACGACCCCAGCACTGCACATCCAGGCTGAGGCGATGGCTGGTCGCAGTATAACACCAGTATGTGTGTATATACTTTTTAGGGTAGTTTCCAGTCTCCTATCAGCTGGATCCCTGAGGGCGGCCGTATCAGGAGACGGTAACGCCACTTGTTTTGATAAGCGTGTGAGCGCCTTATCCACCCTAGGGGGTGTTTCCCAGCGCGCCCTAACCTCTGGCGGGAAAGGGTATAATGCTAATAACTTTTTTGAAATTAGCACTTTTCTATCTGGGTTAACCCACGCTTCATCACATACATCATTTAATTCCTCTGATTCAGGAAAAACTACAGGTAGTTTTTTCACCCCCCACATAATACCCCTTTTTGTGGTACTTGCAGTATCAGAGATATGCAAAGCCTCCTTCATTGCCGTGATCATATAACGTGTGGCCCTACTTGAAAATACGTTTGTTTCATCACCGTCGACACTAGATTCTGTGTCTGTGTCTGGGTCTGTGTCGACCGACTGAGGTAAAGGGCGCTTTACAGCCCCTGACGGTGTCTGAGACGCCTGGGCAGGTACTAACTGGTTTGCCGGCCGTCTCATGTCGTCAACTGATTTTTGTAATGTGCTGACATTATCACGTAATTCCATAAACAAAGCCATTTATTCCGGTGTCGACTCCCTGGGGGGTGACATCACCATTATCGGCAATTGCTCTGCCTCCACACCAACATCGTCCTCATACATGTCGACACACACGTACCGACACACAGCAGACACACAGGGAATGCTCTTATCGAAGACAGGACCCCACTAGCCCTTTGGGGAGACAGAGGGAGAGTTTGCCAGCACACACCCAAGCGCTATAATATATATGGGAACAACCTTATATAAGTGTTGTTCCTTATAGCAGCTTAAATATATCAAAATATCGCCAAAAAATGCCCCCCCTCTCTGTTTTACCCTGTTTCTGTAGTGCAGTGCAGGGGAGAGTCCTGGGAGCCTTCCTCACAGCGGAGCTGAGCAGGAAAATGGCGCTGTGTGCTGAGGAGAATAAGCCCCGCCCCCTATTTCGGCGGGCTTTTCTCCCGGAGTTTTAGATATCTGGCATGGGTTAAATACATACATATAGCCTCAATGGCTATATGTGATGTATTCTTTTGCCATAAAGGTATTAAATATTGCTGCCCAGGGCGCCCCCAGCAGCGCCCTGCACCCTCCGTGACCGCTTGGTGTGAAGTGTGTGACAACAATGGCGCACAGCTGCAGTGCTGTGCGCTACCTTCATGAAGACTGAAGAGCCTTCTGCCGCCTGTTTCCGGACCTTCAATCTTCAGCATCTGTAAGGGGGGTCGGCGGCGCGGCTCCGGGACGAACCCCAGGGTGAGACCTGTGTTCCGACTCCCTCTGGAGCTAATGGTGTCCAGTAGCCTAAGAATCCAATCCATCCTGCACGCAAGTGAGTTGAAATTCTCTCCCCTAAGTCCCTCGATGCAGTGAGCCTGTTGCCAGCAGGACTCACTGAAAATAAAAAACCTAAAAACTTTTTCTAAGCAGCTCTTTAGGAGAGCCACCTAGATTGCACCCTGCTCGGACGGGCACAAAAACCTAACTGTGGCTTGGAGGAGGGTCATAGGGGGAGGAGCCAGTACACACCACCTAATCCTAAAGCTTTATTTTTGTGCCCTGTCTCCTGCGGAGCCGCTATTCCCCATGGTCCTGACGGAGTCCCCAGCATCCACTTAGGACGTTAGAGAAAAGCCTGGTGCACTAACGTCCGGTATTAGGATAAGCTGGTGCGCTAACTTCCGGCATTAGGGTTAGCTTGGTGCGCTAATGTCCGGCATTAGGATAAGACTGGTGCACTAATGTCCATCATAAGGCTGTGCCTGGTGCACTAATGTCCATCATTTGGTTATGCCTGGTGCACTAACGTCCGTCATTTGGTTATGCCTGGTGCACAAACGTCCGTCATTTGGTTATGCCTGGTGCACTAACGTCCGTCATTTGGTTATGCCTGGTGCACTAACGTCCGTCATTTGGTTATGCCTGGTGCACTAACGTCCGTCATTTGGTTATGCCTGGTGCACTAACGTCCGTCATTTGGTTATGCCTGGTGCACTAACGTCCGTCATTTGGTTATGCCTGGTGCACTAACGTCCGTCATTTGGTTATGCCTGGTGCACTAACGTCCGTCATTTGGTTATGCCTGGTGCACTAACGTCCGTCATTTGGTTATGCCTGGTGCACTAACGTCCGTCATTTGGTTATGCCTGGTGCACTAACGTCCGTCATTTGGTTATGCCTGGTGCACTAACGTCCGTCATTTGGTTATGCCTGGTGCACTAACGTCCGTCATTTGGTTATGCCTGGTGCACTAACGTCCGTCATTTGGTTATGCCTGGTGCACTAACGTCCGTCATTTGGTTATGCCTGGTGCACTAACGTCCGTCATTTGGTTATGCCTGGTGCCCTAACGTCCGTCATTTGGTTATGCCTGGTGCCCTATCGTCCATCATTAGGATATGTCCAGTGCACTGATGTCTATCATTAGGATATGCCGGCATTAGGATATTTCTAGTAAATAAAGCATATTGAGTGTCACATTTTTAAATTGATTTTAGTTTTTCAGTGCATTATTTACACACATCCAATGCATGGTAATATGTGGCGTGTGCACTATTATAAAATGTGGTATAGATTTAATTTTATAAATGTGTGCCCAGTTGAAAGAAAGTGTTTGTTATCTTGTATTGTGTCATTGATAAAGAGGGTAACACTGCCAGACTTTCTGAGCAGTACTTTATATCCCCTCCTATCACACGGTACTGCAGAGAGCCCAGGATGACATTTCACATGGGGAATGGTTAAAATGTCACTGCAAATTAAAAACAACCGTCATTGTATGCATCAAAAAGGAATCTCATAAGCTACTGTAGGTATAAGTTATTGTTGCGAGTAAACCTAATAGTCAATCATTCCTGTTCCCTCAGCAAGAGGAGTCTGCTGCTCTGATTTGGCTACTGTGGTGATATCATGCAGTGTTTTGTTGGACTGTGATTAATAGCTATCAGTGGTGCTGCACCCTTTCTAACAATACAGGAACATAGGACCTCCCACTTTACCTTGAAATTGTGGACAAGTATTGCAGTTATTCCTGCAAGAAACACCTATGCTCTATGTTATTTGTATTTCTAGACATGAAATGTCCCTCTGTAACTGAGTTCCACCTGACACTTACTACCGATAAGTCCTATAATATTGTCTTTATATAGGTTAACCCAATCCACAATTTTGTTTCCTTTACCACATTAGCTGTTATTGATCATGTAGCTCCTCCGAATACAGTTATGGACAGTTATATGATCATTGCAGGTAATCTAAGATAAAGATGTGTCCTCATACATCTAGCCTCAATACACCACGCAGCATGAGATGCCCGGCGTGAGTGAGCCGCCAGGTCCCATACAACTCTGCTAGTAACGGGCATCTTGGTAGCAACGCATTGCAACTAGGACGCAGCAAGTGTCTGTGCTGAATAATTTGATATGTGAGACTTGCATATTGTGTGTGACTGAGTCTGTATTCGGAGCACAGCGGTACTTGTTTTGGAAAGAAGCTGCAGCACTTTGTATACAGATTCAAAGACTCAGTTGCACACAGCTATACAAGTGTCGTATATTAAATTAAAAGGCACAGTCTTCTGGTGTGTCTAAGCCACATTTTCGGCAAAAAAAGGATGCCCACTGCTATCAGTCTCACGGACTTGGCGCCCTGAGAGGGGCTGTTTGGCACGGCTTCAGCAGTGAGGTATAAGGAGTCTTCGTACACCATTGTTTCAGTCACTTATAACTTTCAATGAAAGATTGAAGCTGAAAAAAAAAATTCAGACATTTTTTAAAATATATTTTAGAGGTGTTGGGACAGATTGCAGAGAAGGGGGGTACTTGCCTGTTCTACTTTACGGTATAGGTACATATCCAGTGGCACCAGTGTAATGATACAGAATTACAGATGTAACAAAGATCTTATTTGGAGAGACTATGACTGTGCCACTGCATCCGTACACGTAGTACTGTGCTTACCATTTTAACTTAATTGCTAGTGGGCAGGCAGATACCCAGACACTGGTGCGCCCCCACCATTACTGTAACATATCTGCAGTGCTTACCAGGCATTCCAACAGTTGTCATCCTGATACAGCCACACTGTAAATATGTTCCCATGTAACGCACTGTTGTTTGGGGATATCACAACTTTATCCAGCTGCTATTAACCTGTCACACATAGTATTCACTGCTGTCTAGCAGCAACTTGTATAGGCTTTTCTTTGCCCTTATGTCATACCCCAAAATATCCAGAACCATGGCTGAAATATATAAGTAGCACGTTTCACCTGGGGAGCAATCACTCTCAAATCACTTCTGAAAATGAAGACAATGGATTGCTATGTCTGTAATGCGCCCTACACACTGGGCGATAAAACTGAAAGATATGAACGATCTCATTCATTAATGAACGAGACACCGTTCATATCTTTCAGTGTAGAGGCACCAGCGATGAACGATGCGCGCCCCCCCCCCCGCCGCCGAGCTGCCCGACGGCGGATCGCAAGTGTTCAGGGCCCTTATGGGCCCTACACACATACCGATCCGCCGCCAAGCTGGGGCCGCGCATCGTTAATCGTTGGTGCCTACACACAACGATATGAACGAGTTCTCGTTCATTTCGTTTTGTTTTATCTGCCAGTGTGTAGGGCCCATTAGGCTCATGAATGTCCACAATCCACAGGATCTTCTGTATTTTAAAGGTTCCATTCATTTATATTAGTCATGTTCATCCCAGTCATAAAACATAACATTACTTTCCACATTTGTGTTAGTGGTATTAGAATTCAGAGTTATTATAGCCGCTCTTGCCTTTTGGTAAAAATGTTTATGTTGTCCTTTGACTTAAGCTAAATTATGTCATATCTCATGTACTGTTTCACAGAGCTATTTCTTCCTTCTGTCGTCCGATTACGAGAGGTCAGAGTGGAGAGAGGCCATTCAGAAGCTGCAGAAGAAAGGTGAGTTGGTCCAGCTATTGCTACTGACAGCTTTAACAAAGACTGAATGTACAGATGATCACTATTCCTATGTGATATGTAGTAAATACAGTGTCTAAGATCTAATAATATAGATTTTCAGCTATTCATTTTCTGTCGTTCTAGATTTACAAGCATTTGCACTAAGTTCTTTAGAGCTGCAGGTGCTTACTGGGTCCTGCTTCAAATTGCGAACAGTTCACAACATGCCTATAATCAGCAATAAAGATGGTAAGCAAATGTCTTTCTAATGATTGCAGTAGCTCTCGTGGTCCACATGATGGCGCTGTCTGTTATATTTAGCAATGTATGTGCAAGTTGTTAATCAGTCAGGAGTCCTCCAAAGAATGATGATGCTCTTCATATTACTTAAGTTTGCATGTGGTTTTGATCCAAATAAGTTATTAATCCGCTTGATGTGTTGCAGTCTGAAGGCCATACAAGTGTAACCCTATAACCCCTGACTGACCTGCTGTATATACAGACACACCTTGTGAACATGTGCGGGCAATGGGATAGATTATCCTGCTGCTTACAGTTTTCACATTACTAACTACAAAGACAGTCGCATGAGCAAATTTCATTTTGAGAGTTCAGTAATGGGGTGGCACTTGATATGCCGGCTGTCGTGATCCCGGTGCTCAGCATACCGTCACCGGAATCCTGACAGCCGGCATACCGACAACTATTTTCCCTCTTGGATGTCCACGACACCCCTGGAGGGAGAATAAATAGCGTGGTGCCCGCAAGGGGCTCTTTTGTGCTTGCCCCGCTGCCAGTATACCGGCGGTCGGGATCTCAGCGCCGGTATACTGGGCACCGGGATCCCAAGCGCCGGCATATCGAAGTAGACCCCAGTGATGTAATATATAAAGCTTAAATGTATATACCGTGATCCACTGGGGCTCCCGGTGAATTTTGCGGTATCACATTTTGTTTTCAATATTATCTGAACTTCACACACAATTTACATATTGGTTGAGCTTTAAATTAATTTGTAAGTAATAAAATGAAATCGCTGACGACACTATCACCAGTCAGTATATTGCTCTGGGGAAGGTAGCCCTAGAAGTGTGCAGCGCGATCACGTGACTTACAGCTTTCATCCACTCATATGTTTCATGTATGAGGTCAAAAAAGGGTCCTCATTAAATTGCTCTAAAAATATTAGTTTTTTTATAGTTTCTTCTGTAATCACAAGGATTTATGCCTGCATAAATACCAAACAAGTGGGCAGCAATCAATATTCCAGAGTATTAATTAGAATGTGAGCAGTCAGTGTACTAGCTGGAGCATGCTCAGTGTGTGTCTGATAACAATCCTGTGACATCATCTTGCTTCTCGTCCATTAGCTCGGAATGGTCACATGAGCTCAGTGTTGCATTTACTTTTGACCACACCAACATTTTAATTTAAATAAAGTATGAGCGAGCCAGGCATAATGTTTCCTATGTAGCTGTATGTTTCCCCCCTTATTCAACAATATGTGCCTTGATAAATTTGCATTAAAGTTAGTAATTTACTCTGGTTGTACTATTAATGTTGGATTTCTCGGGTACGCGGTAAGACTTTCCTTGCTCCTTTATTAATCAGTCTAGTAGTTTCAAAGTGAGGTTGTTGTCCTTGTCCTTCCACTCTCTACCATACAAGAGCCTGAGGAATGTGCGGTTATTCCCTGGGATCTCTCCCAGGTAGGAGGGAAATGCTTGGTGTAAACTTGGAGATGGCAGGGGGGATTCAGTCGGTAAAGGCTCTCAGAAGAAGCTCCTCTCATGTTGAGTGTGCTCTCTATCTATAAAATAACGTTACTCTGTACATTGCTGTTATGTTAGTTAGCTATAAATAATAGCTGCTATGACATCAGCAGCAAGACACCAGAAGTTCACCCACATGGTGTCAGGGCCAGCATAGCAAGCCATGAATAATAGGTTTGAGGAGCAGAACTTATTAACACTCAGCGTGCTTCTACTAACTACAGCACAAGGAGTAATAAAGGATGGCAAAAGATGAGATGCATTGAAAATAAAAAAGGTCTGTTTTGTTATTGCGCTATATTTTATCTTGACACCAGAGTTGGGTTCAGAAAGACTAAGAACAAACTTGGGGGGAGATTTCTCAACACTTTGGGAGAGATAAAGTACCAGCCTGTAATGTGACAAAAGTTGATTTGTTAGTACTTTGGTGGTCATTCCGAGTTGATCGCTAGCTGCATTTGTTCGCAGCGCAGCAATCAGGCTAAAAAACGGCAGTTCTGCGCATGCATATGCGGCGCAATGCGCACGTACAACGTACGGACACAACGAACGATGTCGTTTTGCACAGGGTCTAGCGATGCACTGGTGGCCACAGAATGATTGACATGAAGTGGGCGTTTCTGGGTGGCAACTGACCGTTTTCAGGGAGTGTTCGGAAAAACGCAGGCGTGGCTGGGCGAACGCTGGGCGGGTGTGTGATGTCAAATCCGGAATTGAATAGTCTGTAGTGATCGCAAGCGCTGAGTAGGTTTTGAGCTACTCTGAAACTACACAAAATATTTTTGCAGGCGCTCTGCTAGACAACCGTTCGCACTTCTGCTAAGCTAATATACACTCAGTGGGCGGCGGCATAGCGTTTGCACAGTTGCTAAAAACTGCTAGCGAGCGATCAACTCGGAATGACCCACTTTATCCCTCTCCAAATGTTAATAAATCTCCCCCTCGTTCTGATACAACTGTCATTCTCGCATTCTGCATTCTCCTTCACATATCTGAAAACCATCTTAATATGAGCTTTATAGAGAGATTTAATTGTTCTAAACATTGCTCCTGCACTTTTTGTTTGAAGAGCGTAATTATAACCAGGTTATATATGAAGGTTTATAAATTATATTACAGAATGCATCTTTCAAATAAATATTGAAGCTCATGGGCGTAGCTATAGTGGGTGCAGGTTTGCCATTGCTATGGGGCCCATAGCCTTAAAGGGTCTCCCTCTGGGATATGACTCAACCTCACCCAGGTCATAAAGTTGTCTTACTAGGTTCCTGGAAATGCCCACTAAGAGCTCTGTGGCATAACATGAACTGAGGACACTGTACAGCAGTACAATGTGGCATATTGTTAACTCAGCGCACTACAATGTGACATAACATAATTAGAGGGCACTGTTTGGTATAATGTGAAATAAGGTACTATTATGGGGCATTACATTAGGGCACCACACTATAGCTCATTGAACCCCTCACTTAATGCATTATTATTTTGATATAGTGTAGACAAAGTTTTACTTACCTCTTGCAGCATTTTTATATTTTGGGCATCTGCACAATAGGCCTTTCCTTATGGTGACCATAAGCATATTGCTTCCTGCTTTTCCCATTGACATACTACCATTCTCATTCTGTTTACAAAACAGCATTCTTTTTTTGATGTGCTTGTAGATGGGTTCTCAAACTATTTTGTTTTGGGACACCATATGACAATACAAAAATGATTAGAGGACACAATCAGGTTACTGCAGAATGGCCTCCACACGTGTGGTCAGCAGATTGTGCATGCAGAGGATCAAAACAGAAGAGAAATGACGCTAATGTAATTACTTCATTTCTTACACATCGTATGGACAACTTTCAGAATCCCTGTTCTTGCATGAGGTTTTTAATATTTTGATGCAAATGTTAAGTTTATACACCTGTGAAGGCTTTGGGGATGACAGGAAGAGGTAGAGGATGATTATGGATAGACAGTGGGTGACAGGGAAAGGCAGTGGGTGACTTCGGAGACAACGGTAATTGATGTATGTTCCCCCTACACAGAAACATCCCATACTGTCAGTGGTCAGAGCTCCTCTCCTTTCCCCTCATGCTTACTTGCTGCTTTTTACCCCTCCTCCACATCCCCTTTCCCCGGCGGCTATGGCCCCCCACCACACACACACAGGCTGCACTTACTTATGCCTTTTCATAGACCCGGAGACAGTCCTGTTGCTGGCAGCTAGCTTCTCTAACTGCAGTTTTGGTGCTGGCTGTCAGCTTCTGTGGCTGCTGCCGATCGGGGTGATAGGAGAAGCGGAACACTGGGTTGAGGGATGAACTGGAAAGGCTGAGCACTGGGTTCGGGGGCAGAACTGGAGAGGTTGAGCACCGAAGTGGGGGCGGGACTGGAGAGTGGCCTTGCATTGGGGTGTGGGCAGGACTGAAGAGGCTGAGCACTGTGGTGGGGTGGGGCCTGGGCTGGCTGGACAGGCTGAGCATTGGGTTGGGTTCAGGACTGTAGAGGCTGAGCACTGGAGTGGGGGTGGGACTGGAGAGGCTGAGCAGTAGGGAGGGACTGGAGAGGCTGAGCACTGGGGTGGGGGTGGGACTGTAGAGGCTGAGCACTGGGGAGGGACTGTAGAGGCTGAGCACTGTGGTGGGGTTGGGACTGGAGAGGCTGAGCACTGGGTTGGGGGCAGAACTGGAGAGGCTGAGCACTGAAGTGGGGGCGGGACTGGAGAGATGCTTTGCACTGGAGTGTGGGTGGGACTGAAGAGACTGATCACTGGAGTGAGGGTGGGTCTGTAGAGACTGAGTACTGGAGTGGGACTGGAGAGGCTAAGCACTGGGGTGGTGGTTGGACTGGAGAGGCTGAGCATATTGTGTTAGGCACAGGACTGTAGAGGCTGAGCACTGGTGTTGGGGTGGAGCTGCCTAATTTTATTTATTTATAAACCGTTTCTTATATCGTGCAGCAAATTCTGTTGCTCTTTACAATTGGACACAATGATAAAACAAAACTGGGTAATAAACAGTTATAGAGGTATGAAGGCCCTGCTCACAAGCTTACAATCTATGACTACTAGGATCTCTCAGCCAGTTATCTGAGTAATCTGAAGTAACAGACACTGCAACTTTATTTCAGACTGATCGGATCACTGGCTGAGAGATCAGAGGAGTCATCAACGCAACCCCATGCTCAGATGGTTGTTACCCATAGTTTGAGAACCTCTGAGCTAGAAGCAGTAAATATTGTTAATATTCTTTCTTGTGCTAGATGTAAAGCAACATCAAATTCTATTATCCTGCTATCCGCTCATATTGTGTGCATATTTCTTATAGGTATTGTAAGTTCCCTTATGGTAAGCAAGTTACCTCTATATTGCCATACCTCCCAACATTCAGATCAGGCATGTCCAAACTGTGGCCCTCCAGCTGTTGAGAAACTACACATCCAAGCATGCCCTGACACAGCTTTAGCATTCTCTGATAGCAAAACTGTGTCAGGGCATGCTGGGATGTGTAGTTTCACAACAGCTGGAGGGCCGCAGTTTGGACATGCCTGATTTAGATCTTGTAAGGAGGTACTCTTTGCGCGGCGTCGAAAAGGGGCATGGCCTAAGGAAAAGGGGGTGGCTTCGCGTGGGCGGCACGATCGCGAGCCACGCCTCCAATTTTCATCATAGTGGGGGTACGGCCAGCACTCTGTGAGCTGCTGGCCATACCCCCAGTCCCCCTACCTCACTGGAATAGACGTGCGCACAGCGTCTATTCACCGCTGCTCTGCTCTGAACTGAGCAGAGCAGCAACTGCCCCACCCCCCCACCGCGGGACACTGCTGCCCACGGGAGGGACAGCGGGACAGACCCAAAAAAAAGGGACTGTCCCGTGAAAATCAGGACACTTGGGAGGTATGATATTGCTAAATAGTAATAGTTCCATGTGGTTCTAATGAGTCGCAAGAAGCAACACATACTGTATCTGTGTTCTTATTTTGGTACCGAATTGTCAGCACTAACTGTGTATTGAAAGTTTTCATATTCATGTATTCTAGATGATGAATCTTCTGGACTGTATGGTTTCCTGCATGTGATCGTTCACTCTGCCAAAGGATTCGACCACTCTGCCAGTAAGTACTGCTGGACATTTGCTTTAGGTCATTTGAACAGTATCAGTGCTGTATAAGATTTTCATTGGGTAGGCTTTAAATGCATATGGTCCAATGAAAGATATCTGGGCTGTAGAGGCTTTGTGCACATTGGTGTTCGGTAATTCTGTCTCCTCTCAGTTCCATTTTTGACAGGAGAATTAGTGGGTGACATAATCTGACAGCGATTATTGGTTTCTCTGGGGTGACCGCATTGCAGTAAATACAGAGGTACTCGCAGTAAAGTATACCTTCATTCAAGTAGAAATTTGTGATAGACCCAGTTATTCAATCCAGTAAAGTATTAGTGCTAGTTGGTATACTGATTGTATCCCAGGGCAGTGCATGGAAACCTATCAGTGGCTACAACAACAACAACATCATTCAATTCAAAATATCAGATTGACCCATGATTTTTTTCTTTTTTGTGTTTTTTTTTTTTTTTTAGTTTAAAAATAAATCTCTCACTGATTTACTTTGGATACAGCAGCTGTCAGAGAGTGACACGGACAATGGCTCAGTGGAGTGAGTCCAGGGCAGGCCGTTATACTGCTTCGTTATGCCAGAACTGTAGCATGTAGCTGGCTTGGCTACGCTGGGCTGGCTATCAGGTGCAGGACGGCTCTGCTCCTGTCTTGGTTTTCGCTACAGAGACCTTCACAAGATCATAATGTATAACTCTGAGTCAGTGTGACACTATCAGTACCTGCTGACAATGACACTGGTGCAGGCCCCTCCATTGTGGTTGGCCTTGGTGCAGTGTATGAGCTGAACAGCCGATTGTTACACCCATGACTTATATTGTATGCTGTGTTCTTTTCACATAGAGGAGTCTATACATATAATGTAATTAATATATCTTACTGTTATTATTCTGTTTATTGATGTGATTTTTAGAATTTTTTTATGTGAAAAATCATGCTTTCTTTATATACATTTTTGTGGGTGTCGTACATCCCTATAATCTGTGGTCTAAGTGAATCACATACATTGTGCTCTTTATTTACTTGTGTTTGGACAATAGTGTTTTTTTTTTTTTTTTGGGGGGTGTATACAGCGCTTATCTGTATTTCATATAGACAACAAGCATCTGAAAATATCCCTCCCAGATGTCTGAGTCTGACATCTTCAATTAGTAACTTTTATAAAGACACCGTGCACACTCCACTGGGGGTCTCCACAAAGAGATAGGCACAGTTAAAGGGGGGTACACACGTAGCTATGTGTGCTTAAAGTCTACGCAATCTGACTAGCTTGCTTAGAAATTAAGCACGGATCTCACCGTGTGTATGCCCCATAGCGACAGCGTTGTGTGGCCCTGCGCATCGCTATCACCAGTACTAGATTGGCCTGTAGTAGTAGAACGCTTACTTCACCGCTGTGTGAAGTGAGCATCCGTCCCCCCTCGCTCAGCACACATCGCGCTGAGCAGGGAAGGGGGGGGGGGGGGATGTGTGCAGAGCGTCTGTGCTAGATCGCTCAGCACGCACCACCACATGTGTACCCCCCTTTAGAAATGAAGCATGGATCTCTCCGTGTGTATGCCGATAGCGATGCACGGCCCTACGCATCGCTATCACTGACTCCAGATTGGTCTGGCCTGACTCTAGTTAAATCGCTCACTTCACCCCAATCCGTCCCCCTCGCTTAACACACATCGCACTGTGTGCTAAGCGTGGGGAGAGATGTGTGGTGAGCGTTCGTGCTAGATCACTCAGCACACATCTCTGTACACATCGGTACGTGTGTACCCCCCATAAGAGGTTCTGTTCCCTGAGAGGATGGGAGGCAGAATTACATATTGGGGGATATTCAATTACCCCGACTTGCTGTTGGGTGTAATGTATCGCTGGGGGGTGCTATCTATTTAGCCCTGATAAGCGCATGCCACGGCTTATCAGGGGTTTTGTTTCACCTGCCTCCAGCAGGCGAAGCAAAATCCCCGATGATAGACCCATTTTCATCCAAAAATGGGGCTTTTTCACCCGTAAACACACAGGTTTCACTGAACCTGTGTGTTTTCAGGTGAAAATGCACGTTTTACCGGCCGAGTTTTTACTCCCGATGTCTCATCGGGGGTAATTGAATATCCTTGAATGTCTGTATGCAGACAGCCCTAATGTCTGTGACAGCCTGGAAACCAATAAAACATTTGATTTTAAGGCCGTTTTCAAGTCCAGTTAATAGCTCTTAGTTGTTTATCATCTGTGTGTATTAACTTAGTGACAGTATAATTTAAAAAAAAAACATGCAAGTGTCTCAGTCAGTTTTCATCTTTCAAAAAAGGTGAAAGTAAGGGAAGTGGGGGGGGGGGGGGGGGTAATGTAATTAATTACAAGAGCGCATACAAGATGATAATCTAGGCCACCAATTTAAAAAAGCCATAATTTAAAACTTGCTAAACTACAAACAAAAGCAGCAGTGTGGGAGTTGTCCTACACTTCCAGTGTGATTCTGCTAATAGGGTGATTATTACTCAAGTAAAAATAATTTATTATATGAAGAGTAAAATGTACGATTCAGGTAACCCTTCAGATGTCAGAGGACTATTTCAAATTGTTTGATGCTGTAGTTAGGTATTTAGAGAATTATGCAGTGTCTTTTACCTTTTTTCCTTCTTTCATGATCTCTTATATTCTTTTATTCTTTGACATTGATATTGACTACAGGATAACAGGTGTACTTTATTAGAGATTGCGACTGTGGCTTTGCTATACTAAAATATACTGTATATTTAGTAAATATTGTCTGTATAGTTTTTTTGCGTTACTTATTCTTTTATATCCTTTTTTTTTTCAATCAACTCTTTATAATTAAAATGTTGGCTATCATGATTTAGTATTGCATTACGGTGGTGTTTAACATTCAATTCTGTAGGCTTGGACAAAAGTGTAACGGGGGAGTGGCGGCAGCTGGCACACTCGCTGTAGTGCAGATAATACATTGGGGGGGTATTTCATATTTTCACAAATCCACAGTACATTCCTGTAGTATTTTATATAATCTTTATATATACATCCTCATTAGGTAAGTTCATTAGCTCTTTTGATTTCCAATATCATCTCTGTGCTGATGACACTCAAATCTATCTTTCCTCTCCGGACCTCTCCCCTGCTCTCCTCACTCAAATCTCCAACTGTCTCTCTGCTATCTCTGGATGTCCCAGTGCTTTCTTAAACTTAACATGTCTAAGACTGAGCTGATCATCTTCCCTCCCTCCCGCATAACCTCACCTCTCATTATCTATTGATGGCACTACTATCTCCTCTAGCCCCCAAGTGCACTGTCTTGGAGTAATCCTTGACCCCTCCCTCTCCTTCAAACCACACATTCAGCACCTATCACAAACCTGTTTTCATCTAAAAAAAATATTTCCAGGATCAGACCCTTTCTGACCCAAGACGCTACTAAGACCCTTATCCACTCACTGATCATCACCAGACTGGACTACTGTAATCTCCTCCTGACTGGCATTCCTGACAAATACCTTTCTCCACTCCAATCTATCCTCAATGCTGCTGCCCGGCTTATCTTCCTCACCAAACGCACTACGTCCACCTCCCCTCTCCTACAAGCCCTTCACTGGCTTCCCTTCCCTTTCAGAATCCATTTCAAGCTACTCACACTCACTTACAAAGCCCTCACCCTCTCCTCTCCCATTTACATCTCTGACCTTATCTCTCTTTACACTCCTACCCGTCCTGTTCGCTCTGCTAATGCACGCCGACTATTTTGCCTGCTGATTACTTCCTCCCACTCCTACCTCCAAGATTTTTCACGTGCTGCTTCAATTCTCTGGAAATCCCTACCTCTCCCCCTCAGACTCTCCAGCTCTCTACAAAACTTCAAACGGGCTCTCAAGACCCACTTCTTCACCAAACCCAGCCAAATCTCATCCTAACCCTCTGTTCCACGCTCTCTATGTACCCCGTCTGTGTCACCTCTGTCTGTCTACCCCTCACCTTTTAGAATGTAAGCTCTCACGAGTAGGACCCTCTTCCCTCATGTGCTTATCCTTTCTCTTCCTTTAATAATCTTCAACTGCATCAACTCCAGCAGTCTTCTGCCACCTGATACTTATTTCAGTGTTACCTGCTGATGTAGCTATGTTTATTTACCATGTACTTGTCCTATATTGTCTTCAGCTGTAAGTTGCTGTTTTCCTGCCTTGATTATTTGTTTATGTAGTCTGTAATTAGGCGCTGCGGAACCCTTGTGGCGCCATATAAATAAAGGCTAATAATAATTATATATATATATATATATATATATATGACACATGTCCTTACTTTGCGCTGATGAATTGAGCTACACCTCTAGGAAAGTACCTCCTGTTAGGCAGGATACAATATGATAAAGATACAAAGTTGGGGATTTCCAAAGGGAGCTAATATGAACAGAAAGATGTACTTTCTCCTCCAATAATAACAACAGTTAACAAGATACAACTGTATTCATAAGAGCAAACTTGACGTAAAATGACTTATAGTCTCTGTTAGGACAGTGTGATTTACAGTTTGCAATGAACAATGACATCCAATTTTGGCATTAGACAATAAACAGTGTAGATGATGGTGATAAAACAAAGATTCTGATGACTCAGATCAGCATAAAAATCCAACGCGTTTCGTCCATAGGACCTCTTCAGGGGTCTTATATCAAGGCACAATTATACGGTCCTTCTATAGTCGTAAAATAGAAGGTCGATGCGAGAACTTCTACAGATCATGTGACAGTAGTTCACAACAAATGGAGTATGGACATGTCAATGCCAATAGCTCACTTCAATGTCACAAACCATGTAAATATCATTCACAGTGGATAGCTGTACACAAAAAGCTTCTCACAGCCTAATAGCGTCCAAAACAGCAGTATATATGTGTGTGTGTGTGTGTGTATATGTATGTATGTATGTGTGTGTGTGTATATATATATATATATATACACCTACATACATACATACATACATACATACATACATACATACATACATACACAGGTTGAGAATCCCATTTCCAAATATTCCGAAATACAGATTTTTTTTTGAGTGAGACTGAGATAGTGAAACCTTTGTTTTCTGATGGCTCAGTGTACACAAACTTTGTTAAATACACAAATATTTTAAATATATTGTATTAAATGACCTCAAGACATTGGGGTATATTCAACTGAAGTCGGATCCATTCCGACATTCATTTGTCGGAATAGATCTGACCTGGGCTATTCAATGCTATCTCAATTCGACTTTAAAAAAAGTCGAATTGAGATGCGGGAGCTGAGACGGGGGAGAGCCGCGGGCAGACAGGGGAGAGCAGCGCTACAGCAGCGGCTATATAGCCTCTGCTGTAGTGCTGCTCTCCCCCGTCTGCCTGCGGCTCTCCCGCCGTCTCTGCCTCTCCACGTCCCCGCATCACAGCCGCCGCTCACGGCAGCGTCCACCCGGCTCCAGCAAGCGAGACCTCACAGCACTCTCACCTTTTACATTGATTCAGCGAGTCAGTCAGTTCTGCCAGCCAGTCACTATTGTTAGCGCCAGTGTCCCAACCCTTGCATCTTGAGTGCATCTTCTTCCCTGTAATGCGGCGCGTTGGGACACTGGCGCTAACAATAGTAACTGGCTGTTTGGCTGGTGTGCGAGTCTCCAGGAGAGTAACTGCCAAAGGGAGGACAGCAGCTTAGCTGCTTCCAGGAGGAGAAGCATTACCCGCCCCTCCCCCACTCGCAGTTCCTCCGGGCCCCATCGGTGGCACCCCCACACACACCCCTCCACCCCTGCGGCACCACCACACCTGTCCCTCCCCCACCCGTGACACCCCCGAAACCACTCCTCCCCCACACGCGGTGGCTCCGCATCCCCTCCTCCACCCGCGGCACCCATGCACCCGCCCCTCCCCCACCCGCAGCATTCGCCACATGCAGCACCGCCGCACCAGCCCACCCACGGCACCCCCGGATCCCATCCGCATCTCCCCCGCACCCGCCACTCCCCCAACCGCTGTACCTACTGGGTGATTCATCAGGCCCTGCGTGCGCTGTTCGCGCCATTGCAAGGGGCTACGACCCCTTAACCTTCGTCCTTGCAATATTTAACCACTGACACAATGTCATTGGAGGTAATACTCCATATAATAAAAATATTTCATGCCACAAGTGCGTGCAAGGGTTAAGGGGGTGTAGCCCCTTACAACGGTGTGAATCACCTAATATATATTTCTCTGACGTCCTAGTGGATGCTGGGAACTCCGTAAGGACCATGGGGAATAGCGGCTCCGCAGGAGACTGTGCACAAAAAGAAAAGCTTTAGGACTACCTGGTGTGCACTGGCTCCTCCCCCTATGACCCTCCTCCAAGCCTCAGTTAGATTTTTGTGCCCGACCGAGCTGGGTGCAATCTAGGAGGCTCTCCTGAGCTTCTTAGGAAAAGTTAGTTTTAGGTTTTTTATTTTCAGTGAGACCTGCTGGCAACAGGCTCACTGCATCGAGGGACTAAGGGGAGAAGAAGCGAACCTGCCTGCTTGCAGCCAGCTTGGGCTTCTTAGGCTACTGGACACCATTAGCTCCAGAGGGACCGAACACAGGCCCAGCCTCGGAGTCCGGTCCCAGAGCCGCGCCGCCGGCCCCCTTACAGAGCCAGAAGCAAGAAGAGGTCCGGAAAATCGGCGGCAGAAGACATCAGTCTTCACCAAGGTAGCGCACAGCACTGCAGCTGTGCGCCATTGCTCCTCATGCACCACACGCTCCGGTCACTGATGGGTGCAGGGCGCTGGGGGGCGCCCTGAGCAGCAATATAAACACCTTGGCTGGCTAAATTACATCACATATAACCCCCAGGGCTATATGGATGTATATTAACCCCTGCCAGATTCCGAAAAAAAGCGGGAGAAAAGTCCGCCGAGAAGGGGGCGGAGCCTATCTCCTCAGCACACTGGCGCCATTTTCCCTCACAGCTCCGCTGGAAGGACGTCTCCCTGACTCTCCCCTGCAGTCCTGCACTACAGAAAAGGGTAAAACAAGAGGGGGGGGCACTAATTAGGCGCAGTATAATATACACAGCAGCTATAAAGGGAAAAACACTCTGTTTGGTGTTGTCCCAACATATATATAGCGCTCTGGTGTGTGCTGGCATACTCTCCCTCTGTCTCCCCAAAGGGCTAGTGGGGTCCTGTCCTCTATCAGAGCATTCCCTGTGTGTGTGTTGTGTGTCGGTACGACTGTGTCGACATGTATGAAGAGGAAAATGATGTGGAGGCGGAGCAATTGCCTGTACTGGTGATGTCACCCCCTAGGGAGTCGACACCTGAGTGGATGAGCTTATGGAAGGATTTACGTGAAAGTGTCAGCTCTTTACAAAAGACGGTTGATGACATGAGACAGCCGGCTACTCAGCTGGTGCCTGTCCAGGCGTCTCAAAGACCATCAGGGGCTCTAAAACGCCCGCTACCTCAGATGGTAGATACAGACGCCGACACGGATACTGACTCCAGTGTCGACGATGAAGAGACGAATGTGACTTCCAGTAGGGCCACACGTTACATGATTGAGGCAATGAAAAATGTTTTACACATTTCTGATAGTACAAGTACCACTAAAAAGGGTATTATGTTTGGTGAGAAAAAACTACCTGTAGTTTTTCCTGCATCTGAGGAATTAAATGAAGTGTGTGATGAAGCGTGGGTTTCTCCCGATAAAAGACTGATAATTCCTAAAAAGTTATTGGCATCATACCCCTTCCCGCCAGAGGATAGGGCACGTTGGGAAACACCTCCTAGGGTGGATAAAGCGCTCACACGCTTGTCAAAACAGGTGGCACTACCGTCTCCGGATACGGCCGCCCTTAAGGAACCTGCTGACAGAAAGCAGGAGAATATCCTAAAATGTATATACACTCACACGGGTGTTATACTGCGACCAGCAATCGCCTCAGCCTGGATGTGCAGTGCTGGGGTGGCTTGGTCGGATTCCCTGACTGAAAATATTGATACCCAGGATAGGGACACTATATTACTGACTATAGAGCATTTAAAAGATACGTTTTTATATATGCGTGATGCACAGAGGGATATTTGCCGACTGGCATCAAGAGTAAGTGCGCTGTCCATATCTGCCAGAAGAGGGTTATGGACGCGGCAGTGGTCAGGTGATGCTGATTCCAAAAGGCATATGGAAGTATTGCCTTATAAAGGGGAGGAGTTATTTGGGGTAGGTCTATCGGACCTGGTATCCACGGCAACTGCTGGGAAATCCACATTTTTACCCCAGGTAGCCTCTCAACATAAAAAGACGCCGTATTATCAGGCGCAGTCCTTTCGGCCCCATAAGGGCAAGCGGGCGAAAGGCTCCTCATTTCTGCCCCGTGGCAGAGGGAGAGGAAATAGGCTGCAGCAAACAGCCAGTTCCCAGGAACAGAAGCCCTCTCCCGCTTCTGCCAAGTCCTCAGCATGACGCTGGGGCTCTACAAGCGGACTCAGGCACGGTGGTGACCCGTCTCAAGAATTTCAGAGCGCAGTGGGCTCACTCACAAGTGGATCCCTGGATCCTTCAAGTGGTATCTCAGGGGTACAAATTGGAATTCGAGGCGTCTCCCCCTCGCCGTTTCCTAAAGTCTGCCTTACCGACGTCTCCCTCCGACAGGAAGGCGGTATTGGAAGCCATTCACAAGCTGTATTCACAGCAGGTGATAATCAAGGTACCCCTCCTGCAACAGGGAAAGGGGTATTATTCCACGCTGTTTGTGGTACCGAAGCCGGATGGCTCGGTGAGACCTATTCTAAATCTGAAATCTTTGAACCTGTACATACAAAAATTCAAGTTCAAGATGGAGTCACTCAGAGCGGTGATCGCGAACCTGGAAGAAGGAGATTATATGGTGTCTCTGGACATCAAGGATGCTTACCTCCATGTCCCAATTTACCCTTCTCACCAAGGGTACCTCAGGTTTGTGGTACAGAACTGCCACTATCAGTTTCAGACGCTGCCGTTTGGATTGTCCACGGCGCCCCGGGTCTTTACCAAAGTAATGGCCGAAATGATGATACTCCTTCGAAGGAAGGGAGTTTTAATTATCCCTTACTTGGACGATCTCCTGATAAGGGCAAGATCCAAGGAACAGTTGGTAGTCGGAGTAGCACTATCTCAAGTAGTGCTGCGGCAGCACGGTTGGATTCTCAATATCCCAAAATCGCAGCTGATCCCGACGACACGTCTTCTATTCCTAGGGATGATCCTGGACACAGTCCAGAAAAAGGTGTTTCTCCCGGAAGAGAAAGCCAGAGAGTTATCCGAGCTAGTCAGAAACCTCCTAAAACCAGGCCAAGTATCAGTGCACCAATGCACAAGGGTCCTGGGAAAAATGGTAGCTTCCTACGAAGCAATCCCATTCGGCAGATTCCACGCAAGAACATTCCAGTGGGACCTGCTGGACAAATGGTCCGGATCGCATCTTCAGATGCATCAGTGGATAACCCTGTCCCCAAGGACAAGGGTGTCTCTCCTGTGGTGGTTGCAGAGTGCTCATCTTCTAGAGGGCCGCAGTTTCGGCATTCAGGACTGGGTCCTGGTGACCACGGATGCCAGCCTACGAGGCTGGGGAGCAGTCACACAGGGAAGAAACTTCCAGGGCTTGTGGTCAAGCCTGGAGACATCACTTCACAGAAATATCCTGGAGTTAAGAGCCATTTACAATGCTCTGAGCCAAGCAAGACCTCTGCTTCAAGGTCAGCCGGTGCTGATCCAGTCGGACAACATCACGGCAGTCGCCCACGTAAACAGACAGGGCGGCACAAGAAGCAGGAGGGCAATGGCAGAAGCTGCAAGGATTCTTCGCTGGGCGGAAAATCATGTGATAGCACTGTCGGCAGTGTTCATTCCGGGAGTGGACAACTGGGAAGCAGACTTCCTCAGCAGGCACGACATCCACCCGGGAGAGTGGGGACTTCACCCAGAAGTCTTCCACATGATGATAAACCGTTGGGAAAAACCAAAGGTGGACATGATGGCGTCCCGCCTCAACAAAAAACTGGACAGGTATTGCGCCAGGTCAAGGGACCCTCAAGCAATAGCTGTGGACGCTCTGGTAACACCGTGGGTGTACCAGTCGGTGTATGTGTTCCCTCCTCTGCTTCTCATACCCAAGGTGCTGAGAATTATACGGCGGGGAGGAGTAAGAACTATTCTCGTGGCTCCGGATTGGCCAAGAAGGACTTGGTACCCGGAACTTCAAGAGATGCTCACAGAGGACCCGTGGCCTCTACCTCTGAGAAGGGACCTGCTCCAGCAGGGACCCTGTCTGTTCCAAGACTTACCGCGGCTGCGTTTGACGGCATGGCGGTTGAACGCCGGATCCTAAAGGAAAAAGGCATTCCAGACGAAGTCATCCCTACTTTGATAAAAGCCAGAAAGGATGTAACCGCAAAGCATTATCACCGCATCTGGCGGAAATATGTTGCGTGGTGCGAGGCCAAAAAGGCCCCGACGGAGGAATTTCAACTGGGTCGATTCCTGCATTTCCTGCAAGCAGGAGTGTCTATGGGCCTAAAATTAGTATCCATTAAGGTCCAGATTTCGGCCCTGTCGATTTTCTTTCAGAGAGAACTGGCTTCAGTGCCTGAAGTCCAGACGTTTGTTAAGGGAGTGCTACATATACAGCCTCCTTTTGTGCCTCCAGTGGCACCCTGGGATCTGAATGTTGTTTTGGATTTCCTAAAATCACATTGGTTTGAACCACTCAACACTGTGGAATTAAAATATCTCACATGGAAAGTGGTCATGTTGTTGGCCCTGGCTTCAGCCAGGCGTGTGTCCGAATTGAAACAACAAGAGAGGCTGCGCTGTGTGTCAGTAGTTAAGTACAAAAAGAGCAAACGTGTACTATAAAGGTATTAAATTTATTAAAAATGACATGTGGTTAATAAAACAAACTTAAAATAAAAGCACACCTGTATCTGTCTCAAAGGTATATGGAGTAGTGATAACTGGTATATGGTATATGGCAATAAAGGTCCAATATAAAGTTCAGAAAAAAGAAACTCAATGCGGTGCTGTCCCAGAGAAATGGTTACCTCGTATATGTCACCCGGCAGATGGTGATGTGTGTGTATAGTACCTCTCCGATTGGGCTGGTATAAATTTCGGCCGAGCGTCCCCGGCCAAAACAATCCTGCTTTGCCCAAATTGTTGCACAGCGGAGGGACGATATCTAGTAGACAGCCTGTCAATAGTCACTCGTCGCGGTGAGGAGATGGTATAAGCTTGCGGCTGGATGGAAGCAAAGTCCGGTAATGCTCACCAGTTGCAGTGGTGAGATGGACGGCAGCCTGTACGGTGACGAGCCGGTAATAGGCTGAAATTGGAAACCAAGGAGGGTTTGCACGGCAGTGTAACACCTTGGACCAGGTGTGCTAGTTTGGAGGCGGAGTCCTGACGCGTTTCGTCACGATCACGTGACTTTTTCAAAGGTATGATCCTGCCTCCACATTTACCAGTATTTAAAGCCTGAGCTGCTGATGACATGCAGATGTCAGTGATTAACACCGAGGATATCCTGAATCCCTGATTAAATCAGCCAGAGATAGGGCAGACTCTATAGACAGGAAGGATTTATTGGTACATAAAGCACATCACTGCAAGTTTGATTCAGATCAACCACACTTTTTAACACAATTTAATAGCTCTTCATACAAGGTCAAGAATATCATTAATAATAATTATACTATACTTTTGACAGATCAGATTTTAAAAACAGAGTTGAAAGATAAACCGTCTGTTATTTTCAAAAAGTCTAACAATCTACAACATCTTCTTGCACCTAGTCTTTTTATAGACAAAAGAAAAACAGAGGCGAATATCAACTCCTCTAATATGGCTCAATGGCTCCCCAAAATTGTAGGATGTTTCAGATGTGGAGCCAAGCAATGTATCACCTGCTTATATATTTTAAACAATGTTAAAGTTTTCAATACTCCTAACTCCCTTAAGGTAGAGATCCGCTCACATATCAATTGTAACAGTTCTTTTGTGATATATCTGTTGAGCTGCAATTGTGGTCTTATCTATGTGGGTAGGACGACACGAAAATTAAGAACTAGGTTTCTTGAACACAGACGCAATATTCAAAAAGGTTTTGTGTTCCATAGCGTCTCTAGACATTTCTCAGACAAACACCAAAAAAATCCAGAAGATATAAAATTAATTGGTATTGAGACAATACCACCGACAGCACGCGAAGGAGATAGATATAGAAAGTTATGCCTGAGGGAGAACTACTGGATCCACAAGTTGAGGACCCTAATGCCGGAGGGCCTTAATGAATGCATTGAATTCGACCTAGGATGAGAAAAGTCAATATTTATTAATCAAAAAAATCATGCTATAGATGTTTCGGGTACCCAGTTTCTTTCTGCTTTAAACCCTTTACACAATCTCTATTAATGAAGGTTATAGATGGGTACTATATTTTGATATTTTCTCTAAGTTTTTTTGTGAAATTTTAAGATTACCCATAATGAATAGTCTTCTTGCAGCTATGGTGTGTTGTAGTGAGGTCAGTGGCACGTCGGGTTGAGACACTATTTGGTGCCTCAGTTGGACGTGGGATACGAACTCATGGCAGTCACCAGTGCGCAGTCAATAGAGAATAAATTTATTTTATTCCTCACGTTTATACACGAGCGACATAAGGACTCATGACGTTATGAGTTAACAAGAATATAGGTTACTCATGACCTTCATCCTGACGTTTGTTTTACTTTGACCACTTTTTGTGTCTCTCTTTCTTCTTTTTTCCTATATTTATTTTATTTTAGCTATGGAGATAATATTAAATATCAAGTTCTACATGTACTTCCGAGTGTCTGTCAGCTTACAAATACAGGTCTGAATCTCTTCCACACACAGCAGGGCCAGTGGCACACTGAGTTAGATCACTGAATAGCATCCCTCCACAGACCCCAGTTCGAATCCATGATGGTCAGATAGATACAGTTTAATCATTTATTCATTTATTCTTTATTTTTTTATTTATTTTTTTATTTATTTTTACTCTTGATTTATTATTATTATTTTTGAAACTATGTTTCATCGTCTGCTTTATTTTATTCTATCCTATTCTATTAGATAATATATGTCCTCTGCTCAGAACTATAGTAGATTGTCAACATCAAATAAGTAAACTATGTTTAAATGTCATCACAGGTGACGGCTAATTAGCTCCTGCTTCTCATTGTAGTAATTGTCCATTAGAAAACCTTCTGCACAACATTGCAATCCCTATGCAGAGGTTTAATCTGTGGATTTATATTGTTTCTGTTCACGGGTCAATTCTGCCATATGCTTCGATTGTTTTCTATAACAATGTGTTTTTTAAACTGTGTTATTTTGAGAGCGAACGTGTATGTAATGTGTTTCCTAGGGCAGTTGCCTTAATTGTTAATCACTGACATCTGCATGTCATCAGCAGCTCAGGCTTTAAATACTGGTAAATGTGGAGGCAGGATCATACCTTTGAAAAAGTCACGTGATCGTGACGAAACGCGTCAGGACTCCGCCTCCAAACTAGCACACCTGGTCCAAGGTGTTACACTGCCGTGCAAACCCTCCTTGGTTTCCAATTTCAGCCTATTACCGGCTCGTCACCGTACAGGCTGCCGTCCATCTCACCACTGCAACTGGTGAGCATTACCGGACTTTGCTTCCATCCAGCCGCAAGCTTATACCATCTCCTCACCGCGACGAGTGACTATTGACAGGCTGTCTACTAGATATCGTCCCTCCGCTGTGCAACAATTTGGGCAAAGCAGGATTGTTTTGGCCGGGGACGCTCGGCCGAAATTTATACCAGCCCAATCGGAGAGGTACTATACACACACATCACCATCTGCCGGGTGACATATACGAGGTAACCATTTCTCTGGGACTGCACCGCATTGAGTTTCTTTTTTCTGAACTTTATATTGGACCTTTATTGCCATATACCATATACCAGTTATCACTACTCCATATACCTTTGAGACAGATACAGGTGTGCTTTTATTTTAAGTTTGTTTTATTAACCACATGTCATTTTTAATAAATTTAATACCTTTATAGTACACGTTTGCTCTTTTTGTTCTTAACTACTGACACACAGCGCAGCCTCTCTTGTTGTTTCAGTCTACTCTCTCCATTCTTCACATAGTGGTCAAGGCAAGCGCAGTGTCTCAGCAGTTTATTATTTTATCTATACTATCGTTAGGCGCTGCACTAAGAGTGTTTTTTTGTTTGGACATATTTGTTGTTTGTGCAGCAGCCTTTCTTCATTGATTTTTTGTTGATTCTAATTATTGATATATACACTTGTGTTGTCAGTTGAAGCAATATGGCAGAGTTGACCTGTGTTTCTGAATGCGCCAGAAGGAGACAGTGTTATGAAGCAGACTATATTGAAAACCCTGACACCACTGGATCCTCTTTTAGTACGAATGACCATGAAAAAGAATTTAATACTCTATTCTTCAAATTAGAAGATCAGATGAAAACAGAAACCCGCCATTGGTGGGACATGGTCACTTTGCAAAAATACATAAGAAACAAGAGGATACCAAGGGGTCTCAGGATCTTCAAAACTCTATCCTTTGTTGATGATCCCAATCTGAAAAATAAATGGGACTCTCTATTGGATGATTGTTCCTTCTCATTAATGGAGTTGTTAGTTACTTATCGTAGAGATAAAGTAACCTCATTAGCTTTAGAGATAGAAGACACTAAGAAGAAGCTTAGCTCTTTTTCTGGCCATCCTCAATTCAAACATAATGATATAAAATTAAACAACAAAATACAGATATATGAGAAAGAGATCATAGATGGTAAGAATAGAAAATTCAATAGAGACATAGAAGACTACAGTTTAAACAAAGTTCGCAATTACAACAAACAACGCTACATGACCAATAGGGGTAGATCTAGGAGTATTTCGAATCGGAGATCCAAGAGAACTAACAGTTTTCATAACAGATTAGCCAACAGATATCAGAAACAAAATTCAGACAGGGAATTCAACTCCCCTCATGTACATAAACAGATTGATGGACATCATCTTACACAAGCAGTCACGTCTACCGATGCAGCAGTGAGACCTAAAGGGGCATCATATCACAACTCCCCCACCAAACCTGGGTTTACAGGCACTTATGCTAACAATTTTTTAGAGAAGGATCAGAGGGTCCACAAATACAGACCAATAGACCACATGTCCAATCGATACGAAGTCCTAAGACACGAATCACCAAAGAGGGCCAGAGAAGAAAACACAGAGGATGCAGAGGAGGCCGTAGGTTACAAAGAAAAAAAGAGAGATTTGAGAACATAAGCACTGACAACATTTATAATTTATCCTCTGCTACTATTGGAGACTCAGAAATACGTCTTTTAGCCAAAGGTCTAAAATTTGCGCCTTCCAAACCCCCCTCTTTTTTCACCCTGTTCATTGAACTAAACACTTACATTCGCACATTAACACGAAAGAGATATTTTGCTACCAAAAGATTAGCACAACGTAAAATAGATGGATTCCCTATTGTACTGGATGATCATGATAGGACCAGTATAGAGACATTAGAATCCCTCCTCTGGGAAAATCCTCCTTCTGATTCCACTGTTCCCATTTATAGTTTAGACCATAAGAATGAACGTCTCTCTAAATTCAAGAACAAATCACAATTTTTTCCTTTGCATTATAGAAGCCCACCCATAGAAATTTTTTATAAGAAAACTTTGGATGATCTGAATACTCTCTGTCAGAGGGAACATAGGAGATTTAAATTTAGACAAAATCTCACGGTCCAAGAGAGACTTGCTTTACAAAAACTGGTCAATGACCCCTCCCTTGTTATCAAGCCGGCTGACAAGGGAGGGGCCATTGTCATACAAAACACAGATGATTATCTATTGGAGGCTTCCAGACAACTTAATGACAGTAATACATACACCAAATTACTCAATAACCCCTCTCAGAATTTTCACAGATCTTTGACCATTTTAGTCAAGGAAGCACTGGATAAAGATATTATCACTAAAGAGGAATATAGGTTCCTCATTCCATCACATCCCATCACCCCCACATATTATCATTTACCTAAAATCCACAAATCTCTCACTGCACCCCCTGGTCGTCCCATTATTTCTGGTGTTGGGTCCCTCACTTCTAATTTGTCACAATTTGTTGATTTCTTTTTACAGCCACTTGCATCGTCATTACGTTCACATATAAAGGACACAACTATGTTTCTCAATGCCATTTCTAAGATCAAATGGCAAAGCTCTTTTTTCTTTGTGACCTGTGATGTACAGGCACTGTACACCAATATTCCACATCAGAAGGGTTTATCCGTTATAGCAGATCACCTTTCAAAGAGCAATTATGTAGAACCTGAGTTACAAAAATTTCTAGTGGACTCCATTTTTTTCATCTTGTCACACAATTTTTTTGTGTTTGACAGGAAGTATTATTTACAAACACTTGGGACGGCCATGGGGACGAGGTTCGCGCCGAGCTTCGCTAACTTATACATGGGTGCCTTTGAGGACTGCCATGTGTGGGGGCGGAGCTTTGGCGCGGACCTCGTCTACTATGGCCGTTACATAGATGACATGTTTTTTGTTTTTGATGGTGATATCTCTCTTTCTTCTGAGTTGATCACACAATTAAATTCGAATGATTTTAATTTATGTTTTACTGGTGAGTCTAGTAATACATCCATCTCTTTCCTTGATATCTCACTCAATATAGTGGATGGTAGAATTACTACCAAAACTTTTCGTAAAGAGGTTGACACTCTGAATTTTTTACATTACAAAAGTTCCCACCACAAACCATGGTTAAACAATATTCCATTTGGACAATTAAGACGTATTAAACGTAATTGCAGCAGTTTAACAGATTATCATTCACAAGCAGATGAGTTATCAACTGCATTTAAGAACCGAGGATATCCTGAATCCCTGATTAAATCAGCCAGAGATAGGGCAGACTCTATAGACAGGAAGGATTTATTGGTACATAAAGCACATCACTGCAAGTTTGATTCAGATCAACCACACTTTTTAACACAATTTAATAGCTCTTCATACAAGGTCAAGAATATCATTAATAATAATTATACTATACTTTTGACAGATCAGATTTTAAAAACAGAGTTGAAAGATAAACCGTCTGTTATTTTCAAAAAGTCTAACAATCTACAACATCTTCTTGCACCTAGTCTTTTTATAGACAAAAGAAAAACAGAGGCGAATATCAACTCCTCTAATATGGCTCAATGGCTCCCCAAAATTGTAGGATGTTTCAGATGTGGAGCCAAGCAATGTATCACCTGCTTATATATTTTAAACAATGTTAAAGTTTTCAATACTCCTAACTCCCTTAAGGTAGAGATCCGCTCACATATCAATTGTAACAGTTCTTTTGTGATATATCTGTTGAGCTGCAATTGTGGTCTTATCTATGTGGGTAGGACGACACGAAAATTAAGAACTAGGTTTCTTGAACACAGACGCAATATTCAAAAAGGTTTTGTGTTCCATAGCGTCTCTAGACATTTCTCAGACAAACACCAAAAAAATCCAGAAGATATAAAATTAATTGGTATTGAGACAATACCACCGACAGCACGCGAAGGAGATAGATATAGAAAGTTATGCCTGAGGGAGAACTACTGGATCCACAAGTTGAGGACCCTAATGCCGGAGGGCCTTAATGAATGCATTGAATTCGACCTAGGATGAGAAAAGTCAATATTTATTAATCAAAAAAATCATGCTATAGATGTTTCGGGTACCCAGTTTCTTTCTGCTTTAAACCCTTTACACAATCTCTATTAATGAAGGTTATAGATGGGTACTATATTTTGATATTTTCTCTAAGTTTTTTTGTGAAATTTTAAGATTACCCATAATGAATAGTCTTCTTGCAGCTATGGTGTGTTGTAGTGAGGTCAGTGGCACGTCGGGTTGAGACACTATTTGGTGCCTCAGTTGGACGTGGGATACGAACTCATGGCAGTCACCAGTGCGCAGTCAATAGAGAATAAATTTATTTTATTCCTCACGTTTATACACGAGCGACATAAGGACTCATGACGTTATGAGTTAACAAGAATATAGGTTACTCATGACCTTCATCCTGACGTTTGTTTTACTTTGACCACTTTTTGTGTCTCTCTTTCTTCTTTTTTCCTATATTTATTTTATTTTAGCTATGGAGATAATATTAAATATCAAGTTCTACATGTACTTCCGAGTGTCTGTCAGCTTACAAATACAGGTCTGAATCTCTTCCACACACAGCAGGGCCAGTGGCACACTGAGTTAGATCACTGAATAGCATCCCTCCACAGACCCCAGTTCGAATCCATGATGGTCAGATAGATACAGTTTAATCATTTATTCATTTATTCTTTATTTTTTTATTTATTTTTTTATTTATTTTTACTCTTGATTTATTATTATTATTTTTGAAACTATGTTTCATCGTCTGCTTTATTTTATTCTATCCTATTCTATTAGATAATATATGTCCTCTGCTCAGAACTATAGTAGATTGTCAACATCAAATAAGTAAACTATGTTTAAATGTCATCACAGGTGACGGCTAATTAGCTCCTGCTTCTCATTGTAGTAATTGTCCATTAGAAAACCTTCTGCACAACATTGCAATCCCTATGCAGAGGTTTAATCTGTGGATTTATATTGTTTCTGTTCACGGGTCAATTCTGCCATATGCTTCGATTGTTTTCTATAACAATGTGTTTTTTAAACTGTGTTATTTTGAGAGCGAACGTGTATGTAATGTGTTTCCTAGGGCAGTTGCCTTAATTGTTAATCACTGACATCTGCATGTCATCAGCAGCTCAGGCTTTAAATACTGGTAAATGTGGAGGCAGGATCATACCTTTGAAAAAGTCACGTGATCGTGACGAAACGCGTCAGGACTCCGCCTCCAAACTAGCACACCTGGTCCAAGGTGTTACACTGCCGTGCAAACCCTCCTTGGTTTCCAATTTCAGCCTATTACCGGCTCGTCACCGTACAGGCTGCCGTCCATCTCACCACTGCAACTGGTGAGCATTACCGGACTTTGCTTCCATCCAGCCGCAAGCTTATACCATCTCCTCACCGCGACGAGTGACTATTGACAGGCTGTCTACTAGATATCGTCCCTCCGCTGTGCAACAATTTGGGCAAAGCAGGATTGTTTTGGCCGGGGACGCTCGGCCGAAATTTATACCAGCCCAATCGGAGAGGTACTATACACACACATCACCATCTGCCGGGTGACATATACGAGGTAACCATTTCTCTGGGACTGCACCGCATTGAGTTTCTTTTTTCTGAACTTTATATTGGACCTTTATTGCCATATACCATATACCAGTTATCACTACTCCATATACCTTTGAGACAGATACAGGTGTGCTTTTATTTTAAGTTTGTTTTATTAACCACATGTCATTTTTAATAAATTTAATACCTTTATAGTACACGTTTGCTCTTTTTGTACTTAACTACTGACACACAGCGCAGCCTCTCTTGTTGTTTCAGTCTACTCTCTCCATTCTTCACATAGTGGTCAAGGCAAGCGCAGTGTCTCAGCAGTTTATTATTTTATCTATACTATCGTTAGGCGCTGCACTAAGAGTGTTTTTTTGTGTGTCCGAATTGGCGGCTTTATCCTGTAAAAGCCCTTACCTGATTTTTCATACGGACAGGGCAGAATTGAGGACTCGTCCTCAATTTCTCCCAAAGGTGGTTTCAGCGTTTCATCTGAACCAGCCTATTGTGGTACCTGCGGCTACTAAGGACTTGGAGGACTCCAAGTTGCTGGACGTTGTCAGGGCCCTGAAAATATATGTTTCCAGGACGGCTGGAGTCAGAAAATCTGACTCGCTATTTATCCTGTACGCACCCAACAAGCTGGGTGCTCCTGCTTCTAAGCAGACTATTGCTCGCTGGATTTGTAGTACAATTCAGCTTGCGCATTCTGTGGCAGGCCTGCCACAGCCAAAATCTGTAAAAGCCCACTCCACAAGGAAGGTGGGCTCATCTTGGGCGGCTGCCCGAGGGGTCTCGGCTTTACAACTCTGCCGAGCTGCTACTTGGTCAGGGTCAAATACTTTTGTAAAATTTTACAAATTTGACACTCTGGCTGAGGAGGACCTGGAGTTTCTCACTCGGTGCTGCAGAGTCATCCGCACTCTCCCGCCCGTTTGGGAGCTTTGGTATAATCCCCATGGTCCTTACGGAGTTCCCAGCATCCACTAGGACGTCAGAGAAAATAAGAATTTACTTACCGATAATTCTATTTCTCGTAGTCCGTAGTGGATGCTGGGCGCCCATCCCAAGTGCGGATTATCTGCAATACTTGTACATAGTTATTGTTAACAAATCGGGTTATTGTTGTTGTGAGCCATCTATCCAGAGGCTCCTCTGTTATCATGCTGTTAACTGGGTTCATATCACAGGTTGTACGGTGTGATTGGTGTGGCTGGTATGAGTCTTACCCGGGATTCAAAATCCTTCCTTATTGTGTACGCTCGTCCGGGCACAGTATCCTAACTGAGGCTTGGAGGAGGGTCATAGGGGGAGGAGCCAGTGCACACCAGGTAGTCCTAAAGCTTTTCTTTTTGTGCCCAGTCTCCTGCGGAGCCGCTATTCCCCATGGTCCTTACGGAGTTCCCAGCATCCACTACGGACTACGAGAAATAGAATTATCGGTAAGTAAATTCTTATTTTCTCTAACGTCCTTGAGGATGCTGGGACTCCGTAAGGACCATGGGGAATAGACTGGCTCCGCAGGAGATAGGGCACTTTAAGAAAGCTTTATATTCTCGGTGTGCACTGGCTCCTCCCTCTATGCCCCTCCTCCAGACCTCAGTTTTACACTGTGCCCAGAGCGAGATGGGTGCACTGCAGGGAGCTCCCCTGAGTTCTCTGCCTAGAAAGCATTTTTGTTTGCATTTTTTCTACATTTTTACAGGGAGCACTGCTGGCAACAGGCTCCCTGCATCGAGGGACTGAGGAGAGAGGGGCAGACCTTCTTGTCTAAGATAGGCTCTGCTTCCTCGGCTACTGGACACTATTAGCTCCAGAGGGGGTGAACACAGGTTCTTACTGGGCGTCCACCCCCAGAGCCGCGCCGCCGTTCTCCTCACAGAGCCAGAAGAAACGAAGTCAGAAGACGTCTCAGGCGGCAGAAGCCTTCAAAGCTTCACTGAGGTAACGCACAGCACCGCAGCTGTGCGTCAGTGCTCCCATACACCTCACATACTCCGGTCACTGTAAGGGTGCAGGGCGCAGGGGGGGCGCCCTGGGCAGCAATATAACACCTCTCTTATGGCAAAAAGTATATATACATGTACAGGTGGGCACTGTACATGTATATAAAAGAGCCCCCGCCATATTTTAGTAAGTTTGAGCGGGACAGAAGCCCGCCGCCGAGGGGGCGGGGCTTCTCCCTTAGCACTCACCAGCGCCATTTTCTCTCCACAGCACCGCTGAGAGGAAGCTCCCCGGACTCTCCCCTGCTTGACACACGGTGAAGAGGGTTTTAAAGTAGAGGGGGGGCACATATTTGGCGATTATACATTACAGCAGCGCTACTGGGTAAACATTGTGTTTTTTCCTGGGTTATATAGCGCTGGGGTGTGTGCTGGCATTCTCTCTCTCTATCTCTCCAAAGGGCCTAGGGGGGAACCTGTCTTCAGATAAGAGATTCCCTGTGTGTGTGGAGTGTGTCGGTACGTGTGTGTCGACATGTCTGCGGTAAAAGGCTCTCCTAAGGAAGAGATGGAGCAAATCTGTGTGGGTGCGTGGTCTCTCCGTCGACAACACAGACACCTGATTGGATATGTGAAATTAAGTGCTAAGATGAATTTATTACAAAAGATTAGAGAACAGACAGGGAAATCTACCCATGTCTGCCCCTATGTCACAGAGACCTTCAGAGTCTCACAACGCTCACTATCCAAAATAATACACACTGTTATCGACACGGAGTCTGACTCCAGTGTCGACTATGATAATGCAAAGTACAGCCAAGACTGGCAAAAAAGTATTCAATATATGATTATTGTAATAAAAGATGTTTTGCATATCACTGATGACTCATCTGTCACTGACACAAGGGTACACATGTTTAAGGGGAAGAAAGCTGAGGTAAATTTCCCTCCTCTCATTAAGGAAAAGAGCGGGAATCTCCAGACAAGAAGCTGCAGCTTCCCAAAAAGAATTCTCAGGGAATATCTTTTCCCTAATGGGGCCAGGATAAGATGGGAATCTTCCCCTAGGGTGTACAAGGCATTGACACGTTTACCCAAAAAGGTAGAGCTGACTTAACAGCTATCCTCGGGGATCCTGCAGATAGCATGCAGTAAAAGTACTTTGTAGTCCATTTACACACATTCTGGTACACTACTCAGACCGGCGATTGTGTCGGCATGGGTTTATAGCGCTGTAGCAGCGTAGTAAGATACTTTATCAGCGGAGGTTGAAACCCTAGATAAGGATGCCATGTTATTGTCCCTAGTATATATATATATATATATATATTATATATATCTAAAAGGAAAGACAGGGGGGGCGCTCCATAGTGCAAAGTCAATTTTAATTTTAAAAGCACACAAACACTCCGGTTCAAGACACAACGTTAATTGCCCGTACCAGAACAAAATCCGCTGTGGGCTTAATACCACATGATTTAAACACATATGCCCCCGGCAATTCTCCAAAACTCCGGCAGATCTCCTGAGACAGGACCTCAGCCCCGTACCGCTGGAAACAGCCGCCGCACGTCGGGACACCGTCACCCGTCGATAACCACCGAGGCAGGAGGGGGGCACGACCACACACGTCAGCAAGCCACGTCCCTACGCGTTTCGTCACAGACTTCGTCAGAGGGCTGGCTTGCTAGACGTGTAACATTGCTTTTTAAGAACAGCTCTCGCCAATCAGCTACTTACAACAATTAAAAAACAGACAATGCGTCCACCATAGACTGTCCATGTCTAAAACATACACCTCTCCTGAAGTTAATTGAACATTAACTGGCTACTAATTTAAAAGGCACATTCAATTTAATTATGTTCACTTAGATAAAAGCACTCTGCGTAACACACTAGTATGCAGCCATTTACACTGCGGCGAACCCGTTCTCTAAGAATTCAAGTCGGTCAGTTTGATCATATGCAAAGTATTTCTATTTGTTCAAACGATTGTTTAAAAATTAAACCCGACATTCGCCAGTCTAGTGTGGATGCACTTTACATCATTTATACAGGAATAAAGGAAACAGTTTTTTCATTACATTGTATCACTTAGTCCTGCCCGTGTTGCGAGAACCTAAACGCCTGCAATAGATTATCATACATTTAGCATAATCTTAGAATACTGAATGACGCTTAGTAAGAAACAGCAAATATAAATAAAAAATACTAGATAAAAAAAAATTATGTACATACATAATACCATCTCATAGGAAATTACTCGTGTGAATACCACACTGAACACACGCCATAGCCCAATATAAATTTGTATTGCTTTGGGCATACTGAATCAGTGCTTAATCCTAAACATACTAAATGATCCTAGAGCTTTTTTGATAATTAGGCTATTATGCTTATGAGTTACATCAAAATATATTACCCGCTCACAAGACCGACTAATGTATAAACAAATACTACATCAGGTGACACCATGGTTCCTCAGCAGGGGTGTATCTAGAGGTCTGAGCGCCCCTGGCAAAGTCATGGGCTGGTGCGCCCCCTCCACACACACACACACACATACACATATTTGAAATAACGAAGACGTGTCAAAAAAGGAATGTGGCCTTGTGGGGAAGGGGCATGGCCACACAACAGTACTTCCAATTCAAATTACTGTATGCCACACAGTATCAAATTACACAGCACAGTAGTGTGTATTACTCACATTACAACGCACAGTAGTGTATCTTATTCACATTACGCCACACAGACGTACTCCTATAGAAAACACAGTCTATAAAGGGCATATGAGGAATGCAAATAGAAAATGGAAATGTGGACCAGTGCTAATAAATATATTTATAATTTTATATGTGAATGCGGTCAAACCACGTTTGCCATTAGTATATCTGATCCTGTCCATAGGTACACACATATACACTTACAAACATAGTCACACACATACATATGATATACAGTACAGTCACACATGCAGTATATACAAATACAGTCACATACATACATAATTATACACTTATTCACATACATAGTCACACACTAATACACACATAAATACAGTAGATACTTATACACACACATAGTCACACACATACATAAATTCAGTCACAGACACACATACAGACAGACTATATAGTGTCCCCCCACATTACAGACAGGGTACGCTGACTGCATATACTTTAGTAGCTCGTTGTCCTCTCTCCATCTCCTCCATGCTGCTGGGCTGCTTGGCAGTGAGTACCATGTAGCCCCACCCCCATGCTTCCACTCTGTCCACTGCCCTAGCGCAATACAGAATGAGACATAAAGATTTAACAAGTGGGCGCAAAGAACCTACATAAAAAATATCCTCAAGGTGAAGGATGATTCCAGGGATATCACAGACTGTATTCTTAGATACTCAAACCACCAGATGATCAGTCAGGTAGAAATTTTCTTTATGGAGATATTCCAGAAGTGTGACAGTGTTCTAAAATTCCCAATCCACCATGTAGATCAATCAGGTTGTAATATTCTTTCTTTAAGATCCTCTTGTCACCTCAGGAATATCTCTCTGCGGGCAGCCACACTCACAGTCTCTCCTCCAGGCTCGGCCTCACTGGCTCTGGTAATGATTTTAGCCTAAAATCATTACCAGAGCCAGTGAGGATATTTTTTATGTAGGTTCTTTGCGCCCACTTGTTAAATCTTTATGTTTCATTTTGTTTTCTTTGGAATTTGATGAGGATTCCTGTATTTTTCAAGCAGGCGGCATTGTTTTAGGCAGCGCATTTGTTCAACACATCTGTTTTACTAGCGCAATACAGGGCAGTGCAGTCCTGTGCCTTGATAAAGCTAAATATTTATCGTATATACAACCCTTTATGAGGTCTAAGAACACTGTACGCTGTTTACTTAAGAAGTACCGTAAGGGTACGCAAGTTGCGTAACGATCGCTCAGCCGTAGGCGAGACGCTCAAGCGTCACGTTCGCTCACGGCCCAGAGATCACAGACAAGCACTCTGTTGGCTATGACTAACGTAATGATTCGCTATGGCGTAGCGGACGCTCGAGACCACGAGGAGATCACCAGCGGCGCAGACGCTCACAACGCTATACCTTTATGTCTAAACCTATTATTAATGAAATACACAGAATACCTTAATGTGAATACAGGGTGTAAGTGCAACCTTGTGTAACCTGACTAACTACAAAGCTGCTTGAGCGTCACCGACGCTCAAGTGAACACTTAAAACTATGAGAAAATACACAGATACTGGTTTAGGGTCCAAAGCCTATTATCTGTATTATAACTATTATACTTGCAAAAAGAATCACAGTACAAATGATACACTACAATATAACAGAGACTTCCTAACCAAATAACTATACAAGAAATACAATACAATGCTATGCTGATCTAATACAATACAATACTAGTCAATGGGAGATACGAGAGAAGGAAAAGAGAGAGAGAGAGAGAGAGAGATATATATGAGAGAAATGGCTCACAGAAAGACAATGATTACGGAGAGAAACTTACGCACAAGGGTAAACGATCGCATGCGCCTGGACATCCAGCACCCGATTTTCAGCAATGAGAACCGTTGAAGAGTGAGAGCTGGATGTGGTCGGCCTGCCTATTTATGCCCCACACACAATGCAATCTTACAGTCCCTACAATCCCATTGTCCATTGGACGTCGGAATTCGGCCCTGCATCATAACAAAAGGTCATAGGTTGATTCATACAGGTGGGCTGTGACGATTTCAAACAGCTCAGGTGGGTGGGGAACTAGGTTTCCCGCCGCATACCTGAGTATGAGTAAATAGTAGAAATGGACATAAACTTCTTATGTCCATAACTATTCGCACGAGCGATTAATACGCTCCAAACCAACACCGGAATATTGCTATTTAAATACTCTTCCGATGGGTACCAAACACTACTGCATGACTCCTGTTAGACCCTTCCTACGATACAAAGAGGGATTCCTCAGCTCAGGGACATTCTATATTAACCAAACTTTCAGAATCTATCAAAGGGACCATGATCTACAAACTACATTAATTGTGAAAATATGTAACGAATGAGTCGCACGCTACGACTACATAAACTCTACCGTAAATACGCATACCGTGCGCCCGCGGGTGCACGCTATTGCGGGTATGCGCCTTCACGGGAGAGCGTACGCATGCGCAGCGCGGACCAGTGTGCGGTGCAAATATGGCAGTGTGTATGGGGATATTTTTCTGACTTTGACAGTCCACCCTTTGGCAGTCAATAATAACTGCCACCTCCTGAAAACATTTCAAAAGGAGAAAAATATATGTCAGGGGTTAATTCATTTCCATGGTTGGGTGAGGGAGGAGAGAGGAGTAGGTGTGAAGAGGGTATGACCTAGTGTGATAGCAGAAGCATGTGTGTATGAGTCCATGTTTGGGGGGGTCATGTATCATCGTGCCGTACGTGTTGTAAATCAAGCTTCGAGGTATTGCGAAGTATACATTTGAATTCCTTCTTATCCTGTGGTACAGGTCTGTGGATGGGCTGTCAAACTTTACCGAGCTCTTTTCGGATTTTGAACAAAATGGGGAGCACATTTTAGTTGATGATACATGAATGGGGGGATATGTGATTGCTGATATCTGTGCCTGTATTCCCTATACTATGTGTGTTATTACCTGAGGGTTGTAGAGATGAAGATGAAGAACACTTATGGAAAATGCAATGATATTCTATGTCAGGTAAATGTACATCTGTCGTCGAAGTTTTGTTCGGTATCTGTTGAGAGTCGTCTTCTTTGCGCTGTATTGCTCCTTGGGCATGAGCAAATAGCTTTGTCAGTGCCATCAGATTTACAAAAATGTTGGGCTAGTGTGAGTTTAAAAATACTAGGGAAACTGGGGATCCATGGCAAAGTTCATCAAATGTCCATTTCTCAAGTGGTCAAAACTTCATCTTTGGTGCTTGTCTGTTGTCTGTTTAGCGTCTCGTCAACTTCCTCGTCCAAGGGGGTCTTTGTATCTTGGAGAAAAAGCAGAAAAACAGGTGAAAGAAACGGACCGTATAATCGCATTTTTCATCACATCCTGGTTTCTATCATTGGGTCATAAATCAAATCCAGGTTAATTACAGTTTCCTCACTCCTCAAGCTCATCACTTTTGTACTTTGTTTGCACCTCATTAAAGCCTGCCCGCATCTAAATATCAATCCAATAGATATAACAACACCTAAGATACATAGGAGGAACTTTCCAACATCCATTATGACTCCTTGAGCCCAGTCTCCTAAACCGGAGAACCAATTTCGCGGGTTCAACCATGACACCCAACCAGTCAGCTCATTACCTACAGCAGCAAGGGTGAGATTGTGTTTTCGACGAAATTCCCACTTCAATTGGAGAATATCGTCCATCTTTTGGTCTATGACCTCTACCGGATCCTCGGTGCTATTGGTGATATACGTGCAACACTTTATGCCGTACTGTGTTGCCAATGTAACACAATATCCGCCTGTTACTGCTGTAAGATAATTAAGAATCATTCTATGCTGTACCAGTTCTGTTTTATAAGCTTGAAGTTCTCTTCCAGTGTATCTGAATGTGTCATCATACATTTCAGTGATATTATCTAACAAATTGGCGAGTGCGGAAATGTATCTATAATTCATCACTCCTCGAGCGGGGCGAGTGAAATCTAACGCTACCAGAACCTGAATCCCGGTGGATTCATGGATAAGATCAGAGGCCGGGTGCTCTAACCTTTCTGACAGTTGTCTTTTAACTCGGTGCTCGTAATGAGTGTGAGTATAAGGAGCTTGGGCACTACGGTGTATGTCCTTCATTTTGTCATGTGTAACAGTCATCACTTCAGGCAATACTTTTCCAATATAACACAATCCTTCAGAGTTTGGGGCAAGCCACTTGTACGCCTTTCTCCCGCATATGAAATATGCATCATCGGGGAGAACATATGGGACAGAGAAGGACATTACCATATTACACACCTTCCAGGTGAACTCTCCTGACCCTAATTCTTCCATCTGCTTAATGCACGTATCGGTTTGTACGATATGTGCACAGTATCCTGGTGATACTTCTCCAACTCTAGTAATCCTATTTCCTAAGGTATATCGATACCGGAAAGATTTTCCTCTACTGGCTATGTGGCGTACAAGCTCTGTATCTGTAGGCATTCTATCTGCTCTGTGTGAAAAGGTCATGGTAAGGTTGCTCCATGACACTTCCCAATTTCCCGGCTTTCTGGGATTGGAGATGTTAAAACATAAGAGGGACCTATCCACGTGGTATTGGTGGAGCTTCAAACTAGGAGGGCTGGAGATATTAAACCTCCGGTCCACCGGTCTCCCACCACTTAGCTCAAGTACCTCCCCTAACGTTAAAGGAAATGGCACTAGCCCTGATTTGCTATGACCCTGAGGTACTTGAGAGCATACCCAACAATCTGTTTGGTTTAATACGTTACCCACTAAGGAGTGATAGTCACTCAATGGATGCCGGTCCATATGGATATTAAAACTGGATTGGCATTTCTTTATGCACCCATCCTCAATCAAATTGTCACAGAGCCTACAGATACAGTTTTCTTCAGCTAACAATCCATCACAATTTCTTCTATCGGATCGTTTTCTGATACTCGCCTTTGCTTGTTGGCTTGGTTGATCTTGGAAAACTGCGCCTCCATCATCATAATCGGAACCCATTCCAGAACCTCTCTCGACCTCTATGGTACTCTCGCCGGAACAGACTGCTCTGGTCAACATCATGGTTAACATCAAAATCCGGATCACAGTCTCTTGGGGCAAGTCCATCTTTGAGGAGGAAATAGAGAAGAATGAGAAGGGGGAAAAATAAATTTTTTTAAGGGAGAGGGGGATGGGAAGTGGAGAAAACAATAAAAGGGAGAAGGGGGTCAACAACTGCTTTCGGTCTTCAAGGCTCAGGTGCCGCCTCAGTCCTCCTGGAACAGACACTCCAGTGATACAACCTCTACCGTCTGTTCCTTATCACGGGACTTCTCTGGATCAGCAACCTTTTTGCAGTGGGATGAATGGACCCAAGTCTCTCTCTCAGCAACCTTCAATGCTGTGGTGCTAGTCAATAAGACCTGGTATGGTCCTTCCCATCTATCAATAAGACAACCTGAGCGTAGAAAATTTCGTATCATTACATAATCCCCAGGTTCAATGTCATGACAATTACTATCTGGTAAATCAGGAATCACCAACTTCAGATTATCATTTTGATTCCTCAACTGTTTACTCATGTTAATCAAGTACTTTACAGTTACTTCATTGTTACATTTCAAATCATCCTGAGGGTTAATCATGACATGCGGTTGTCGACCAAACAAGATTTCAAAAGGGGACAGATTAAGAGGGGACCTGGGAGTGGTTCTGATACTGTACAATACAATGGGTAAAGCTTCTGGCCATGTCAATCCTGTCTCTGCCATCACTTTACTCAATTTATTTTTAATAGTGCTGTTCACTCTTTCGACCTTCGCACTCGCCTGTGGACGGTACGGAGTGTGTAGCTTGCTATCAATACCCATTAATTTACACATTCCTTGAAAGACATCACCGGTAAAATGGGTACCCCTATCACTTTCAATGATTCTAGGGATACCATATCTACATACAAATTCCTGCACAATTTTCTTAGCTGTAAACATAGCGGTATTTGTAGCTGCTGGAAATGCTTCGACCCAATTCGAGAAAACATCTATACAAACAAGTACATATTTCAAATTTCGACATGGGGGTAATTGAATGAAGTCAATTTGTATTACCTGGAAAGGGCCGCCGGCAGGTGGGATATGGGATGGTTCTGTAGGTATTGCTTTTCCAATATTCTTTCTCAGACAGGTAAGGCATGACATTGCTCTTTTACCCGCATGAGAGGAGAATCCTGGGGCGCACCAGTATGCTCTTACCAATTTGCACATCCCCTCCTTGCCTAGATGAGTCAGCCCGTGAGCTGCTTCAGCCAGACATGGAAGGTATGTCCTGGGGGCCACTGGTTTACCATGTCCATCCGTCCAGAGCCCTGAGGACTCCTGGCCATATCCCTTTGCCTTCCAGACTGCCTTTTCCTGTGTGGAACACAAATTCTGCATCTCACACAACTTCTGTGTGTTGATGGTATTAAATACCATCAGTTGTGTGGTGTCTGTCTGTATGGGGGTAGCAGCTGCAAGCTTTGCGGCTTCGTCTGCTCGGCTGTTACCAAGGGATACCGGGTCTTGACTATATGTATGTGCTTTACATTTGATAACAGCCACTCTGTCGGGTTCCTGTATCGCTGTTAGAAGCCTTTTTATGTGAGTTGCGTGCGCTACCGGTGTACCAGCGGCCGTCATGAAGTTTCTGAGACGCCATAGGGCTCCGAAATCATGGACTACCCCGAATGCGTATCTAGAATCGGTGTAGATATTGGCTGACTTACCCTTAGCCAATTCACATGCTCTGGTTAGGGCGACCAGTTCAGCAACCTGGGCTGAGTGAGGTGGGCCTAGCGGTTCCGCTTCTATGGTGTCTTGGTCATCTACGACTGCGTATCCAGTACACAAGTCTCCCGAGTCTGACTGTCTGTGACAACTACCGTCCGTGTAGAACGTGAGTTCTGCATCTTCCAGTGGGTTGTCACTGATGTCAGGCCTTGCGGTAAAATTTTGGGTCAAATATTCCATACAATCATGTGTATCTTCCTTTGTATTGAATCCTCCTTCCCCAGCACTCTCACCTTCCACCCTTTGTGCCTGACCAGGCACACCTGGTTGATATGTTGCAGGATTTAATGCACTGCATCTCCTTATGGTGATGTTTACGGGGGCCATTAGTGCCAATTCCCATCTTGTAAACCTTGCTGATGAGACGTGTCTGGTTTGGGCAGAATTCAATAAGGCTGATACTGCATGTGGCGTATGGATTGTGAGGTTGTGGCCTAGCACGACGTCTTCGCTTTTTGTCACTAGCAATGCTATCGCAGCAACGCTTCGCAAGCATGTGGGGAGGGATCGCGCTACCGTGTCTAGCTGAGCGCTGTAGTATGCAACTGGCCTGCTGGCATCACCGTGTTTTTGGGTTAGTACACCTGCTGCGCAACCAGCACTTTCTGTTCCGTATAGTTCAAAGGGTTTCCCATAGTCTGGCATACCTAGTGCTGGCGCCTGCGTTAGGCACTGTTTGAGTCTCTCAAATGCTGTTTCGGATTCGTCTGTATGCGAGATACTGTCGAAGTCAGAAAAATGTCTCTATGCACGTTGCCATATTTGCACCGCACACTGGTCCGTGCTGCGCATGCGTGCGCTCTCCCGTGGAGGCGCATACCCGCAATAGCGTGCACTCGCAGGCGCGGTATGCGTATTTACGGTAGAGTTTACGTAGTCGTAGCGTGCGACCCATTCGTTACAACTGTTCACAATTAATGTAGTTTATAGATCATGGTCCCTTTGATAGATTCTGAAAGTTTGGTTAAAATAGAATGTCCCTGAGCTGAGGAATCCCTCTTTGCATCGTACGAAGGGTCTAACAGGAATCATACAGCAGTGTTTGGTACCCATCGGAAGAGTATTTAATTAGCAATATTCCGGTGTTGGTTTGGAGCGTATTAATTGCTCGTGCGAATAGTTATGGACATAAGAAGTTATGTCCATTTATTTATTATTATTTGTTCTTACTTAGTCATGCATCTGAACAGTTGGAGACAGGCATCAGTAGGTCTCAAATGTCTCTTTGACCTCAGAGATCCCCCAAACAATAGTTTGCATGTTAAGAGGGCCTCATATCTACACATGCATAAAGTAAACACAGGAATAGTAATTGAAGATCAATTGTACTCCAAATCAGTATCTTTCCCGCAGACGGAGTACAATAGCCTTTAATTACACTGAGCTTTTGAGACTCAATAAGGAGGGCCAACACCTGTGTTTACAAATGGGGCTGGATTTGTATACAGGAGAATGAGGGCTGAGATGTCATTGTCTCAACTGAAAGTGGACATCATGAATATAGAACAAAACCCAGACAGGATTCTGTTTTGTATTCGCCAAACAATAGCTTCTCACTAGACAGGAATGTGTTGGTCATCACCCATTGTGTTACATAACCAAGGCCACTGATGCAGCTGGCTCACATGCTGGGAGGGACACACACTTCCTGTGGTTGACACACCCCCACAGCTGGAATGCAGGTATGATATACCCACTGGAGATCACAGGGCTGACTGACACTCAGAACTAAGCTAGCATCAAGCAGCATGGCGGCTACATCCCCAGGACAGAATTCCTTCCCAAAGGCTAAGTATAGAATCACATGGCTATAGAAGGAAATATAGACATATTGCTTTCTGGTTTAAATAGGATATTGTAACTTGGCTGTGATGATTGTTGGGTGTTAGTGTTGGTGCCCTGTGGAATCTGTGATGGTAGCTGGGATCTTGTTAATCATAAATACCACCATGCAGTACTTTTGAATATGTGCTGGTAGCAATGGCAGGCTGATACTTGTGAGTACCTGGTGGTCTGGTCTTGTGATAACTCATATGCTCTGGTTATAGAGATACTGTGTTTGCTTGAAATTGTGAAAGGTGATTTAGATTGTTTGGAATTGTAAAATCAGAACATATGCATTGTTTTGAGGCTTGGACATTTTGGAATAAAATGGAGTCTAGCTTCTGCCCCATGCGGCATTGTAGGGACGATTGTGTAGCTGGGTGTTGTGTATATAGGGACAGGCAGCATGGGTAAGCTCAAGTACTTTCTAAACAAAGATTCTCAGCATTGATTAACTGCGCAGCGATTGTTCCTCACATGTGTAAGCTTCGCTGCAACCATATTGTCTTTTAATGTTATTGTGAGCCAATCTCTCTCAAATCTCTCTCTCTCTCTTGTCTTCTCATCTTCTCTTATTTCTCCTTAAACTTAACTGTATTGTATTGTAGTGTGTTTCCTGTATAGTTATCTGGTTAGGTGGTTTATGTTATACTGTAGTGTATCATTTGTACTGTGATTCCTTTTTGCAAGTATATTAGTTATAATACATAGTTAATAGGCTTTGGAACCTAAACCAGTATCTGTGTATTTTCTATAGTGTTAAGTGTTCACTTGAGCGTCGGTGACGCTCAAGCAGCTTTGTAGTTAGTCAGGTTACACAAGGTTTCACTTACACCCTGTACTCATATTAAGGTATTCAGTGTATTTCATTGGTATAAGGTTTTAACATAAAGGTATAGTGTTGTGAGCGTCTGCATCGCTGGTGACCTCCTCGTGGTCTCGAGCGTAGGCTACGCTACAGCGAATCATTCCCCTAGACATAACCAATAACGTGTCCTGTGATCACTGGGCCGTGAGCGAACGTGACGCTTGAGCGTCTCGCCTACGGCTTAGCGATCGTTACGCAGATAGCGTACCCATACGGTATTTCTTAAGCAAACAGCGTACAGTGTTCTTAGCTTCATAAAGGGTTGTTTATACGACAAGGGAATTTGGCATTGTCAATCCTATCAGGTTTGTTTGAGGAGACCATTTCCTGCAAAGGTAACGCCAATATGGAAAACCCTGGGATCCAATTACGGCAATACCCACACATTCCTAAAAACGTCCTGATCTGTTGCTGGGTTTGTGGCAGTGTCATGTCTCTAATTGCTTGGATTCTATCAGCGGTCAGGTGTCTCAGTCCTTGTGTTAGACAGTGTCCCAAATATTTTACCTTAGTTTGGCATAATTGCAACTTGTCTTTGGACACCTTGTGTCCGGTGTCTGAAAGATGAAACAGGAGCTGTTTCGTATCCTTCAGAGATGCTTCCAGTGAATCTGAACACAGTAATAAATCGTCCACATACTGTATCAATACTGATCCACTGTCTGGTTGGAAAGACTGTAAACAATCATGCAAAGCCTGAGAAAATATACTTGGACTATCTATGAAACCTTGGGGCAACCGAGTCCATGTGTATTGGACTCCTCTGTATGTGAATGCAAACAAATATTGGCTGTCAGGGTGCAGAGGTACCGAAAAGAAAGCGGAGCAGAGGTCAATAACAGTGAAAAATTTGGCAGTGGGAGGGATTTGCATTAGGATGACAGCTGGATTTGGCACTACGGGGAACTGACTCTCAACTATTTTGTTAATCCCCCTTAGATCCTGCACTAGCCTGTAACCCCTCCCCCCACTCTTCTTAACAGGGAAGATGGGACTATTGGCAGTGCTGGACGTTCTTACTAGAATGCCCTGTTGTAGCAAGCGCTCTATTACTGGGTAAACTCCTAACTCCACCTCTGGCTTCAGAGGATATTGTGGGATTTTTGGAGCTATCCTACCATCTTTTACTTGTACCACTACTGGAGCTACGTTTGCCATTAATCCAGTGTCCTGTCCGTCTTTTGTCCAAAGTGACTCTGGTATCTGAGATGTCATCTCTTCTATTTGGGATGGATTCCTATTTGTCATAATGGTATGTGACGTTAATTTTGATGGGGAGTCTAACATGTCTCGCACTTCCTGAGCGTGTTTCTCAGGTATGTCCAAGAATACACCTTCAGGAGTACAATAAATGACGCACCCCATTTTACACAGTAAGTCTCTTCCCAGGAGATTGGTTGGTGCCGATGCAGCCAGCAAAAAGGAATGCTTGGTATGCAAAGGCCCTATTGTAATCTCGGCTGGTTTGCTAACAGGGTAGTGCTGGACTACTCCTGTTACTCCCATGGCTGGAATTGTCCTACCAGTGGTTCTCATGCCCACTGTCGAATTTATCACTGACTTGGCCGCCCCTGTGTCTACAAGAAAGTTTAAAGTTTTACCAGCTACATTGATTGCGACCTCGGGTTCACTTTCAAGGTTGGCAATTAATTTTACTGGCTGCAGATTACAGGTATGGCCACACCCCTATTGGGTATGGTGACCTCCCTGAATCCCGCTGGCAGCAACTACTTGTGAGGGAGATAGTTGGGAACTACCAGAGGCATGCCAGTCTCTGTTTGGGGGATATCTTTTTGTTTCCCCTGTATGTGGCTCATAACTCCGTTTCTGCGGACCTTGCTCCCAGTGTCGTGTGTCGTGTCGTTGTCTAGGGGTTTGGTATGAGTTTCGTGGATTCTTTACTCTACAATCTCGTGCCATGTGTCCCTGTTTGTGACAAGAATAACAAGTAACCATACTTGACTTACCCACAGGATTTGGTGATACAAACAAAGGCTGCCTTGTGGTCAGAGCCTGTATACTTACTGACATTAATTTGTCACCTTGTTGTTCCCTGTGTCTAGTGATGTTTCTGTCGTGATCAATAGCAGCCTCTCTCAAAGTAGCCACAGACAGACCTCGCCAACAAGGTTGCGTGGTCTGTACCCTAGTCTTCAATGACTCTTTTAAACCATCCATCAGTACCGATACTGCTACTTCCCGATGGTTTGTGTCTGTTTTAATGTCCTCTATACCTGTGTATTTTGCCATTTCTAATAATGCTCTGTGAAAATACTCTGCAGCTGTCTCTGACTCCTTCTGTTTAATGGAGAATATCTTATTCCATTTAGCTACTGCTGGGAAATACTCTTTTAGCTGCAAGTTTATTCTTTTCACATTATCTTGGTTGTACACATCTGTAAGAGGTACATCATGATCTAGTCCGCAATCAGCTAAAAATTGAGTTGCGTCGACATTTGAGGGTAAACACGCTCTCAGCAATATCTGCCAGTGTTTGTTGTTGGGCTCTACAGTGTTACCTAAGTCTCTGATGTATTTTTGACTGGCAACTAAGTCTTTTCTAGGGTCAGGAAATTCAGACACTATGGTCCTTAATTCCATTCGGGAAAATGGAGTGTACATGGCGATGTTCCTAATGGGAGTGGCTCCTGATGCGTCTGTTTTCCCATTTGGTACTGCTATTACTCTAACAGGTGTGATTCTAACAACCTCATTCTGTGTAGATTCTACAGGCTGTTGTGAAATAGTTTCAGCATAATGCATGGTGCCGTACTTACCAGTTGATACGACCTCACCTATCCCTCCGCTAGGGACCTTTACTAATCTCGTGGGTGGAGCTGTGCCTACTGTGGTCTCTGCTATGGTGGCTGCTAGAGAGAGCGCTGAAATCGTTGCCGATTCGTCCTCTTGATCACACTCCTGAGGAAAGTTCAAAACAGGGTACAACTTGCACGGGTTAATACTTGCATGGGTTAATGAGTTAATATTATCATTAACATTTACACAGTTACTAAGTGATTTTGTGTTACACCTTAGTGCGTCTTTCTCCGCAATCAACTTCTCTCCTGATATATATGGTGGCGGCGGGGCCGTGGCAATTAATTTTCTGTTAGTGCCAGATCCCGCCGCCTGAGCCAAACCTCTCTGTATCTCACCTTCCTGTTGCCACAACTGTAAATAATCATAATGCTGAATTCGTCTCTTTGTTGATTTTATGAGACATATCCTCCTCCTTAAATTTTGTAACACTTCTGAGCTGAAGCTCCCTATTCTTGGGAATTTCTCCCCGTCATGCACAGTCATTCTCTCCCATTCATCACATAAAGTTTCTGTGTGACTTCCATATTTCTCACACATGATATACCTGGCCGACCCAATTGGCCGGACCACTGAATCAACCCGAACCGAGGTTGATCGCCCCCTACCTGAACAAGTGGCCCCCATAGTTCGAAAGTGTTGCTTTATTTAGCCAACCCTTTACGAAAAACCAAATGCCAATAATAGGCTGACGGTGGCGGTTTACCGAGTACCCCACTCACTCGCCCACGCCGACCTATACGACCTGATCACACCGATATGGTGCTGGCGTACTCGACCTAGGGCCCCTGCGACCTGAACCTCTATTTACTGGAACCTGTGAGGGTTATCCGAAGAACACTTACTCTTTCCAGTAACTATTGGTTGCTGGATAGTTCCTGAGTGAGCAGCGAACTTCCCTTAAAATAAAAAAAATTACACAAATCACGTTAGAGTGTACAGATAGCGTTTGTGACCCCTTTACTCTAATGGTATTAGGTCAGATTACTAACTACTGCACACACTTACGTGCGGTCCAGTCGTTCAGTACACAAACAACTAAGCTTATGTACGGAAAGACCAATGGAATCGAAACTTACGACTGTGAATTCCTTCAGCCAGAGCTTATATGGCCTATATGGGTGTTGCACCAACCCTTTTCGGTGTTGTGCCTGTGAACTGTATAGCGGACTTCCTTGTCGGCTGTACCTGGACCTCCTGGTCTGTTATGACCTCCTGGTCTTGTTACAGTATGACCTCCTGGTCTTGTTACAGTATGACCTCCTGGTCTGCTATACTCTAATGCTCAAAATTGTATTTAACCAGAGATGCCTCCCTAGCCACCGTGCACGTCACTTACACGCATGTACCTCACGAGTACTCGACTTTTCTTGTGGTTCAACCTTTAAAATTGTAAAAACACTCACTCATCACATGTACACTTTTGTTTCTATTTCTATTTCTGCGCAGAAAATTTTCTTCAGCCCAGCTGTGTTACCAATTAGGAGCAGGATCTGTTAATTTAAATTTTTGGATTTCCAAAAATAGACTTGCGTTATTTACCGCCTGTTGCGCTATTTACCGCTGTGCGTTACTTATCACGTTGCGTTAAAAATCAACTTATCGTGACTTGAGCTACGTGGGCGTAACCGGACGCTACGTTGCGTAATGAACGCTGCGTGCGTCGGCCTTTGGATTGCGTACGCTAGTCTTTGTTAGAGACACGTGTACGCAAAACAAAGATCCACCGTAACACAATATACTTTTATCAATGTAAACGATCCCTGATCATCTACCGCGTACCCCACTGGCTTTGCCTTATCTCCCAGGCAAACCTGTGTGTTTGTCTACACTTTTAACTATTACCTCTATCCTTAAACTATGAAATAACAGCAAGTCTCTTTTAGCACTTTTCTATCAACTATAAAAACTGGCAGACAGGATGGTGATATACGACAAATGAAATACACAGATGGAAAAGAAGTGCAGATATATATATGTATGCGTGCGTATATACGCAAGACAGAAGAAAAATAAACAGTTTTAAAAAAAACACAAGCGTTTTGTTCTTACCTCCGGTTCCCGGATTCCTTCAGCACTCGTTATCTAAGCGAAGCAGACGCTTATCCCGTCAGCACTACGAGACAACCTCCCGCCCTTTGCTGAGGGATAATGTCTGCTGATCTACCTAGTGCAGATATGTGAAGGACAGGACGAGCCGCCAATTGATAAAGCTAAATATTTATCGTATATACAACCCTTTATGAGGTCTAAGAACACTGTACGCTGTTTACTTAAGAAGTACCGTAAGGGTACGCAAGTTGCGTAACGATCGCTCAGCCGTAGGCGAGACGCTCAAGCGTCACGTTCGCTCACGGCCCAGAGATCACAGACAAGCACTCTGTTGGCTATGACTAACGTAATGATTCGCTATGGCGTAGCGGACGCTCGAGACCACGAGGAGATCACCAGCGGCGCAGACGCTCACAACGCTATACCTTTATGTCTAAACCTATTATTAATGAAATACACAGAATACCTTAATGTGAATACAGGGTGTAAGTGCAACCTTGTGTAACCTGACTAACTACAAAGCTGCTTGAGCGTCACCGACGCTCAAGTGAACACTTAAAACTATGAGAAAATACACAGATACTGGTTTAGGGTCCAAAGCCTATTATCTGTATTATAACTATTATACTTGCAAAAAGAATCACAGTACAAATGATACACTACAATATAACAGAGACTTCCTAACCAAATAACTATACAAGAAATACAATACAATGCTATGCTGATCTAATACAATACAATACTAGTCAATGGGAGATACGAGAGAAGGAAAAGAGAGAGAGAGAGAGAGAGAGAGATATATGAGAGAAATGGCTCACAGAAAGACAATGATTACGGAGAGAAACTTACGCACAAGGGTAAACGATCGCATGCGCCTGGACATCCAGCACCCGATTTTCAGCAATGAGAACCGTTGAAGAGTGAGAGCTGGATGTGGTCGGCCTGCCTATTTATGCCCCACACACAATGCAATCTTACAGTCCCTACAATCCCATTGTCCATTGGACGTTGGAATTCGGCCCTGCATCATAACAAAAGGTCATAGGTTGATTCATACAGGTGGGCTGTGACGATTTCAAACAGCTCAGGTGGGTGGGGAACTAGGTTTCCCGCCGCATACCTGAGTATGAGTAAATAGTAGAAATGGACATAAACTTCTTATGTCCATAACTATTCGCACGAGCGATTAATACGCTCCAAACCAACACCGGAATATTGCTATTTAAATACTCTTCCGATGGGTACCAAACACTACTGCATGACTCCTGTTAGACCCTTCCTACGATACAAAGAGGGATTCCTCAGCTCAGGGACATTCTATATTAACCAAACTTTCAGAATCTATCAAAGGGACCATGATCTACAAACTACATTAATTGTGAAAATATGTAACGAATGAGTCGCACGCTACGACTACATAAACTCTACCGTAAATACGCATACCGTGCGCCCGCGGGTGCACGCTATTGCGGGTATGCGCCTTCACGGGAGAGCGTACGCATGCGCAGCGCGGACCAGTGTGCGGTGCAAATATGGCAGTGTGTATGGGGATTTTTTTCTGACTTTGACAGCCTCAACCCCCCACCCCCTCCCCATAATCCGGCTCTGACTTTACCTGGTGACTGTCTGTCACTGCAGGCGCCAGTGTCAAGCGGCACAGCTCCACACTAGTGATCAATCAGACTCAAAGTAAACTACAGCTCCTAGCCGCCCTTACTGCCGGGAGCTCCTGACAACAAGGACTGCTGGGAGCTGTAGTTTATGTTGAGTCTGATTATAAGCGAGGTGTGGTGCGCTGCCACCTGACACTAACAGACAGTCACCAAGTCTGACAGTACTACTGGATTCTACCCCCTGGCCATGGATGGCACTGCCGGATGGCGCCCCCTCCTTGCCTGGCGCCCCTGGCGAGTGCCATCCTGGCCAATAGGTAGATACGCCCCTGTTCCTCAGTAAAGAAACACAGAGAGTTCGGCTCCAATATATTCATTTTTAGCGTTCCTCAATAAATGGAGTCAGTTCATAGTTTTCATTTAGCCCTTTGGGTATCAGAGTACTTAGCGTTATTATCCAATATGTTTCCCTTTTAATCAATTTCTTATCACGGCTACCTCCTCTTGGATCTGGCATGACTTGTTCAATTCCTTTAAATTTTAGTCCCTTTGGATCACTATTATGATGCTTATGAAAGTGCCTCGGCACACTATGATTCATTACCCCATTCTTAATATTTCGTAAATGTTTATATGTAGAAGATGTTGTAAGACATGCCCAAAGAGACGTTAGTCTACTGGGTTCTAGAGTCAACGCTATGTCGATTTCTGCTAGACTTGTCCTGTGGAACATGCAATGGACAGGTGATGCCGACTAAAAGAGGCATATGGAGGGTTTACCTCACAAGGCTGAGGAATTGTGTGGAGAAGGGCTCTCGGACCTGGTCTCCACAGCTATAGCTGGTAATTCTGATCTTTTGCCTTATATTCCCCCACAGACTAAGAAGGCACAACATTATCAAATGCAGTCCTTTCGGTCGTAGAATAACAAGAAAGTATGAGGAGCGTCCTTTCTTACCAGAGGTAAGGGCACGGGGCACAGCTAGTTCCCAGGAACAGAAGTCCTCCCCGGCCTCTACTACATCCACCGCAGGATGCGGGAGCTCCGCTAAGGGAGTTCGTCCCAGGGGGAGCACGTCTTCGACTCTTCAGCCACATCTGAGTTCACTCACAGGTGGATCCCGGGGCAATAAAAATTGTTCTCAGGGTTACAAAGGAATTCGAAAGGTGCCTCCTCGCCGGTTTTACTTATTGGACCTACCAGCTTCTCCCCCAGAAGGGGAGTTATATTAAATACAATTCACACAGTGTATCTCCAACAGGTGGTGCTCAAGGTTCTCCTCCTGCAACAAGGAAGGGGCTATTACTCAACCTTGGCTGTAGTCCCGAATACGTACGGTTAGGTCAGACCTATTTAAAATTAAAACCTCTGAACCTATACTGGAAAAGCTTCAAATTTAAAGTGGAATCGCTCAGAGCGATCATGGCCAGCCTGGAAAGGGGGGATTTGATGGTGTATCTAGACATAAAGGCTGCATACCTTCATGTTCCCATTTATCCACCCCTTCAGGCGTACCTGAGAATTGCGGTACAGTATTGTCATTACCAATTTCAGGGTAATTGGCGGACATGATGGTGCTCCTACGCAAGCAAGGAGTCACAGTTATCCCATACTTGGACGATCTCCTATAAGGCGAGATCAAAAGAGCAGTTGTTGAACAGCGTGTCACTTTCGCTGAAGGTGTCACAGCAACACGGCTAGTTTCTCAATATCCCGAAGTCACAGTTGGTTCCTATGACTGGTCTGCCCTTCTTGGGTATGATTCTGGATACGGACCAGAAAGGGGTTTACCTTCAGATAGAGAAGGCCCAGGAACTCATGACTCTGGTCAGGAACTTATTGAAACCAAGACAGGTGTCGGCATCACTGCACCCGAGTCCGGGGAAAATCATTCCCTTCGGCAGGTTCCATGTGAGGTCTTTCAAATGAGACCTACTGGACGAGTGGTCCGGGTCACATCTACAGATTCATCAGTTGATCACCCTCTCCCCCAGGGCCAGGGTATCTATCCTGTGGTGGCTGCAAGGTGCTCAGTGCCGCAGGTTCGGCATTCAAGACTGGATCCTGGTGACCACGGACGCGAGCCTCCGAGGTTGGGGAGCAGTCACACAGGGAAAAATAAAATGTCCAAGGTCTTTGGTCAAGTCAAGAGACTTGTCTTCATCTTGGAACTAAGGGCCATATACAACGCCCTACGTCAGGCGGAGACTCTACTTCGCGACCAACCGGTTCTGATCCAGTCAGACAAAGTCACCGCAGTAGCTCATGTAAACCGCCAAGGCGGCACAAGGAGCAGAGTGGCGATGGCGGAAGCCACCAGAATTCTTCGCTGAGCGGAGAATTATGTAAGCGCACTGTCAGCAGTGTTCATTCCGGGAGTGGACGACTGGGAAGCAGACTTCCTCAGCGGACACGACCTACGTCCTGGAGAGTGGGGACTTCATCAGGAAGTCTTAGCACAGATTGCAATTCGGTGGAGACTGCCACTGATAGACATGATGGCGTCCCGCCTCAACACAAAGCCGCAGAGTTATTGCGCCAGGTCAGGAGACCCTCAGGCAGTAAGCTGTGGACGCCCTAGTGACACCGTGGGTGTTCCGGTCGGTCTCTGTGTTTGCTCCTCTTCCTCTCATACCCATGGTGTTGAGGATAATAAGAAAAAGAGGAGTGAGACCAATTCTCATTGTTCCAGATTGGACACGGAGGACCTGGTATCCAGATCTGCAGGAAATGCTCACAGAGAATCCGTGGCCTCTTACTCTAAGACAGGACCTGCTGCAGCAGGGGCCCTGTCTATTCCAAGACTTACCGCGGCTGCGTTTGACGGCATGGCGGTACAACGCAGGATCCTAGTGGTAATGGGTATTCCGGAGGAAGTCATTCCTACCCTAATTAAGGCTAGGAAGGAAGTGACATTGAAACATTATCACCGAATATGGCGAAAATATGTTTCCTGATGTGAGGCCAGGAATGCTCCTACGGAGGAATTCCCTTTGGGCCGTCTGCTTCACTTCCTTCAAACTGGAGTGAACTTGGGCCTGAAATTAGGATCGATAAAGGTTCAAATTTCGGCCTTATCCATTTTCTTCCAAAAAGAATTGGCTTCTCTTCCTGAAGTACAAACATTTGTGTAGGGAGTACTGCATTTTTAGCCTCCTTTTGTACCGCCGGTGGCGCCTTTGGACCTTAACGTGGTGTTACGGTTCCTTAAGTCACATTGGTTTGAACCACTTAAGTCAGTGGTGTTGAAATATTTCACCTGGAAGGTGGTCATGTTGTTAACCTTGGCTTCGGCTAGGCGAGTTTCGGAATTGGAGGCTTTTCTCACTAAAAGCCCTATCTGATTGTCCATATGGATAGAGCGAAATTGCGGACCCGTCCTCAATTCCTGCCAAAGGTGGTCTCATCCTTTCATATGAACCAACCTATTGTCGTGCCTGTGGCTACGCGTGACTTGGAGGATTCCGAGTCCCTTAATGTGGTCAGGGCTTTGAAAATTTACGTGGCCAGAACGGCTAGGATCTGCAAAACAGAAGCACTGTTTGTACTGTTTACAGCTAACAAGGTTGGTGGCCCTGTTTCAAAGCAGACTATTGCTCGCTGGATCTGTAACACAATTCAGCTGGCGCATTCTACGACAGGATTGCCGTTACCTAAATCGGTTTAGGCCCATTCCACTAGGAAGGTGGGCTCTTGTTGGGCGGCTGCAAAGTCCTATAAGTTTGATACCCTGGCTGAGGAGGACCTCCGGTTTGCTCAATTCGGTGCTGCAGAGTCATCCACACTCTCCCGCCCGTTTGGGAGCTTTGGTATAATCCCCATGGTCCTTACGGAGTCCCAGCATCCTCAACGACGTTAGAGAAAATAAGATTTTACTTACCGGTGAATCTATTTCTCGTAGTCCGTAGAGGATGCTGGGCGCCCGTCCCAAGTGCGGACTTCTTCTGCAAGACTTGTATATAGTTATTGCTTACATAAGGGTTATGTTATGGTTTATCGGTTGAACCGAGGCTATGTTGTTGTACATACTGTTAACTGGGTAGTTTATCACAAGTTATACGGTGTGATTGGTGTGGCTGGTATGGATCTCGCCCTTAGATTTACAAAAATCCTTCCACGTACTGTCCATCTTCTCTGGGCACAGTTTTCCTAACTGAGGTCTGGAGGAGGGGCATAGAGAGAGGAGCCAGTGCACACCCAGAATCCAAAGCTTTCTTAAAGTGCCCCATCTCCTGCGGAGCCCATCTATTCCACATGGTCCTTACGGAGTCCCAAGGTCCTTGCAGAGTCCCAGCATCCTCTACGGACTACGAGAAATAGATTTACCGGTAAGTAAAATCTTTTTTTATTTATATATATATATATATATATATATATATATATATACATACATATATACATATGTGTGTGTGTGTATATATGTGTGTATGTGTATATATATATATATATATATACACATACATACACACATACTCTCCAGCACTGATCAGGTCAATCTGTCGCACAGCAATAGCTATAAGAATTGCACTTGCAGAAGGCAGCTGTACAATGTACTATATAGAAGAGTGTCCCATGTAGCGGAATGTTCTGTGCATTGTGCTGTTCCTCTTGGGTTTCCACAATCCACCTACTTCCCTGGTGGTGAATGTATTATCAGAAAGGCATATATACATACATACATACATACATATATACATATATGTGTGTGTGTGTGTGTGTGTGTGTATATATGTGTGTATGTGTATATATATATACACATACATACACACATACTCTCCAGCACTGATCAGGTCAATCTGTCGCACAGCAATAGCTATAAGAATTGCACTTGCAGAAGGCAGCTGTACAATGTACTATATAGAAGAGTGTCCCATGTAGCGGAATGTTCTGTGCATTGTGCTGTTCCTCTTGGGTTTCCACAATCCACCTACTTCCCTGGTGGTGAATGTATTATCAGAAAGGCAAGTTTCCATAATATGCTGTGGAGGCGGCCCCTTAAGTAATTAGTTTCCTTGTTTTAATTACTGCTGGCTGTGAACAAAATCCAAGAGAGATTGTTTTGCGCAGCGGTGAGCACAGAGGAATACTATATTTTATTTTCTTCAGTCACGTTCTTTTGTAACATTGGGGCCTATTTAATAAACTAAAAAAGTCTTTCCTCCAGCACGTTACCTATACTTTTCTCTATATTTAGAAAACTGAAAAGTGCATATGTCACTGATTTCTCTGCCTTTTCATGTCTCCGTTCATGAGCCTGCTGTCCTCATTAGATTTAATTGGGGTTGTGGAGGAATGGTATCTATATAGATGAGAGTAGCAACATACAATGCAATTCTTTATAGCGGTATTTGTGTTTTTTGTCTGCTTAAGTGGAGTAAAGCAGGGAGTAGGGATTTGGTATGATCTGATGGATGGGATGCCAGCGTTCAGAATCCCAACAGCAGCATCCTGACCATCAAAATCCTGACAGCTCCCCAGTAAAGACCCTAACCCTCACCCCCCTTTCCCGCTGCCTAACCCTAACCGTCCCTTCTTAGTGCCAAACCCCTCCTCCCAGGTACCTAACTATAAGCTTCCCCCCTGCTGCACCCTAACCCTCCCTACTAGTGCCTAAACCTAACCTCCCCCTGCGAGGGCTTCCCACTGTAGCTACGAACAGGATTCCGGCTGTCTGTATTTTGAGGCCGTGATTCTGTCCTCCGTTGGCATTTAGTCGTTCGGGATTCCAGAGGTTGGTATTTTGACTGCCATGATCCTATCTGTCAGGAATATCAACTGCATCCCGGGAATAGGTGTTCTCTTCCTGTTCCCCTCTGTTCTCCTGGCCGTCTCTCTCTCTCTTTCTCTCTTCAGCGCTCCTCCGGATGGCTCTCTGATCAACATCATTGATGCTAACCGGTGCATGCACAGTGGCATAACCGAGGATGCAGATGCAAAGGACAGCCCTTTTTCATATGGGCCGCCTGCATCTGCATTGCTATAAATAAAGTTTTCTAATGTTTGCGATAAAGGGCAGAAAAGAAATACTGCACTAAGTAGCACTTACTAAACAGACCACATTGTGGGGGTAATTCTGAGTTGATCGCAGCAGGAACTTTGTTAGCAGTTGGGCAAAACCATGTGCACTGCAGGGGAGACAGATATAACATGTGCAGAGAGAGTTAGATTTGGTGTGGTGTGTTCAATCTGCAATCTAAATTGCAGCGTGCGTAAAAATAAAGCAGCCAGTATTTACCCTGCACAGAAACAAAATAACCCACCCAAATCTAACTCTTTCTGCACGTTATATCTGCCTCCCCTGCAGTGCACATGGTTTTGCCCAACTGCTAACAAAAATCCTGCTGCGATCAACTCAGAATTAACCCCCTGTATTCCTTATAATGGAGCATACATTTTTTTGTGCCAAATACTGTACATCTGGAATTTACAGTATTGTATACTAATATGTAGTTTTATAGCATGTGTAAGTAGGTTCATGTATTTTATGGGTGTGGATCATAGCATAGACAGTAACTAGGTCGACATGGTCACTAGGTCGACATAAACATGGTAGACATGGAAAAAGGTTGACGTGTTTTTAAAGTTGTTTTTTGTGTCGTTTTCTTCGTAAAATGACTGGGAACCCCAATTAGTGCACCGTGTCCCCTCACATGGCTCGCTTCACTTGCCATGCTTCGGGCAAGGTGCCTCGCTCCGCTACCGTTCCCAATTATAGTCCACGTGGATCGTAAAGTATGAAAAAGCTAAAAAAGAAAATTAAACTAAAAACAAAATTGAAAAACTCATGTCGACTTTTTTCCAAGTCGACCTTGTTCATGCGACCTGGTGACCAAGTCGACCAATAGTGGTCGACCTAATGACTGTCGATGTAAGTACTGTCGACCTAAGGACCGGATACCATATTTTATATGGTTCTGTTTACCCTTTGCAGCTTTTCTTTCTGTAGTCCTTGTTATCGTAAACCGCTGTGATGTTAAAAAATAAAAATGCTATTTGGGCATTTTGTTCTCTTTCCCACATTTGCCACCCACATCACAGCACTTCTCAGGGTGGTATGCGCAGTACAAGCATTCATTAGCTGAGATGCTATTTGGGCCGAGCAGTGTGACTTGTTCACGCCAACATCGGAGGCACAGAACCAGTACATATGACTGCTGGGTTCCATTGGTTTATGTATTCATTCAAACTAGAGGACTCACTGTAGCAGATGACTGGAAGCAGATAGGTAATGGAATCTATGGTAAAATATTTTATTTTAAGTGGTAGAATTAATGACTTGCGTATAAAATTAAAAAAAAAGTGGCGTTTGCCTTTTAGCACTTTTTTGTTACCATGCAATCAGGCAGGATATGGTTTGGCAGATTATATACTACGCTGAACTCCCATGCTGTAAAATAGCTTTTGATCACAAGCAGCTAAGTAGAGCTGACATGTTAAGCTCAGAATCCTTTCATGTGCAGGCTAACTGGATCCTGCCACTGTGACAGGGTCATGTAGGTCTCCCAATGATGAATCACATACAGAAGTTCAAGAGAAGAAGCCTGAACTTCTTTCAGCCTGGTTATACTGAAATTCACTGCAGTACAATTTACAGTAGTAAACCGATGATGATGATGCTGAAGATAGTAATATAAGGTTTCAGCATGCAACCTGCCCTCCAAAGGAAAACTAACTTGACATTTCTTTAAAAACACATGCCATTTTAGCTTGCATTGGTTTTTTTTGTTTCTTCTATTAATTTTGTCATCAGTCTGAAAAGGGAAAAATTTTAAGTATTGTTTCCAAGAGGCCTATGTATTAGTAGTGGTTCTGGCGCGATTATTAAAAATACCCTGTTATGTACTACGTGAAACCCTCAGGGACAGCAGTAGTGATAACCACTGTCTCTGCGAGTTACTTCCCAGCATATTGGAAGAGGTTCCTGAATCGGTGCCAGATGAAGGCTGTGGGAGGGGGATTGAAAGACCTCTCTCCTGCTACTATGCCTCCAAAGGCTTAAAGCTTCGCTTTTCAGAGGTTGGTACATAGGGGTCAGATCGTAGTCCCCTTTGATAATAATAGGGACTGCGTTCTGCAGCTCTAATAAGCACTCTGCAGGAGATTTCATAGAAATCTACTTCATTAGACTGTTAGTACATAGCAGAGTAAATAAATGTATGCAGAAGCTGCAGTTTCTACTTAATTTTATGAAGGAAAAAAAAAAAGTAGATAAATAGGCCCCTAAATCTTAACCAAAATAAAAAGCATTGAGCAATGATATAAAGTTACTGTTCTCTATATCACCAGAACTGGGAAGAGCAGGCTACTGCTATAACATAAGCTTAACAAACCATACGTTTTCTGTTTGTTTTTTTGACAAGAAAGTGGCTAGGACGCACCTGGAGACTCTGCTGATTAATTTGATATGCGGCACTTGTATATCTGTGTGCAACTGAAGCTGGCCATACACCAGACCAACTTTCCTCCAACCATTCAACTTATCTGTCCAACTAAAACACTGCCCCACACACCTAACCAACTTCTTCATCAGACCAGCCAACTTCACTCCAATTTATGATGTCACAGAAGTAGGCGTAAAGGTTCTGCCTACTTCTGCATGTTTTGAATAAATCAATATTTTTTTAAGAAAAAACAACCCTTTTGCATGTCCTATTATTTAAAAGGGTTAGGGCGCTGAGATAGAGAGGTCAGGGGGAGGTTAGGGCGCAGAGATAGAGAGGTCAGGAGGGAGGTTAAGGCGCAGAGATACAGAGGTCAGAGGGGAGGTTAAGGCGCAGAGATAGAGAGGTAAGTGGAAGGTTAGGGCGCAGAGATAGAGAGGTCAGGGGGAGGTTAGGCACAAAGGTAGACAGGTCAGGGGGAGATTAGGGCACAGAGATAGAGAGAACAAGTGCAGGTGCACTATTCAAACATTATTAATTCAAATACATTTTGCAATATGAGGCTTTTTGCATAATGATTATGGGCTTACCCACCACTTCATGGAAACCTCATAGTCTGGTAAGTCCCCAACATTCTAAGGTGTTCAAGTCTAGGGCGTGGGACATCCCCAAAAACAGGCCAGCCAGAACCACCCCAACGCATCACACTAGTGAGGAAGTATGTGAAAAAGTTGGCTAGATAAGAGCAGATATTGGGAGTGTTAGTGGTACAGGAGTGAAAACTAAATGTGTGAAAATGGTTACGTATATAAAAAAAAAAACAATAAACGTGCTAGAGAGTGCTAAAGTAAGTATTATATTGTGATGCCCTGGAGCAGCCCAGCCAAAGCAATTCAGGGGGACCCACACCTCAAAACTTAACCCACAACTGTCTTATTTTAATATATATATATATATATTTTATACAGGTGAAACTCAGAAAATTAGAATATTGTGCAAAAGTTCATTTATTTCAGTAATTCTACTTAAAAGGTGAAACTAATATATTATATAGACTCATTACATGCAAACTGAGATATTTCAAGCCTTTATTTGTTGTAATTTTGATGATTGTGATTTATTGCTTAAGAAAACTCCAAGGCCAGTATTTACTAAAAATCCGAGTTTGGCCAATTTGTGTGTTTTTTTCTAAGTCCCAATCCGGAAATTCACTAAGCACCAATCTCGGCAGTGTCTGGTCTATTCGTAATGGTTTGAATGACAACGTTCCGAAATACGAATGAATAGACCATCGGTCAAACGCGGCTGTTATTTCATAGAATATGGGCATTCACTATTCATTCGTATTTGGGTGTTAGTTTCTGAGTGCTCAAGTGCGGGTCTGTTTTTTTTCGATTCGATAAAAAAAGCAGCAAAAAAATAGACCTGCTTTTTCCAGTCGAGTTTGGATAACCATGCACGGATCAGTGAGATCTGTGCATGGTTATCTATGGGAAAGGGTCTGTTTAGTGTAAAATCTGAAAAAAAATTGCGTGGGGTCCCCCCTCCTAAGCATAACCAGTCTCGGGCTCTTTGAGCCGGTCCTGGTTGAAAAAATATGGGGGGGAAAATGACAGGGGTTCCCCCATATTTAATCAACCAGCACCGGGCTCTGCGCCTGGTCCTGGTTCCAAAAATACGGGGGACAAAAAGCGTAGGGGTCCCCCGTATTTTTGAAACCAGCACCGGGCTCCACTAGCCAGGTACATAATGCCACAGCCGGGGGACACTTTTATACTGGTCCCTGCGGCCCTGGCATTACATACCCAACTAGTCACTCCTGGCCGGGGTACCCTGGAGGAGTGGGAACCCCTTAAATCAAGAGTAGCCCCCCCCCCTCCAGCCACCCAAGGGCCAGGGGTGAAGCCCGAGGCTGTCCCCCCCCATCCAAGGGCGGCGGATGGGGGGCTGATAGCCTTGTAAAAAATTGTGAATATTGTTTTTAGTAGCAGTACTACAAGTCCCAGCAAGCCTCCCCCGCAAGCTGGTACTTGGAGAACCACAAGTACCAGCATGCGGTGGAAATCCGGGCCCGCTGGTACCTGTAGTACTACTACTAAAAAAAATACCCCCAAAAAAACAGGACACACACACCGTGAAAGTATAAGTTTATTACATACATGCACACCTCCATACATACATACTTACCTATGTTCACACGAGTCTCTGTCCTCTTCTCCATGTAGAATCCTTGGGGTACCTGTGTTAAAAATTATACTCACATAATCCAGGGTAGAATCCGACCTTTGAATAATCCACGTACTTGGCAAAAAAAAAAACGGAAACCCGACCACGCACTGAAAGGGGTCCCATGTTTACACATGGGACCCTTTTCCCCGACTGCCAGGACCCCCCCTGACTCCTGTCAAAGAGGGTCCCTTCAGCCAATCAGGGAGCGCAACGTCGTGGCACTCTCCTGATTGGCTGTGTGCTCCTGTAGTGTCTGTCAGGCAGCACACGGCACAGATACAATGTAGCGCCTATGCGCTCCATTGTAGCCAATGGTGGGAACTTTGCGGTCAGAAGTTGACCGAAAGTAACCTCACTCACAGCCCGAGGCTGGTTGTGCTTAGGAGTGGGGACCCCACGCAATTTTTTTCAGATTTTTTAAGACTTTAAACAACTTTTTAAGGTACACAATGAAGCCCTGCACGTATCTCACAGATCCGGCCGGGATTCCTTGTGTTTTGTCAGGCAGTGTTTTACTCATCACTCCCGTAAAACACTGCCTGATATTACATCGACATCGGAAAAAACGATTGTGCAAAACTCGGCAGCTTAGTGAATAACCGTATCAGGATTCAAAAAGTTGCAGTAAAATGCACCCGATACCATTCGAGTTCAAACACCCTTAAAAACGGCAAAAACACGAATATTAGTAAATAAACCCCTAAATCCAAAATCTCAGAAAATTAGAATATTACATAAAATCAATTAAAAAAAAGGATTTTAAATACAGAAATGTCGTCCCTCTAAAATGTATAATCATGCATATGTATTCAGTACTTGGTTTGGGCACCCTTTGCATGAATTACTGTCTCAATGCGGTGTGGCATGGATTCTATCAGCCTGTGGCACTGCTGAGGTGTTATGGAAGACCAGGATTCTTCAATAGCGGCCTTCAGCTCTTCTGCATTGTTCGGTTTCATGTCTCTCATCTTTCTCTTGTTAATGCCCCATATACTTTTGAGAGGGCCGACATTTGTGTATTAAAAATCCACTTTGTATTGATTTTATGTAATATTCTAATTTTCAGATATTTTGGTTTTCTTAAACTGTAAGCCAAAATCATCAAAATGACAACAAATAAAGGCTTGAAATATCTCACTTTGCATGTAATGAGTCTATATATTATATAAGTTTCACCTTGTAAGTAGAATTACTGAAATAAATGAACTTTTGCGCGATATTCTAATTTTCTGAGTTTCACCTGTATCTGTAACAATTTTCACACATTTAGCTCCGGTTCTGGGGAAGAGGGGTTATGGATCCACCACTGCCGCAGGCTGGAGATAGATGGGACAGCATGTTCCAGCCTGATCCTGCCTCACTTGACACAGGTCCCGGTACTCTGAGTCTGCGCTGAAGTCGGTGTACCCTTTGCTCCTGGACACAGGTTCTGGCGGATCTCTCGTTATGCAGCTGTTGGAATAGGAGCCCTGCAGCAGCTTAACTGTGTTTCTAGCAGTGGGTGGATAAGAGTCTTGCGGGTTTCCTATGACTCAGCTGCCTCTGCTGCTCCTCCCAGCTCCTGCACCACCGACATGGGGCAGTGATAGACTGCCACAACTGCTCCTGATCCTCCTCCCACCTCCGGTACCACCACTGATGCTGATTCCAGGGCAATGGGCAGCCAGGCAGTGATGGGCATGTGGATGGTGACAAAAGTAGGAGGACAGAAAAGTCCATTTACAATGACAACCACTGTTTTCTATGGGTGAAACGGGTTCAGTGTGAAAGGTACCAAAACGGTAATGAAATGGTAATATACTGGTTACAACATGCGATGTGAAGGGGGTTTAACTGCTCAGACCCGTTTTAAGAAACGTTTTAAAAGCAGGGTTTGCGATGTGAAAGCAGCATAAGATGTGCTTTTAAAGAGCCGATGAGAGAGACGAGCGCTAAAATAGTAACTATGAATACAGGCCGTCTGTAGTGATGAAAGATAATACAGCAAGAGGTACAGTAGGCAGAAGCAAGGGAGTTTGTTCTTGCTTAGTCCTAGTTGGCGGTTTTGAGCTCTGAGTAGAAGTCTGCTGTTTGCCTTTCCTGAGGAACCCCAAAGTAGGCTGTCAACACAACTGGGGTAGATTGAGTGACATGCATTTCTGTTTAGAGGCTGCATACAGTGCAGAGGATTACAGTTTCTTTTTGTTTACTTTGACTATTTTGTGACAATTGCATTGAATGTTGTTACTTCCTTCCTCTTTAACAGATCCCTACTGCACGTTGGAAGTGGATTCATTTGGTTATTTTGTCAGCAAAGCTAAAACCAGAGTGTTCCGTGACACTACAGAGCCTGAGTGGAATGAGGTGAGCAATAGAGAAGGACAGTGGCTGCCAATTGTTTCCTTGTAAAGTAACGGAAGTGTGATATTGTAGATGTGTTCCATGAAGACCCATGTGACAGGACGGGATGCAGTCACTTTACCTCCAATCATAATCCCGACGGTCTATATACCGACACCCATTGACCGATGGTCGATATCCCGACAAGGTCGAAATACCGACACGGACTAAATACCGACATGTAAAATGCCGACAGGTCGAAATACCGACACAAGTTTTTCATGATTTTTTTTCATTAAAACCGACTTGTTCATACTTTACCGTCCCAGTGGACCTGGAGGGGGAATATAATAGTGTGCCGAGCGCAGCGAGGCACCGTGCCCGAAGCATGGCGAGCGCAGCGGTACACTTTATATGGTGTCCATGTTGATTTATGTCGACATACACACAAAAAAACATCAAAAAATGCATGTCGGTATTTCGACCTGTCGGCATTTTACATGTCGGTATTTAGACCTTGTCGGTATTTTACATGTCGGTATTTAGTCCGTGTCGGTATTTCGACCTTGTCGGGATATCGACCATCGGTCAATGGGTGTCGGTATATAGACCGTCGGGATTATGATTGGCGGGATTTCATACCGATCCCGACAGGACACAGTGTTCTGCTCCTGGTTTACTATGTGCTGTAACTTAATCAAAATGAAACAATTTATGTAGCTTTAACATATTTAATCAATTCCAGTACAAGCAACTAGAAAATCGTAAGAAAGAGGAAGCGGATGCTATATCCCATGTGGAGTGGATCAGATAGATATTAATAATAATAGTTTTATTTATATAGCGCTCTTTCTTCAATAGGGCTCAAGGTGCTTAATTGGGGGGGGGGCATTCCAGAACTAATAAATGGTTGACCAAAATAGATGTTTTATTTAGCTATCAGATATACAGCAAGCACCAGGTGTATTAATACTGAGCAAGTTCTGTCTTATTCATCCCTTTAGGAGTTTGAAATTGAGCTGGAGGGTTCCCAGTACCTGCGCATCTTGTGCTATGAAAAGTGCTATGATAAAAGCAAACTCAACAAAGACAATAATGAGATTGTGGATAAGATCATGGGCAAGGGACAGATCCAGGTAAAAGCCATGCTGTTGTTGAATGGTTTTCTTATCATACTAAAAATGTGTGGGCCTATCACAGATAAGAGGCAAGAGGGTGAGAAGCAGTGAAAAGAGTGGAGAAGTTGCCCATGGCAACCAATCAGCTTTGCAGTAACATTTATCAAGTGCATTCTATAAAATTATAGGTAGCAGCTGATTGGTTGCATTGGGTGATTTCTCCACTCTTTTCACTGCTTCATACATCTCCCCCAGAATTACACATATGCGCGCTGTGCCCATACTGCCATCGGTTCATAATAAGTTCCTCAGTCTCACAGAATGCTACATATGGTGTTGTCTGCTTTATTTCTTATTTGGCTTTTACCATTTTATTCTGCTTATGGCCTTTCTAAATCATAGAAAGCATACAGTTACACGTCTCAACATAAAACTGTTGCCTTGAAACTTAGCCTTTAATTTGCTTACACTGGTTTCCAAAATCACTGTTACTTAATTGGGAAATAGAACGTGAGAACAGGAAATGGGAAAAGTGCACTATTATAACTTCCTAGAGCAGTGATTTTCAACCTTTTTTTACTCGCGGCACACCGAACAATATTTTAAAATTGCCAAGGCACACCATCAGTTCCCCACAGAAAAAAAACAAAACACACAAATTGGCCCTCACAGTAAAAAAAAATCCACACATACATTGGCCTACACAGAAAAAGCAATCACATTGCTCCCCACAAAAATCCTATTGCTCCACACATAAATCAATCACATTTCTCCCCACATAAATCCTATTGCTCCCCACATGAATTATTCACATTGTTACCCCCACAAATCCATAAATTCTTATTCTCCCCACATAAATCCTACTGAAATCCTATTTTTCCCCACAGGAGAAATAAAATCACAAATATTATTATCAGCTGTCCTCCTCCCTGTCCCTTAGTGGCGGGGGTTGTTCATAGTGGAGTTCTGCGAATACTGAGCAGCGGGCGGTCGGGCAGGTGTGGATGTGGGTTGGCAAGGAAAGCTGTGTATGCAGGCAGGAACTGAAAGATGTATATGCAGGCAGGTGGGCTGGCTGGGTGGTGAGCTCAGCGGCTGTGAGCTATGATATCACAATCTTTTCAAGGCATAGGTCACGGCCGGAGCACGACTGATCCTCTAAGAAGAGCCTGGGCCAACAGTTCACTCTGAAGGTGCAGGAAGCTGCTCTGGCTCTGCGGCACACCCTGCAACTGGTCGCGGCACACTAGTGTGCCACGGCACACTGGTTGAAAAAGCCTGTCCTAGAGCAACTTCAAAGCTTTCTCAGACGGTGTCAGACGCCAATGGTGCAAAATCTATTATCTCTTAATATCACTGCTCACTTTGTAAGCTGCAGCAATGCTGACATATGCTAATGCAGCAGGAGGCCTCTGATGTAAATAGGTTCTCACCTATGTGAACAGACCCTGTGGCTTCCACAGAGATCAATTATCCTCGGACGCAGCAGGTCTCGCATGACCCTGTGTCTGGTACCACCCCTTCTCTGCCCCCAAATGGTCACTGACTCAGTCAGGCTGTGGCTGTCGTGCACTGTGAGTGTTAATTTGAATTGACCCCTATGTTTCTATGTTACTAATTTGAATCCGGCCCACATGCTCACAACTTCAATAAATTTATTTTTTTTTCCCCCTACTTTTTCTCTGAAAAATGTAGAACTATGTGATGTTCAATATATTCCTACAGGTTTCAGCATCATACATATTAATCTTCTCCATTCGTGGCCGGATATCTGTATCTGAATTCACACACCACAAGCATTATTTTTTATTTTCAACTTTACTCCATAAACCATTATGTCAGATGTTTCTACCAAAGCGTGCAAAATCGCACGGCTACGGTCATTGTAACATAATTCAACTTCTTAAGAGAGCCTACAAATATAAAAATAAGTATTATGAGCAGTAGGACCATCGAGTCACTTACTTCTTAGTTCATTTATATACTTGGAACTTTGGAACACGTGCAGGTTGTGACTAGTCAGTTTGCTGTTTAGTGTTCCATAACTGCCCTTCTATATTATGGGGTCAATTCAATAAAACAATGAGAAAGGGGAATTGCCGTTGTAACGGCGTAGATATGACAACACACCAAGACTCACCCCCCTTTGGCCCACTCTCACACCAGACTTGTAGATATTTGTTTAGTCTATTTATAAAAATAGTTGGAAAAAAATACAGCATACATAAAAGCAATAGCATAATATGTACATTATAATACAAATAAAGCATTGAGCCCAGTCAAAAAATGTGTACGACTTAATTATTTTACTATTATTAATTTTATTTATAATTAACCAAACCAAGAATAACAGCAAATAAATGAATTTGAAATGTTGATAAAGGGGGAGGGTGATACAGAAGATAGACGTTGAAAAGAGATGCAGTCATTAGGTCTACTCCATAAGGTCGACACGGTCAAAAGGTTGACACACAAAAATTGGGTGGTATTTTGTGTTTAAACATTTTTTACCCAAATGTGTTGAAATGCGTCCGCTCGCCACGCTTCATGCTCGGTGGCTCACTCCGATTCGCTCACCACAAGGTTACTAAAAGTAATCGTTTATGAAATGGTAAATGTATCAAAAGTTGTAAAAATATGTGTGGGAGGGGGGAATAAAAATACCATGTGTAGCCCTTATGACACTGTCGACCTTTTGACCCTCTACCCTATGTTGTCGACCTATTAACTGTCTATCAACCACCACGCAGAAGGGGGATTAAAAGAAGCGAGAGGGGAGAAAGGCAGCATATTGTACACTTCTTATCCAAAGAAGAAACCCAGGCAGGAACTCATGGATATTTGTATGCTGCCATATGGCAATACATACGCTATCCTGGTGGATGGGATGCCGGCAGTCATATGACTGACACTGGCAGGTAAGTATGTTTAACCTTCCCCCCTAACCCTCTCTTCCCGCAGCCTAACCCTAACCTTCCCCTCCCCTAATCCCCCCCCCAGCACAGCCTAACCCTCCGTGGGGGTGCCTATCTTCCCCCCACACTCTAAACCCTAACGTGTATCCCCTCCGCGGCTTACCAGTGAGGACTCCCGCCGGAGTTCGATCGGGATCCCGGCGCCGACATTGGTAGTAAAGCTGTAAGGTGACCTGTACTATTGATTAGAGCCCAGTTAGTGGTATATGGGCATTTTTACGATTAGGATCTGAATTGTTTCTTTAAGAATGCTACTTGCATCATTCCTGTGTGCATGTCCGCACTAGAGTGGCAGGAGCTCTGGTTCTGCACTGCATGCATTGTGCTGGCAAGGTGAGCCTATAAATGCCAAGCTCAGTATGCAGGAAGAGCACTTAGTGCCTGCCTGTCTTCAGTCTTAGATAAAGTTCTGTAGGTTTCATCTATATTTCCTAAAAGCCATATAGCTTCCCTTCTGAATTTATGAACTGTATTTTAATGTGCATTGCAAGCATTATGTCCTGCTAGGAAGAAATGAAAATCCGTATAAGTAACGATTTATTCCTTTTTAATGATTGGTATTCGGAGCATGTTAGAGATTGTCACAATCCGGTGGTAAGGTCTTGTGTAGAAATTCTTCTGATGTAATGGATGAAATGTGCAGTAATTGTCATGTTTCTCATTACTCTTCAACCTTGGGGGGAAGATATACACTCTCCTCTCCTGAGTCAAGTCTTCAGGGAGAAAGCAGGAATGTATTGCAGTTAATTCCTTCCTTCCCTCTTAGGAGATTTTGTCAGGCCATAGTACCCTTTACAAGGCCTCTGATATCCTATATGATTACCTCCTCCACTTGAACTTGAGTCATACCAGAGAGGTACAATGGGGGTAATTCTGAGTTGATCGCAGCAGGAAATTTTTTAGCAGTTGGGCAAAACCATGTGCACTGCAGGGTAGGCAAATTTAACATGTGCAGAGAGAGTTAGATTTGGGTGTGGTGTGTTCAATCTGCAATCTAATTTGCAATGTAAAAATAAAGCAGCCAGTATTTACCCTGCACAGAAATAAAATAACCCACCCAAATCTAACTCTCTCTGCACATGTTATATCTGCCTCCCCTGCAGTGCACATGGTTTTGCCCAACTGCTAACAAAAATCCTGCTGCGATCAACTTGGAATTACCCCCAATATTCGCATCCCTGCAAATAAAAGGTTAGGTTGATAATTCTGTCATGGAATAGTGCGCTATGATTTCGGAGTCCCCTTCATTTGCAGAGTTATGGGTATTTTACTCCTAAAGAACAACTAAATCACTGCATCTAACCCTCCTATGACCAGGGGGATGTTACTTTATTTAGAATAAATGTTCCTTAGTGGTATTATCTTATTGCTTGGCAGTAGAATTTTTGTGCTTTGATGATCATTTGTTTTCTTAATGATAAGATTGTTAAAACTTGTATTTGAACTCCCACATTCAGGACAGGATTCTGTTCATCTCCATCTCATGTTTTTTCATTATATAACTGAATTGATTGTTCCTGACTGACTGTGAAAAAATGTACATGATATGGTATGTCTTTAATCATGTGTGTATTTTATCTTGCATGGTTCTGCTTGTCACAGTGATTTATTCCATTGTGATGTCACCTAGTGTATAGTGAATTGATAGGTTGCCTTCTCATTAGTGTGGGCTGACATACCATATCATCGATTATACTCACAGGCTTGCCAGCCTTCTCAAACTTTACTAACCCAATTGGACAGATCCTTGCTTGCCCTAAAACACTCCTCTGCTAACTTCCACCTCCTGCACTAGCTTCCTCCTATTCCCTGCCATAATTCTTAATCCCGGGTGTGGTATGGAAGGTAGATAGTAACTAGGTTGACCATGTCTAGGTCGACCACTATTGGTCGACAGGGTATCTAGGTCTTTAGGTCGACGTGGTCTAGGTCGACAGGTCAAAAGGTCGACATGAGTTTTTTATGGGGGGGGTTTGTGTCGTTTTCTTCGTAGAGTGACCAGGAACCCCAATTAGTGCACCGTGTTCCCTCGCTTCGCTCGCCATGCTTCGGGCAAGGTGCCTCGCTGCGCTCGGCGCAGGTTACCATTCCCAGTTGTAGTCCACATGGATCGTTAAGTATGAAAAGATTAAAAAAAAAAAAATTGTGAAAAACTCATGTTGACCTGTCAACCTGGACACTGTCGACCAATAGTGGTCTACCTAGATAATGTCAACCTAGTTACTGTCGACCTAGAGACCGGATCCCCTTAATCCCCAACCCCTAAACTGCCTCCTCTGCTCTCTTGCCTGCTCCCACATTAATTTTTATTAATTTTAAAGAGGATAGGTCACGTAGAAAGTTTCCAATCCATACCGCTTCTCTTGCCCTGATTAGTGTCTTGATTAGTGAAGTGCATTTATTATCTTATGTCAGCTATGTTATGTTGCCCACACACTGAGCTATTTCAGGACCGATTTGTCTAAAAACGATACATCGTTTACATAAGTGCAAATCGTTTGTCCACGAACGATAAAGATCCGATGCACGTCCCCGCTGCTCGTTTGATGTATCCTCTGATCTTCCCTGCTGCAGTCAAGATCTGAAGGTATCGTTAACGACAGCATGCTCCTGGATGTGGCCCCTCCTAGATCTTTTACAAGATCTTTAAGATATATCTTATGTGTATTGCACTATATTGTGAGTTTGGGACTGCTGGGGAGCTGCCGTGGGTTCTATCGAATCATTTGCGAATCGCTCAGTGTGAGGGCACCATTAGATTGCACTTCAGAAATTGACTCTGTTTCAATTCAGCACAAGGTCATAACTATGTTGTTCATTGCACAGGTTAGGCCTGGACAGTTCCCAAGACTCGTGTAACTGGTGAGCCTAAAGGTGGGTACACACTAGAGCGACAGGGATTCGTTCAGACGTCGATTCGCGGGCCCTCTAGGGAGGGGCGAATCACGGGCCCCCTGGGTAGAGCTACACACACTGACCCCACTCAGCCAGCGGCAGGTGAACCAGAGCTAATGGTCACAAGTCTTGTGAGGCTGCCTAATCTGAATGTGACCACACAGACTGATCCCTTCCTAGCTGACCTCGCTGTCAGACATTCTGTGTCTGCTAAAGAAGTTGGTTCCTTCTAGAATGAGAACCTGCTGCAGAGGAGTGAGTAGACCATGGTGGCCTTAACTGAAAACAGTGGAGTAGTATCAAGTCATCTAGTTATTTCTGTCCTGTTACTCAGGTACTGCAGGTCGAATGACCGAAGACTTCATGTTAGAAGTTAAGTGTTTCAGAGTCTACCCAGTACATATGTCAAATATTTAAATATTATGCACTATTAGGCGCTGGTTATTTCAATTTACTGTACTACATATATATAGTGGGAGTTTTTTGGTTTTTTTCAAGAAAGTCTAACACTGGATTACATCGAACTTCTCAAGATTCCAAAATGGGAGACATTTTACCAGACATCTTCCCACCCTCACTGGTTGCGTCCTGCGATCACAGAATGGGTTTGGGTCACACAGGACCTGGCCAATCAGGGGATTCCCACTTACCATCAGTAATCGTCTGTTACTGACTCCACCCACTGCACAGTGGGCTGGTATGATGCTGCTGCCACCACACTCCTTGTTCCCATGACATCTGGAACCACGGTTCTGTTCAGGCTCCTACAATCGGCACCTGAATAACCTCTTACTGCTTACGACACACTTTTGTTACCCCTCCTAAAAACAAACCAAAACAGCTTACACATTCCTTCTAATTCTTGCATTTGCATGCATTTTAAATGTGGAATCCCACAACTGTGCCTAGAGCATTGCATTAAATATAACATGGTAAAAACACATTAATAAACACGCATTTACAGTACATGGCACCCAGCGCCAATTTGTCCATTTAGATAATGGTGAACGGGTCTCCAGCCACAGAGCGCTTAGGTTACAATAGGCCACATCCTTAATGACACGCTACTGTGGCTGGATATCAACACTTGCTACTCCTTACACAGTAGTACAGACGAATGGTAAGCATTGTGCCAGAAAATCTTGTAATGTGCCTTGAGATTTTCCCCAAAGTTACTGTGCAAGGGGCACAATTTTAATATGCATGAGCCACTGTGTATTATTGCGGGAAAATCACATTATTGTTCTCTGACATAATATAATCCTTGCTAGAGCCATGTCCTCTAATTTGCATACAGTGCAGGTGGAATCGTTCATGAATTCTCAACAAATTATGAAAAAAATATGTTAAACAAGGAATTTATGAGATACGTACTTCTGAAAATGGTGTTTAGCTGTTAATAGGAATATTTACAAATCATTAAAGTTAACAGGTCCAAATTTATAATCACATATTGTTATCCAGTAGTGTGGTGTTACTTTTACTGCTACACGAGTGCTTCTTTCACTCTGTTAATGGGCTTTAGAAGTGGTATTTAAAAGTCCTGAAATAATAAATCTTGGAATATTCTCTACATTACTACTGCTAACAAAATACACTTGTGAAGTTTTTCTTGCCATGACACGTTACATAGTCCAGGGGCTGCTGGCTCACATTGACTTGTGAGCCATTAATTGGACAGGTACTCTCTGTAATAACTTAGCCATGTCATGTATGATTTCTCATGTGGGAAGTAACACAGTCACAATATACTATATTCTGTTTTCCATTCATACTGCTCCTTCTGTTTCCAATTATATTCATGCTTTTCCCAGTGGCTCTTATCTTTCTAAGAAAGATCCCAATTTAATTAAACTCATGTCTGCAATATGTAAATGAGTGTGCTAGACCTGTCATAATGTTGGCTATATACATCTTAGTGTTTCACATTATGGGGCATGCCTAGCACTGTATATTATAGACTCTTTATAACTGGTTTCCAGGTTGCCTCATTTGGTTCCTGACCGTTAAGCCACCCTATTGTTGTACAGTTATACAGAGCCCAGCATCATTCTGGCAGCAAATCCACCGACTGATGATTTCTCCAATCTGTCACAAAATAATGTTAAGGGGCCCATACATCAGCAGACACAATTTATTCTTTCACAGATCCTGTGATTTATTTCCCAGATATATTGTTACCCCAAACATACATGCATATTGAGCAAACACATAAATTCAAAGCGCTGAAAGAGATAAAACCAAAACTTCCCTTATGTATGTGAATTTCCTTATAGAAGGTATTTCTTCATGTTTTAACATGGTAACATAGTATTTGAGGTTGAATAGAGGCAAATTGCCCATCGTGTTCAACCTGTTTTAAGTTGTGATGATTCTACATACTTGCTAAATAATGTTTTATGACTAGTTAGCTACTATAACTCATGTTACCCCCAGATTAACCACGTTGATATTTTAAGTATTATAACCTTGGATAGCTTTTTCATTCAGAAATGTATCCATTCCTTTTTTAAATCCAATTACAGAGTCCACCATTACCACCTTCCCTGGCAGGGAATTCCACATCCTGATTGCCCTAACAGTGAAGAACCCTTTCCTCCGTTGCGTTCGGAACTTTCTCTCCTCCTGTCGCAGCGAGTGCCCACGTGTCCTAAACTGTGTTCTTTTAATAAATAATTCCTCTGATAACTCTTTGTGATGTCCCTTTACATATTTGAAGATATTAATAATATCTCCTCTTAGGCGCCTCTTTTCTAGTGTATACATATTCAGCCTAGTAAGTCTTTCCTTATAGTCCAGTCCTCCTAGGCCTTTAATCAATTTAGTAGCTCGCCTTTGAACACTTTCGAGTTCACTGATGTCTTTTTTATACAATGGTTCCCAAAACTGAACACAATATTCCAGGTGCAGACGTACCAATGCCTTATACAGCGGCATGATTACATTCGAGTCCCTTGTCTCAATCCCCCTTTTTATGCACGCTAGCACCTTACTTGCCTTCTTTACTGCGTTTTGACATTGTGTACGCTTATTAAGCCTATTATCAATGAATACCCCCAAATCTTTTTCCAACTCTGTTTCCACTAGGCGTTCCCCATTTAATATGTAGGATGCAAGTTTGTTTTTAGTCCAAAAATGCATAACCTTGCATTTGTCTGAATTGAACCTCATTTTCCATTTAGACGCCCAGAGTTCAAGTTTAGATAGATCATTCTGCAAGGACTCCACATCCAATTCTGAATTAATTACCTTACACAGTTTAGTATCATCTGCAAAGACTGACACTGACAATGTGCTTTCCAGGCCTATTTCTAGGTCATTGATAAATATGTTGAACAGTAGTGGTCCGAGTACGGACCCTTGTGGTAGTCCGCTGACTACTGGGGACCAGGTTGAGGACTTCCCGTTCACCACTACTCGCTGTACCCTGCTATCCAACCAGCTGCTTATCTATGTGCAAATAGTTTTTCCTATGCCAATCTCCTTTAATTTGATCATCAGTCTCCTGTGAGGAACTGTATCGAAGGCCTTTGCAAAATCTAGGAAGACCACATCCACTGCTTTTCCTTGATCAAGATTATTGCTCACTTCCTCGTAGAAGCTAATTAAATTAGTCTGACATGACCTGTCCTTCACAAACCCATGCTGGTTCTTGCTAATAATCCTAGCGGACTTTAGATACTCCTATATGACGTCCCTTAGAATTCCTTCCAATATTTTCCCCACTATAGATGTTAAACTAACTGGTCTCCCGGAAGATTTTTGGATCCCTTTTTAAATAATGGGACTACCTCAGCGATACGCCAATCCTTCGGTACCATCCCTTTTCAGTAGCGAATCTTGCCACGGCAAGCAGGACTTTTGCCCGGGGCGCCGCCTTCCGGAGGGCGCAGGGCACCATCCGGAGGGCGCCGCACCAGGGCAAGATCCGCTGCTGCTGTGTGCCCCCTGCTGCCGCTGGGAAGGGAAACTAGACGCGTACGCGTCTAGTTTCCCTTCGTGGAGAGGTCCTTTACTGTGCGGTGCGCGATGGCGTCATCGCGCACCGCACAGCAAAGGTCCTCTTCACGAAGGGAACTAGACGCTACGCGTCTAGTTTCCCTTCGTGGAGAGGACCTTTGCTGTGCGGTGCGCGATGACGTCATCGCGCACCGCACATCATTTCAGTCTGTACAGGGGGCGTAAATGACCACGCCCCCTGCACGAAGCCACGCCCCCTAATGCCGCCCGGGTCGCCAGAAGCCCCGGAACCAGCCCTGCCTTTTCTAATTTAACTATTGAAAATCAAGTATAGAGGTCGTGGTAGTTGTGAACTAAGCTCCATAAGAACCCTCGGGTGAAGTCCATCAGGACCAGGTGATTTATTAATCTTAATTTTGTTTAGTTTCTCCCGGACTACTACTTCGCTTAAACAAGTATCTAACCATGAATCATTACTGTCAAAATTGTTATGCTCTACTATTTCATCTTTTACTGGACCTATATTCTCCTTTTTTAACCTTTTATGTATTTAAAAAACTTTTTAGGATTGGTTTTACTCTCTATAGCGATTTGCTTTTCATTTTCCATTTTAGCTGCTCTTATTGCTTTTTTGCAATTCATATTACACTCCTTGTAATACTTGAAAGACTCCTCCTTTCCATTAGATTTAAATGCTTTGAAAGCCCGCTTTTTTTTAAATCTATTTCAGCCTTAACCTTTTTGTTAAACCACATCGGTTTACGTTTAATACTCCTGCGTTTACTGCCCATGGGAATAAAGTTATGAATATTGCTATCCAGCAACCCTTTTAAAACATCCCACATTTCCGAAGTGTTCTTGTTATTAAATAGAACCTCCCACTCTGTCGTTAAGTGCACATCTAAGCATACTGAAATTAGCCTTCCTAAAGTTAAACGTTTTGGTGGAACCCCTGTAGCTATGTTTCCTGAAACTGATGTCGAATGTGATCATATAGTGATCACTGTTACCCAAAGTCTCCCCAACTTTAGTGTTGATATAATGTCCACATTATTAGTAATTACTAGATCCAGGGTAGTTTTACCCCTAGTTGGGTCCTCGACTAATTGAGACAAGTAGTGATCCCTAATCATATTTAAGAACCTGCTGCCCCTCGCATTAGCACATGAATCGTTACTCCAGTTTTTATCCGGGTAATTAAAATCCCCAATGACAAGGATGTCCCCCAATCCCGCAGCCGTTTTGATTTGCTGCAATAATTCTTCCTCATGTATGCTAATATCCGGCTCTTTGTAGCACGTGCCTATGACTAGTTTTTTTGCATCAATTCCCCCACTTGCGTTTTCTACCCATAGTGACTCCACATTATCGCCAGTCTCCTCATAGATAACCTCCTTTAGGTATGGTTTAAGTGATGGTTTAACATAAAGACATACACCTCCTCCTCTTTTGTTAGCCCTGTCCCTCCTAAAAAGAGAATACCCCTCCAAGATAGCAACCCAGTCGTGAGAGTCGTCCCACCATGTTTCCGTAATACCTATAATGTCATACTCAGCCTTTGATGCTAACAATTCCAATTCCCCCATTTTACCTGAGAGACTTCTTGCGTTTGCAAGCATACATTTTAGTTTATTGGTTCCTTTATTTGTTTGTTTTCCTAAAGATTTCCCATCCTGGTTACTAGTGCATCCGTAGAGTTACTGATACAGACTGTCCTTCTCGCTCCCTCTCCAACCCCACCGTACTTAGTATTGCCTACCTTACTTTTCTCTTTGGTCAACCCAATGTTCCCATCTAAAATCACCGCCCTGACATAAGTATTTTCCCTTAAGTCCCGTACATTTTCTATAGTCTGTAATGATGACACATAATTGTTATTATTTAATGCTTTAGCAATACCTTTCTTAACACCCTTAATAGAACCCATGTAAATACCCTTACCGGCTGCACTTTCCCTCCCCCTTCTCCACCCCCATTTATCTCACTACCACCATCCCTACTATACTCGCTGCATGACCCATAGTTTCTAGCTAAACCCTCCCCCCAGGCTCCTAGTTTAAAAGCTCCTCCAACCTACTAACCATCCTAACCCCCAGCACCGCAGCCCCTTCCTCATTCAGGTGCAGTCCGTCACGAGAAAAAAGATCGCGCCTGACTGAGAAGTCCTCCCAGTGTTCAAAGAACACAAACCCCTCTTTCCTACACCAGTCTCTGAGCCACACATTTACCTCCCTAATCTCCCTCTGTCTCCCTGGGCTAGCACGTGGCACTGGTAATATTTCGGAGAAAATTACCTTAGATGTCCTTTTTTTTTTAGTTTCTGGCCTAAGTCCCTATAATCTTTCTTAAGGACATCACACCTACCACTAACTTTGTCGTTGGTGCCAACGTGCACCAAGACCGCTGGGTCTTTCCCAGCCCCTCCCAACAATCTATCTACCCGGTCCGCGATGTGCCTTACCCGAGCACCCGGGAGACAACAGACCGTACGGCGATCACGGTCCCGGTAGTAGATTGCCCTATCTGCCTTCCTAATGATAGAGTCCCCTACCACCACCATCTGCCTGGGTGCCTCTCTAGCTTTCATCCCATCTTAGCCAGAGGGACCACTCCTCCGGTTGCTAGAGGGAGCAGTCTCCTCCGGCTCCGTCATTTCGTCGCTATCATCCACCGAATCTTCATCCAATCAGGCAAATTTGTTCGGGTTTGATAGATCTGAGATGTCGTGCCTCCCCCTCTTTTTCTCCCTTCTAACAGTAACCCAACTGCCTACCTGATTTTCCTCATCTACCAGTGACCCCTGCTGCAACTCCTCCTAAACTTCGCTGGAGATTGTAAATATCCGTCAGTCGCGTAACGGTCTGCTCTTGATCAGTTACCTGGGCTTCCAGGGCAACCGTTCGCTCACATCTCGTACACATGTATTCGCCCTGGGTCGGCTGCTCCAGGTGCGCATACATATTGCACGACACGCACTGAGTGAGACTCTCAATCACGGCCCCTCCCATTGTTTGAGAACTCAACTCCCTATTACCTTTCGAAAGTACAATAAAGAGAATAAAAACCAACTAACCAATACAATCAATACACAATAAGTAAGTAATCAATACTTATCTGATTGGGACCTGTCCTGCGGCACCGATACTCCACCTAGCAGTTGCAGTTGTTCCAGATCACTGCACCTCCTTTTTACTCGGCTTCCAGCTCCTGCTTTTTCTGTATTCTAACTCACCTTCTGCTGATTCCAACTCACATACATTTACAAATCCAAGCTACACTTTGAAATACAAGCTCCCTTACAATGAGCAAACATCTCTTTCAGCGCTTTGAATTTGTGTTGTTTGCTCAATATGCATGTATGTTTAGATTGATTCAGAGAGTGGTGTAAACTCTGGAGCTACACATTTTCAGCAGCTGATAGCGCCCGAAATAGATCCACCCCACTTTTTGTCATATTGTTACCCCAATCCATCTGACTTGCCCACACATTACAGATATATTTCAGTGATTTGCAGATCATTTTTAGTTAAACAGATCTGCCAATCTTGAAAGAAGTTTACTAGAAATGGTCTGCAGAGCTACTGATTGTTACCCATACAATAGAAATCTACAGTCCCTATTTTTCTGTGAAATTAAACAAGTTGAAAAGCCTGATTTAACAATCCCAATTGATTTATGGCTGAAATCTGCAATCTGTAAACCCCATACATTGCAGATTTATTGACACAATCATCTGCAAAACGTCAGATTGCCCCAATTTATCAAAGATGTATGCGCCCCTTTAGTCCTACCTCTTTTAAGCTCCATGGGCAATCTTATGTGCCTTCTCAAGTTTGTGATTCTGACATCCATTGAGTTTCATATGTCATTTCTGCCTGGGATCTGCCACTTGGTGTTGCTCACCATAATTCCTAATCCACAGCCTTTTTTGTTTTGTTTTTTTGCCATGGACGAGACCATTGAACAGTATGTGTATACCTTATTTGTTTTTAGTGGTTGGGTTCTAGTTGATAGTCACTCAAACATGAGGTTGGTCTGTGTGTATTTTTGGAAATGACGTTACGCTAAACATCGTAAGGTATAGTGCTATAACATTACGCGCAGCTGATTTATACCTTGCATTTAATTGAGTTTGCTCATTGAATTCTAAAAGTTGTGATAAAAATGTCCCAGGTAGCATACACTGCAGCTAGTAGTGAGGTTTTACAGTCACTCAAGTCGCTGATGCTGAATGGACTTTCACAAAAATATTAGCTTCCAGTGTGCAACTTTGGGAACATTTTCTCAACAAACTGCTTTAAGCAGTTCGTTCAGTCAAATGAAGGTCAGGTAGTATGCTTTAACCTCCTCTACAATATATTCATTCATTCTGGTGTATTTCCTTTATAGGGGTGTATTTAATTGATGTCGGTTCCTTTCCGACGGAAAGGTTCCGACATTTGAGTATTCAATTAGCGGATTTGGCCATTCCCGACAATGCCAATCCGACTTTTTTTAAAGTCAGATTGACATTGTCGGAAACAGGGCTGAAACCTGTCAGATTTGGCAGCGATTCCGTCAAAACACATAGATCCACGGCTATTCCGACTTGCCGACTTGTCGGAAAACAATAGTTATGGTGGACTTACCGTTGATAACTCTTTTCTCCTAAGTCCACAGTATCCACAGGCTAAACATTGGGATATGAGGTAGCGACAGCGGATTGGTACCAACAATCAAAGCTTTTGGCTTCCCAGAATGCAACGGGCCAGTCCCCTATATCCCCGCCTCCTGGCTCAGGCAATTCAGTTGTTTTCCAAAGCTCAAGGCAGTGGCATCATAGAGAGCCCTAATCAGGTGAGAAGAACACACATGCACACCCTTCCGTACAAGAAGGAAGAGGTTAGTAGGAAAGGATCCTCAAATCAGGTGCGTCAGGGTGGGATCCCTGTGGGTACTGTGGACTTAGAAGAAATAGAGATATCAATGGTAAGTCTACCATAACTATTATTTCTCCTGCAGAGTCCACAGGTTTTCCACAGGATAAACATTGGGATGTCCCAAAGCAAATTTAGTGGTGGGGACGCTCCTGATTGGACAGGAGAATCCTTCGCGTAAATTCAGCGTCCCTAGAGGCAAAGGTATCAAAGGCATAATGTCTAATGAATGTGTTAATGGAAGACCTTGTGACTGCCTTACATATCTGTTCAGCTGAAGCACCACGTTTGTGCTACCCATGACGGACCTACCTTACGAGTAGAGTGAGCAGAGATATTAGCCAGAATAGGGAGATCTGCTTTAGACTATGCTTCTGAAATCGTCATCCGAAGCCACCTCACCAGTGTCTGCTTGTCATCAGGCCATCCCCTCTTGTGAAATCAGTAGAGAGCAAAGAGAGTGTCTGTCTTTCTGATGGCACTGGTACGATCCACGTAGATCCTTAAGGCACAGACTACATCCAAAGATGCATCTCCTGTAGAAAGTTCAGGCCCTTGGAAGGCCGGGACAACAATTTCTTCGTTAAGATGGAATTTAGACACCACAATAGGAAGATAACCAGATTTGGTTCTAAGAACCGTCTCCCTTTGTCCAGATGGGATGTCTGTAGCCACCAGGCTAATGACCTCCTTACTTCCAGAGGAAGGAGCATAGTCTGTGTTTTTATTGTCTGATGAAAACCATTCAATTTGGAAAGGATCAGACGTTGCAGAGGCCTCGAGTGGAACTGAGCATACTCCACCATGTCGAATGTCGACACCATCAATCCCATCACGCGCATTGCTGCGTGAATGGATAACCTTTGACTGTGTAGCAGCTCCTGAATCCTCGTCTGAATTTTGGAAATTTGTTCAGAGGTAAAATTACTCTCTGAAGAACTGAATACAACACAGCCCCCAAGTGAGTCTTCCGTTGTGACTGAACCAGGGACGACTTTGCCCAATTTATGAGCCAACCGTATCTTTGCAAACAAACTATTATCTGTTGCAGATGACACTGAAGCAGTTCCTGAGATTATGCCAGGATTAATAAATCATTGAGGTATGGAAAAATCCTTATCCCTTGCTGACGGAGATAAGCTGCCATTACCACCATAATTTTGGTGAATACTCTGGGAGCTGTGGCCAGTCCAAATGGTAGGGTCTGAAAATGTTGCTGCAGGATAGCAAACCTGAGATAGCGCTGATGGGACAGGGCTATAGGAACATGTAGGTAAGCATCCTGGATATCCAGGGATACCATAAAATCCTCCGGCTCCATGGCCAAAATAATGGAATGTAAAGTCTCCATATGAAATCAAGGCACCCAAACGTACTTGTTCAGCACTTTGAGATTGAGTATGGGCCAGAACGTTCCATTTGGCTTCTGGCCTAGAAACAGCTTAGATTAAAAACCTTGTCCTTGTTGTGCAGGAGGAACTGGAATTATCACTCCTGACTGAAGCAACTTCCGAACTGCCTCTTGCAAAACCCTGGCATTCGTTTCCACTGAAGACTGGCTGGTATAAAAAAAACCTTTGAGGGGGGTGTTTCTTGAAAGCAAACGCATAACCGTGAGATACCTCTTCTTGCACCCAGGCATCTGTGGTAGACTGCTGCCAAATCTGTGCAAACTGAAGAAGTTGGCCTCCCACCCTGGGGTCCCCCAGGTGGAGGCCCGCACCATCAGGTTGATGGCTTATCTTCTGACTTGGAAGCCGGCCCTCTGGTAGTCCAATGCCTTTTAGTCTTACCAGACTTGTCAGATTGAAACTGTTTGCCATAACCCTTTCCGTTTGCTTTTCCTTGAGTCCAAAAGGGCTGAAAAGCTAACATCTAGGCTTGGATTTGTGTGTGGAAGGAAACATCACTTTCTTGGAGTCTTCTTCTGACTCCAAAATACTGTTTAATTCTTTACCAAAAAGAATATCTCCAGTAAAAGGTAAAGGCTCCACAACCTTCTTGGTTTCTGAGTCAGCTATCCATGTACGTAGCCAAACAGCTCTGAGAGCTGCTACTGCTGAGGCTGATGCCTGAGAGGCAATTGTACCCATATCCAAGGCTGCGTCTTCCATAAAAATAGCCGCATGTTGATATGTGCAATATGGGATTTTTGCTCTCTAGATGCCAATGAAAGATCATCCTCCAATGCATCAGCCCAGGCTGCCACTGCTTTTACCATCCATGTCGAATGACATGCGTATCTACTTTGGGAGCCACCTCCCTTTTTAAACAGTCTACAGCCGAAAGAGGATCCTCAGCCGAGAGAGGATAATGTGTTCCATTTCTTTGGAATTCTAAACTTCTTGCTGGGTGTTACTTAAGCCTCTTGCATAATTTCTGTCAGCTGTTGTGACCCAGGAAATTCAGTCCTAACTGTTTTGGGACGTTTAAACACAGGTGCCTTCGATTTTAACAAAGGCTCTTCTGCTTCCTCTAAGAATAGAATGGCTTTCATAGCACTAATAGTGCTTTCATAGCACTAATTAGCTCAGGTATGTCCACTGAGCTGAGACTTTTATCCTCATCTCTATGCAGACCTGGAGTGCGATGAGTCCTCATCCTCCGAAGAGTCCCCATCTGAAACATGTGTAGACTGTGAAGATGTTATTTCATGTCTTTGTGATTTACTTTCCATCGGCTTTTCAGCCTGTTTTTGTTGAAAGGCTGCAGATTCCTGTACTGGATGTGATAAACCCCAGGTGGAATGTTGCATGTAAGGGTTAATAGGGTAACCTATCCCTGGTATAGGAGCTGGCATTTTCCGCTCAGCTATACTGGATAATGTCTGTGCAAACGTAGCCCATGGGGGTTCCATTTCAACCTGTGCCTGCCTTAGATTATTCAGGAGGCTTTGGTGAAAACTAAAACTGTTTGCACATAATCCATTTTGAACCAGATCTTGAGAGGTTAACCCAGTTTTGCAAGACAAACATGAAATGAGTGTAGGTGCTGTTGTGGAGAGTGTATCCTCCTCACCCTTGCCTCTCTTAGACATGATAAACAAATCACACCTGTACAGTGTTAACTACACAATTTGTGACTGAAATCACTTTAAAACTTGTTAAAGTGACATACAATCCGATCCCTCTCTGCTCTGCACCAGCATTGAGGAACGGAATACACAGAAACTGACAAAAAATAGTAAAGTGAGCTATCACACTAGCAATCAGTCACAGGTTATCCATTAGTATAATAAGCAATATTAGCACATATTCAACTACAGATACATTTCAAGTATGTGGGAGAAATATATTACTGCTTTACCTTATATAGGACTTTAAACGTATTCAGTCACACAGCAATAGAAACAGCAGCAATAGTTTACAGACTTATATGAATCAGGCACTTATCCAACTATTCGTACTCAATGGTAGCTAGGGACTTAGGGGGTAATTCAGACCTGTTCGCTCGCTAGTTTTTTTTTGCAGTCCAGCGTTCGCATAGTCACCGACCACCGGGGAGTGTATTATAGCTGTGCAAGTGTGCGATCGTATGTGCAGCCGAGTGGTACAAAAAATTTGTGCAGTTTCTGAGTTGCCCAGAACTCAGCCGCTGCGATCACTGCAGCCTGTCCGTGGCCGGAATTGACGTCAGACACCCGCCCTGCAAACACTTGGACATGCCTGCGTTTTTCCAACCACTCCCAGAAAACAGTCAGTTGACACCCACAAACGCCTTCTTCCTGTCAATAACCTTGCAATCGGCTGTGTGAATGGATTCTTCGTAAAATCCATCGCACTGCAACGATCCGCTTTGTACCAGTGCGATGCCATGGTCCGGCTCCTGCTGCACCAAACAAAAAATTTAATTGCCTGAGCCAGGAGGCGGGGATATAGGGGGCTGACCCGTTGCATTCTGGGAGGCCACAAGCTTTGATCGTTGGTGCCAATCCACTGTTGCTACCTCATATCCCAATGTTTATCCTGTGGATAACCTGTGGACCCTGCCGGAGAAAATGGCAGGGGGATTGAATAGGCCGGGAGACTTTCCGACCTAAAAAAGTCAGAATCTGCCATCTTTCCAACAAGACGGCAGTTCCGACTACAATTGAATACCCCCCTTAAGCTTCATTGGCAAGTTTGATATAAAATCTATCGCAAGACAGCTACAAATAACCTGTAATAATACCACAGAGGTTTTTTTTAATCTGGAACAGAAGAACTTTTCGGGAGGTAGTTATCAAAGCTTGGAGATAGATAAAACTGTGAGAGAGAAAGTGAAAAACCAATCAGATTCTAATTTACGTTTTACAGGTTGTGTTCGAAAAATGACTGGAGCTGATTGGTTGGTAAATTATATCACAATTTTATCTCTTGCCAAGCTTAGATAAATACCACCTAAATCATAAGGGCTAAAGGTGTTAGACCACCATGTAACTGAGGAATTAAGCCTTTCAGCATGACACCTAAATGCTGGGAGAGCATATTATTGTAGAGAGGTCAGCTCCATGCTAGCAGGGGTATCCGGTAAGGATCCCAGCTGTCGAAATCCCGAAGCCAAAATCCTGCCACTGAACAGAGTGTCAGTGCCAGAATCCCAAATAGGATCCAGACAGTCGGGGTCCCGATCGATGCATTGCCGGGATGCCAGAGTGGAAAGCCACACGGGTGAGAGGGGGGTTAGGTTGTAGGGAGGGGGGGGTTATGGTTAGGCTATGGGGAGCGGGGGTTTGGCTGCGGATGGGGGGGTAGTGTTAGGTTTAGGCTGCAGTTGGGGAGGATAAGAAGGCGAGGGGGGTACCATGCTTCCTGACACCTGTCGGGATTCTAAACGCGGGATACTGCAGTCGGTATTCTGGCTGCCAGCATCCCGCCCACTGGCATTTCAGAGCCTCAATCCCTGTACGGAATTTCAGCCCCAATCCCTACGTCACTTAGTATTACAAACTAGAAATTCTATTTACATATATTGCAAAACATGATAAAATGGCCTATTGTTGCTAGAGTATTCAAAGATGTATGATGCATTCTGGCTTCTAGATGTACTGTACATCTCATGTAAGCCCTACCTCATTATTTGTGACTGATGAACGCTGCAGCATTGTTGCCATATTTTTATTCAATTATGCCGGACATAACATTAAATCTGTTTTACAGGGAGATATAAAGATTAACACTTGCCAATTTAAAACACATGATTTACTGAATGCTCCATCCCATCCTTCTCTTGTAGTCTGTGCATGACATGTATTCTGTATAACTGGAATGCAGATGCTGACTCCCAGAGGTGAATTTGGGTAACTACCTCTATGCACCAACCACAGTGTGTCACATTGCAGATCTCCAGATAGTAGCATCCAACAAAGAACAGTTTGGATAAGACACAATATGTGAAATACCCTTGGAATAATTAGTTTGTGTGTCCACTGTTGGAATTTTTTATTTTTTTCAAAATCCTATATGGAAAGGATGGCAGCTGTTTTTGATCAACCACATAAAAGGAAAAATTGTGTCATTAAATACCTCATATTTTGCATTCTGACTCTGCTGTCCTTCAGCCATAGGCCCCTGGCCAGATGTGGCGGTGCGCTCTCTCTCTCTCTCTCTCTCTCTCTCTCTCTCTCTCTATATATATATATATATATATATATATATATATATACACACACACACACACACACACACACACACACACACGTATAATATAGATTGCTCTGTAAAAAACTGGGCACCATTGTTTCAGTTGATTATTTGTGTCTGGCTGTATTTGTGAATGAAGCTGTGTGACTTTCCACGCTGAAGTCTATGAAAGTTGCTCTGCTGATTTAACAAAAGGAACAAACATTAGATTTGTTTGACCAAACTGACCATGCATTGCCTTATGTGTAACTGTTTATCATTCGTTCCAGAAACAGACTTTAATTTGGGATTTGCAATCTAGCCATATGGCGCTTCTCTGCGTAATTATACGGTGTGCTTTAAAAGGGGTTTTAACCCTCAGAGTGCGTTGATTTATTGGTTGCACAGGGCTCTGTTCATCTTTTTCTGAGTAGGTTGCTTTTTCTTTTCAGCTTACTGCTACGCTTTGCAGGCATGTTTATATGGGTGGGCATTACTACATTGCAGCGTTGCCATTATCCTATAGAGAATATGAACAACTCTGAAGAGTATTTTAAAAATATGGCTAAAAAGGATAAATGGGATCTGTGTTAAGGGAAATACGGCAATTTATTGGTATAGTCTTCTACAACATTGAAGTCATGTTAAAGTAGCAAATCCCTTTTAAAGATATTTGATATTATGGTTACCGTTTTATCCACTTCAATGCAATCTATTGCAATTCAGGAGCTCAGTCCACACTAGTATCAGTGTAATTGTCCTCAGTTGGGCACCACACCTTCTAAACATCCCCCCCCTGTTTCTGTCCTGTCCAGTAGGCAGCAGATATACAGAGTGTCAGGGGGCCACAGCTGCGCCTGGCACAAGATGATTAATGATCCTCCCAGTGGTATCTTTGCTTCATTTAATTATATGCTTGTAGGGAGCCTCGTTCAGTGTTACAGGGGAGGTAGTACATCAGGGAGCTGTGCTGCTTAAGTATTTTTTTATGAACAGCTTGGACAACGCTGCCTTCCCTGAGCAGAAGGAAGAATAAACTGCATCATTACAGCATTGGTTGGGAATTGTCTGTACAAATACATGGTCTAGATACATATGATTTAATGCACTAAAATTTGTGTGACGCTGAGGGCTCATCATGTCGATTCACTGCTAATGGTCTTTACAGCCACTAAGGCATGGAAAGTGCTTTAGAAAACTGTAGAATAGATTAGTTGCTTTCTTTGCATTCTAATGTTTAAGACGCAGTATTATATTTTGGAATGAGGCACAACAGGGCCGGTTCTAGACCTTGTGGCGCACTGGGCGAAAGTTTTCCTTTTGACGCACTTTTCCATGCCCTTTCACCAGTAAAATTTAGTGCATTGATTATACTGCAAATGCAGGACAAGGTTGTGCCTCCGTAGCGGCTCTTGCCACATGCAAGCAGGCTTTTTGCCCAGGGCACGGCTACCCCGAGGGTGCCACCGTGGCAAGAGCTGCTACTCCTGACCCCCTCTCCCCGGCTGCAGCAGGCGCCGTGGGCGCCCGCTGCAGCCGGTGTCACTGAATGACACTAGAGGTCATAATTGACCCCTAGTGTCAGTGCAGCGCTGCTATGGGAGAGACGTCCTTCGCTTACTGTGAGAAAGGTAATTGGTACTCTTGCAATTGTTAAAATTATCATGTTTTTTATAACTTAAAGGTGATGTCACACATATGCTTTTCGTGCTTTAGATGCACCTATTTTTATCTTGTATAGCATTTTTATTGTAGCTGGAAAAGTGCAGTACTTAAATATCACTGCTTATGATAAGCGCTTTAAATACGCTATGGGCGGAATTCTATTAGCCCCGTTAGGTTAACGGGTGTGAAAAAGGGTGGTAGCCTCTGCCTTCATCACCTGAGGCAATTCAATTCCGCCAGGGGTGTTTTAACAGGGGGCCCATGTAAAGACTTCAGGTGGGCCCCCTCCTCTTCTCGGCGCAGTAGACTCTGGCATTGTGCCAGAGTCTACTGCGCATGTGTAGCTCTCCAGAAACATGGTACCCGCTGCCTACTGTGGCCATTTTGCCGGTGATTCTTTACCGCTGCAGCAACTACGACGCGGATCTCCAGAAAAGTATAAAACCTGGGTGCAGTGTGAGCCCCCCTGGACCCATGAAAACTTTACGGATTTGTGTGTTAACAGGGTCGCAGCACCTGTTAATCCCCTGGTTATTGAGGGAGTTTCGCATTTGTTCAGATGGCGGGCTCACTTTGCGACTAATTTTATAGCCCCGCGGGATCAATTATCCTTCAGTAAAGTACTGCAGCTAATTGAATTCCCCCTATGGCAGAGGTTCCCAAAACAGTCCTCATGGCACCCTAAGAGTCCAAGTTTTAGTTATATTCATGCTTGACCACAGGTGATTTAATTAGTACCTCAGTCTGCCTTTATCACCTGAGGCAATTCTCATCTGTGCTGAGCCTTGGATCTCACTAAAATCTGCACTGTTATGGTGCCTTAAGGACCGAGTTTAGGAACCAAAGCACTATGGTGTACTGTATATCGACTAAATGGCAACTTATCAAAACAGACAATTGTCGGCAGTTATCCCCACATAATATTAGTGGCATGTGGTCATTATGGCAACATTAAGAATATCGTCATGGTCTGAATGTCACCATGTGTGTGCACTGCTACCTACTACGTGTGGCTTTCCTACAGTTTGAAGGAAGAGAACAGTGCGAAATAAAATTAGAATATTTAAATAAAATGATGGTACTTCTGATTCTTATCACTAATACACGTGTTGTATTATCACTGCCAGTTGTTCATATTATAAAGATGTTTCTTATTGTTCCATATCATTAGTTCTCATTAATGTACCCTTGACCATACCGATTGTCTTCATGATCTCCCCATGTCACTGAGCTTACATTGACAACAGCAGTGCAACTATATTTGTGTCCGTGATCTGTAAGAGGTGGGTACATTGTTGCAAGGTTACACAAGATGCAGGGAAGAGAGAATCTTTCCCATCTCTGAATACACAGTTACTTGACAGATTTTATTGCAGCTTGACTTTCATTGGTGGTCAGCAAGAAATGACAACAACCATACTAAGGAGCAGACCTCTCACCCTGTATGTGTGGCTAGATCAGATATGGGCTCATTGATGGAACAGCATACTGTCTAACTCACTGACACGTCTGTCATCCCAGTTCCCTGTTCCCTACTTCATGCTGTTATGCTTACAGAGTGAGGTCCTGACCTCTGTCCCAGCCCTATAAAATAAAGACTTGTTTAGACTAAATGCTCTGACTCCCAGGATAGGGCTGGGGACAGATAAAGTAATATGTATGCAGACTGAGATGTGCCTAGATCAGAGCTCCATGGGTGGGTTGTATTCTGCTCCAATAATAAATACATGGCTTAAATATGGAAGTGTGTAGTGTTATTAATCTGATGGGAATAAAGCCATTTACAATATGAAATAAGCTCAGTGTTACAGAGCTGGAAGACACAGTGACTCTCCCCAAATGAACAGTCTGTGATAGTCTCCACTTCCACAGCTAGTATCATCCCCAAATACAGTATCTCCAACATGATCATCTGGAAAGCAGCCTACACTGTAGCTGTGTGCCGCTGCACAATGTGCACTCTTTACTTTATGAATGAAATGAGCTAGCATTGCCAATTGTTACTTTTAATTATGCAAGGCTATGATTAAAGATGCATTCCACTGTATGTGTGGTATTAAGTAATAAAGGATTGTATAAATGAAGTCAGACAAACGGTCTAAAAGCATAAAAGAATTGTAGTCATTGTGTTATTGTCTTTTTCTGTAGAACGCTGAGCCTGTTCCCCTTTACATAAAATGTCAATGGCGTTAGTCTGGACTTTGGCCTACTAAGGAAGAAGAAGAAGATACAGATAATAATTAAAACCCCACTCTACTGTAATTAAGGCGTACATTGCCGTTGCAACGTATATTGCCATTTTGTTGTCTGAACCATATATGAGCATAACCTTAGTAGGGCCTCTATAGATTCCGTAGATCTCCAAGTAACCGGAGAGTCTACTTTCACATGCAGAATGGCAGCATTCACTATGTATATTGATGCCTTTACCTGCGGGCGCCTCCCACACTCTTTTTTTTTTTATGCCCTATCAGTTCATTCTCAGCATTTTTCACCATCATATTGACTTGTCAGCTTTGTTATGGCTTGTAACCTTAGATTATCTTGCATTATAATGTCTGATGTTAGTATCTTTATGTGGCTTACTGCCTGATTTAGACTTGTACGCAGTGGGACAGTTTTCTTTTGCCACAGTGCATGTTTCTCTGTCACACTGCGCATATGCCATAATGGTCTTGCAATGGTGGTCGCAGTGAGAATGTATTCACAAAGTGATTGCCAGTAAGGAACTGTTTGCTGGAGGTACCGGCAGAGTGGTGACTCATGCAGGCATGGCGAGTTTCTGGGGTGTATCACAGCTTGCCACTGTGATCCCATAAGCAGTTACAATGGTTCCGGCGTCTTTCTTTCTGCAGCCATACTGGGATCTTTAGTAGGTTTCTAAATCCACGTTATTTTTTTGTCATTAATGCATGGAAGAACGGTCATTGCAGAAATGCACCTTGCCCTGGAAAACCCCCGAAACTTCAACCCGGGATCTGGAGAGTGTTAACAAGGGAACTATGAAATAACGCAGGTCGTCCCATGCATACCATTGCGCATAAGATTAAAATGGCTACTAATGTGCTGGTTTCGACAAGAACACTTCAGACGGAGGTTCATGCACTTGGATATATTGGGCGAGCAACTGCTCATAAATCTCTAATCACTAAGAAGAATGCAGCCCAGTGCTTACAATGGTGTAAAGAGTGCAAAAACTAGACAGTGGAGCAATGGCGGTGAGTGTTATGGAGTGACGAATCACGATTTATATTTTTCAGATCAGATAGACGTGTTTGTGTTTTGGTGATTGCCAGGAGAACGTCTGATGCTAGCAGTGGCGTCGAATGGGGGGAGCAAGGGGGCAGCATGCCCCCCCCCCCAAATATGAGAGCGGCGCTGGGGAGGGAAATCGCTTACTGACGGCTCCCCGCAGTGGCTTCTCCTTTAAAAATTGTGTTCTGAGCTGCCCCACAGCATGCTATGCCCATGACCTCCTGTCTAGCCGGCTCTTCACCGATGCATTACTGGGAGGAGGCTGATATATCCCAGCACGTTCAGCATTGCCACACCTCCTCCCAGTAATTCATCAGGGAAGAGCAGGCAAGACAGAAGATCATGGGTATAGCACGCTGCTGTAGTACAGAGCGCACTTTTTAAAGGAAAAGCCACCACAGCGCTACCCAGCACTTGGGAGGTGGGTGCCAATATGTAATTTTCTCGGTGCCGCTCCCCCCCCCCCCCCCCGCCAACCTCGGACCATTCTGGCACCCCTGGATGCTAGAGTGTACATTACCTACAGTAAAGCATAGAGGTGGTGGCAGCATTATGCTGTGGGGCTGTTTTAGCTGGTTTGGCATAGTTCCACTAGGTGTGATGCATGCTCATTAACTCTGACAAGTATAGAGATGTGTTTCCTACACTGTGGCGGTTCTACTGAAACGTAAATGTTTTTATCAGGACGACCGTGCCACCTGTCATGTTTCCAGGGTGTTGCTGACTGGTATACAGAAAATTTGCTAACCCAGATGGACTGTCCAGCTCAGAGTCCAGATCTTAACCCCACAGAGAACCTCTGGGACGAACTGGAGCAACAGGTGTGTTCTAGGCCGGCTCGACCCTTCTTCAGTGTCGCAGTTGGTCACTGTACTTAAGGTGGAATGGCAAAACATACCTCCTGCTGTTGTCCAGGAACTTGTGGACATTTTGCCAAAAAGGTTGTCTGCAGTAATTACTGTACGTGGTGGACCTACAAAGTACTGACGTCAATCAATAAAATCTCAATCTGTATACTGTCCGTGTCCAATCACTTTTGTGTGTGTATATATGTTTATATATGTATATAATATAGTCTTTACGAGTGATATAACCTTGGCCAAATTTAGTTTGTCTTAGTGTCGCCCTTTAGGTAACTTCCCTATAGTGTAGCTGTGAAATGATAGTCCGCTGCAATGAGGCATCATAAGCAGTCTTCCCAAGGTGCGCTCCATGCAATTCCACTCTGACTATTGCTCTGCATGGGTGGTAATCATGTGACCGGCGGTCTGCTGACCGACAGTCACATGACCTCCTCCACCATCCCGCCGGCTCAGTATCCCGATAGCCGACCAACAGGGACTATTTCCACTCGTGGGTGTCCACGACACCCATAGAGTGGGAATAGAACCCGTGGCGACCGCAGGTCGCCACCGAGCCCGCAGCGTGGCGAGCACAGCGAGCCCGCAAGGGGCTTGCTGCACTCGCCCCTCCCCGCAGGGATCCCGGCGTCGGTATGGTCAGGAGACCGTCGGTCAGCCATACTACACCCTTCTGCATATGCTGTCAGTGGACATTTTTACATGCAAGATGCTGCATGCGTGTTGGTTTTCTGTGTATGAACACACCTGTGTGGATGAAAGGGAACAGAAGAGTATTTCTCTGCTTGAATAATAAGTTAACAAAACAACAAGCAGTGAAGTGAAACTATAAGAAAACTTTTGTACTGATCCATATTAGCAAGGGAGGAACAGCATGCATCTAATGTAGCTGGTTCCCCTTAAAGCAGCATTTACTGTTATGTTCTGTCAGGCAGTGAGTGACCAGGTAAGAAAGCTTCACTCCAGTTGACCCTTGCAGGCTAGTCCTCCCTGATGGCTGTGTAATTGGCAGTGTAAATGCCATACTGCTTTCTTTCGCATCACATTAGAGAAGGCAGATTATGCAGACCTTCCGGTCCTCATGCTGGAATGTTAATGCTTTGCAGGGTTTAGGGAAAGCTAATAGAAGCATTCCATCCTAGACTGTTTTCCTGATTCTCTTCACAGTCAAACAAATGAAGTTAAGAAAAACAGGCGCACTCAGCCCTCTGTCTCTAAGAGAAAGGCAATATGTGTGCTTTATACTATGCAAATAAACACCTTTCTTAGCCCATTGATGCTGACTGACAGGACAATATATTATATCAAGCTTACTCAACATGTCTCTCCAGCTGTTGTGAAACTACAAACCCCAGCATGACCGGTCAGCCTCTGCATTATATTAACTTAGCTTTAAGTTACAAAATTGGCCTTGGTTTTTTTTTCTTATTGTACATAACTGACAGTTTCCAGTCTATGGGGCCCATCTATTAATGAGTCTTACCTATTTAAAACTTGTTGCGTATGATAAATGGTCCTCCAGCCATTCTACTCCCAGCTGTCATTTTCCAAACACATGACAGGAGCTGATTGGCTGGAGAACCATTTATCATACCCTCGAGTTTTAAATTGGTAAAACTCGTTGATAAATGGGCCCCTGTGTGTCTTAAAAGTTGTCTTTATTCAAATGTCAGTGTCTATTTTTCCCAGTGTCTATAAAATGTTGTATCAATTTACATTATTGAGTTTTATCATATTAATTTAGATGACTTATGTACGATTCGAAGCTGTTTTGCAAGCTGCATTTGAGTTAAACTGGGCATACACTATACAATTACGGGCAGATAATCTGCCAGATCTGGCTGGTTGGAATGAAAATCTGGTAATGGATGAGAGCAAATGGCAATAAACCATTTGCTCCCAAACACTGGGAAATGAACAAAACCTGTCGTTCAGTCAAATTGGTTAAATCACGGATTTCATTTTAAGTTTTCATTTTTCATTGTATAGTTCTGTTTGCTAAATTAATATAGCACACAATTCATATATTTATTTTTGTGTACTGTTTGTTTATAAATAACCAGTGGATTTGGGATTTCTCTGCTTTTACATTTAATATGTGCCGGAACTGTTCCCTATGACATTGGAGTTCAAGGGTGTGTAGTAAATTGCTGTGGGTCCTTGGGTGTTCTTAGCAGCAGAGGTCCCAGGAGATGACATGTTTGCTTGCTGAATTCTTTATGGAAATGTGTGCTTGTGACTGGTTCCTGTCAGAGCCTGCTTGGCCCCTCTCTGCCGTTACTGATTCTGTGCCATCTGGGAAACCGGGTCCGCGATTGAAAGCAGATGTGGCTCACGGGCATTTCTCTTTCTGTAGAGGAAAAACGCTGGTGTCTTTTATTTTTTTTTTTTCCTTTTTATTAAAGTGTAGATTTTTTTTGTCCCTATTTACAATTACAGGTTTTGGACCAAATCATTTTAATCTGATTTTTATTTTATGTCTTCACGTAGGAATCAATCTTTTCTAAGGTTTGTAATAGTTTTTTGTTTTTCTTTGAACTTTTCAGTTATATAAAATTAGGTATTTTTCACATTTTGGCATGAAGGCTAATTTTATATTTGTCCAAATTAACCAACTACAATACCGTGTGCTGGCAAACTGATATTTATACACACATGATTATCTGATGTTGTAGAGCAGGATTTGATCAAATGAAATTCCCACTTGTGGCACATGGTGATCTGGTTATTCAATAAGATCTATTGTCTGAACTATTGGATGAGTATTGCTATGCATGGGAATACATCTCCACAATTATACAGTTTATGTAAAACAAAAACAAAAAATGAAATATTACTTTTTACTAGTATATATTTTAATTAAGGCAGTTGTACATAAAGCTTAGTTGTTAATTAGGGTTATTACTCTTAAGGGCCCTACACCCTTAAAGATAAAAGTGAACGATATGAACGTTCTCGTTCATTAATGAACAAGAACTCGTTCATATTGTTCAGTGTGCAGGCACCAACGATGAACGATGCGCGGCCCCGCGCTCGTTCATCGTTGGTGCGTGGTCGCCTATGCATGCAGGCCAATATGGCCAATCTCATCCATATTAGCATGCATTGCTATGGAGCCGGGTGATGGGCGGAGTGAAAAAAACTTAACTCCCCCCGTCACCTTCCCCCGCTGCCGGGTCGCCCGTCGGCTGTATCCGCCGTCGGGCAGCTCAGCGGCTGGTTGCTGAATGTGTAGGGGGCATTAGAACTATAGTATTTCCTGTCTGTCCTAGGAAATGTAACTGAATGAATACAATGTTCCTGCCTAATACATGTATGCATGCAGGACTGTATGCCAGTTTTCATCATTGTAAATAATGGATTATAAATAGGAAATATTTTCGTTTGATGGTCTTCACATTTTATTTTATCTTCTATTCTCTGCTAAATAAGCAGATTCCCTGAACAAATGGGTTTACCTTTCTCTCCCTTTATGCTGGATTAAACTGCCAGCAATTCATTCTTTGTTACTATCCAGCAGGAGAACCACGGAGGTTTTGTCTGGCTGTGGCCACTGTTATCAGCTAAAGTCAGAAGCTAATTTCACAAATGGCAGCAAATCTGTATCTACAAAAGAGTGCCAGAAAATATACATGAGGATGATAACAATAGTAAACACTACACAGTATCACCACAAGGGAAACGGGTTGTGTATTTGCAGTCTGCTGGCTCCATTGACTTATAAAATAAATATGTTACTTAAACTGTATGTCGCCATATTTATGAATAAAATAAACATATATATTAGTTGTGTGATCTCCTTAGCCTTCTCCTTGTAGGACACACTAGTTTCTCTTCCTAGTTTAGAGTTACAAAGTATGTGATTGGCCGGTCACAGTGGTGGGTGTGTGCTGGGAGTATACTTGCATACGCGCAGTAAGTAAGCTGGGTCACACCTGCCTTTTAAACATTACTTTTCACTCTTTTTATGGATGGTTTCTTTTGGGAACCACTTTTCTGGCAAGAGTTTATTATTGAAAACTTCCCAGAAAATGCATTACTTGTGGTGGTATGCGGGGATAATCAACGACACTTGTTGGGCTATAGTGTGAAGAGTAAAAAGTAGACCGTTTTGTTTGGAATCACTTTAACTCTGCTACATTGTTTCTCATTCCAGTTAATACTACTACTGGGTCAAACGCAGGATTTCTGGAACGGGGGGGCTAATGACAATTGCTCTAAAATCAGTTGATTGATTTTAGCACAACTGTCATTAGCCCCATGAAGGATGCTAATTAGCATGTTACAAGCTATAGTCTGCCCCAAGCAAAGTGCAGTTTATGTAATACAGCACTTCAGGTGTATGCAGGCCCAATGATCATGGTAACCAGGTTCTCTCTCTAGTGTGATGATTGAGCACTCAGATCCACACGCACACATACCTGCTTGAAAAATCTGCCACTGGGCATGTGCAGTAGCACCGTAACACCATTTTTACTGCATGCAGTGGCCGCTGGCCAGGCTGTGGGGAAGAGGAGTTTCCGGGCAACTGGACCCCCTCCCCTCCCATGCACTTGGAGGAAGAATGCTGTTTATTCCTTTCCCAATCACATTAGCCATCTCTGTCATGCTGCTGATTCCATCCCACCCCCCTGCATATGAAAGACACATTCACAATAGACACATACATGAAGGGGTATATTTACTAAGATGTGAGTTTCTTAGAAGTGATGATGTTGCTCATAGAAACCAATCATATTCTAGCTATAATCTTCTAGAAACCGTTAGATAACCGTTACGTGGAATCTGATTGGTTGCTATGGGCAACATCTCCACTTCTAAAAACCCTCACACCTTAGTAAATATACCCCAGAGAGGGGAGTGGGGCGTTATGTAACAGTTCCAATCCCCATTCCCCCCCCCCCCCCCCTCCAATGTTTTTTTTTTATTATTATTATTAATGAAGGTGTTATAACCTAGGGATCATAGTAACAGTGTTATTTTAAATACTGATATATTTTGTGGATAAAGTGCTATGTCCAATAAAACGTTCTAATACTGTAACTGTAAATAGCTCAGTTTCTTCTAAACGTAACAGAACACCTTCATCCACTCGCCTCTCCAAATGACAAAAAAAAGTTGGGGTTTTCTGGAACAATTTGCTGATATGACATGTATAGTTATTTTTTAATCTTAATTCATGGTGATTGATATTTTGTATTGGCATGGTACAAATATCACCAATGTCCTCAGCCACCAGTCTAATGTGGTATGTATGTTTTACCTAGTTCCTTGGCTCAGCCTTCATTATCTGTAGGTGATGGGTAGGCAATAAGCAGAAAGTGCGTAGACATGAACAGACCACCTTAGGCACTTCAGGTTACCTGGCCTTGCTTCAAGTCTATTCCAGTGCACCTAGCAATTAGATGGTAATCTCTGAACAATGCTTTATTATACTCTGTTCATAGCCTACTGTTTAAGAATTAAGCAATACAATACACTGAATCCAAGTGAAGCATATAAGGTATGAAATTCGGGATTGGCATACAAGAATTACAGATGCTCAACGCCACAGATGTTTAAAATGTTTTATTTCCAGATGTGATAAAGCTATCATACAAAGCCCCTCTGGGTCAGGAGTAGGGATGAAGCACTTAAGTTAATATGTGATCCATATGTGCTTTCAGATATGAGACACACCGGGTTGTATTGCAAATTATCTCTTTTTATTTTTGATTCGTGAAACAAGATTTTGACGTTTTTCAGACACCTAAATGAAGGTGTCTAGTCTCCTCATTTCTTAGTTTTGCCTGTGTGTGTGTTCTGATCTAATAGATTTTATGCATTTAAAAAAAAAAAAAATTTAAACTTTTTTCAGGCTGTAAAATGAATGTGGTCCTGGGGTTAATTTGTTTTAATTTTTGTTTTGGGTTTTTTAACTTCATATAAACACGAGCCAGTGGGTCCTACAAATGTGTCCTACAAATGTGTCGTCCTACAATAAAGTTCTAGCAGAACTTGTATTGGGGAAAAAAAGCTACGGCTGCACTTCTTATAGCGAATTAGAGACTCAGTCGCACAAGACACATTTTATGTTCTAGTTGCATCGCGCCCTAGACGCATTTTATGTTCTAGTTGAAAACTAGAAATAAAGATACACAATGCAAAATACAATGTAGTACCTAACTGCGCTCAAACCCCTACTAAAATTGTCTTGATTTGCTAGTAGTGGCCTGTAAAAATCGTGTTTGCTTTTGTCAATAAAGGTAGGATAAATGAATGTATTAGAATAACAACTAATTTATTAAATGCCAATAACATACGGCTGTATCTCCTTATATGAACCCTAAACAGTCCTTTTTCAAAAAGCAAAGTTCATACGGTTCTTTTAGCCTCCTGTGGGTCGAGGTGCCCTTTTGGAGTGAACGTAGGATACCTGTGTACTGTCCTTTAATCCTGGAGATGCTAAAATCAATGAGTCCTTAAATTCTAAGTACAAGTGACAGAGACCGGCGTCCCGTATCTCTGTGGGCGGTCCAGTGGATAACTAAGTTCTTACCGTTGCGGCCGTGTTCGTGAGGAGTCCAGGTGCGGGTACGCGCCGGGAATCTGTGAGGGCTCTGAGCTGACCAGTAAGCAGCGCGCCCAAGACACATTTTATGTTCCAGTTGCATCGCATCGCGCCCAAGACACATTTTATGTTCTAGTTGCATCGCATCGCGCCCAAGACACATTTTATGTTCTGGTTGCATCGCATCGCACCCAAGACACATTTTATGTTATGGTTGCATCGAGTCCAAGACACATTTTAGGCAAAAAAGACTCCCAACGCTAGTGCAGTCTCACAGGACCTGACGTTCAGAGAGGGGCTGTTTGGCGCAACTGCAGCTATGATGAATGAGGACACATCTGTATATGCTTTTCAGATTTTCACAATTATTTATGAAGCATTTGCATATACAACACCATGATAAAATGAGACTGGGTGATAACAAGCAATGTTAAAGTCACGGTAATGTTGGTCTGGGGACAGAGAGCTTTTTTGAGTGTACTATAGTTTAGTGATTTTTAACACTCTGAGTTATCTGTTGCAAAGCACATTGATGTATGTGATAAAATAACATGAAGGCTCTACATTTCACCAATAATTTCATATCCACACTTCATAAAACTATCCAATACATATGGGAAGCATGTCAGACAAGCCATGTCTCTTTGTATGCAGTTACAATAGGGAACAGTAGTAGTCCCAATGGGATCAGTACGTACAATACTGACAGTATACCAGCAGCGGGATCCTGGCAGCGGGTATGGCGTGGACACCCATAGAGGGAGGAAAGCCTGTGGCGCTGGGATTCCGGCATCGGTATTTCCCCACTAGTCGGGACCCCGGCGTCGGCATTGTGACATCCGGGATCCCAGCTAGCGGTATGGTGACTGCTTTCCGTCCCAATGGCCATCTACATTCCCACTGTGGATTGTATGTGTTCAGCCGTTCTTGCAGATCAGAGTGTGAATGGCCTGTTATGAGGAGAGCACATGGAATGTACATTGCAGACAGGGTGGCTTGAAAAGGAAACTGTATAGAATTTGAGTTTACAAAACTTTCCTATGTGTTTAAAACCAGCCTTTACCCTTATCCAAATGGGTTTTCCAGCCTTTTCCCGTCTCTTCTTATTGCACAGTAGCTGTAAGCATAAAACAGCAGGACAAAGAGTTTCAGTATTAAGAAATCAGATAAGTTTGTGTGGGTGCTTCTCTTCGGGAACATATTTAATTACTTTAGTCTGGGAAATTACCTGTGCGGCATCCATGATGCATATTCAAGATGCAGGACAGATCACACTTCATGCTACATTTATATCTGTCTCTCATCCTAGTATGAGACAGATGTGCCCTTATACACTGGCATCAGTAGCGCCAAAGAGACCCTTTTGGTGCACCAGGTCCTAGGCAACTCAGCCGCACCGAAAGCTTTCTCACTCAGGATCTTATTTGCACAAATAAAACAACTGGAAGCTGCAAAACCTCATTGCTAGATTACACTGATCAATTTAAGGTGCAACATTGGTAAATCTGTGTGGGACTGAATCTATATATTGTATGAAGTCATATGATACAGCAGCCTCTGCATTTTCTCACGCCAAAGTGCCGTTGTGCTTCATCTGTGACTGTACGTGTTTAAAACTAATTTCTGCAAGGTTAAAGTTGCAGCCCAACGTCTGTAGTACCCTTTGGTGTTTTGCTGCATCTGGGGTACGCTACACCTCTCGAAGCGGCTCAGTCGCGGCTGGTGTTCCGCGGCGTATAGGTGCTAGGTGTATGTGGACACCTCTTACATATTGATCATTTGATGGTAATATGTATGTATAATTTACTTGCTGTGCTTTTTGCTATTTTTCTGAGTTTCCAGGGAGGTTGGTCCGCACTCTTATTTATATATTTCTACATCCTCAGACATGACTGAAAGTACAGTATGAAATCAAAGATGTAGTTGCAAATTTATGTTTTAATGACCTATTCCCTGCAGTAATCTAACCCCTCAGACAAACCTAAAATGTAACCTTTTTGCTTTGTATCTCAATGTAATACCTCTCCAGTGTAAATGAATATGCAGTATATTCGGCAGTAGGAGAAGTAAGCTGTTCCAGCAAATACTAGATTACACAGCACCTTATTCATTTACATCAGTCCCTGCCCCAGTGGAGCTTACAGTCTATGGGGGTCATTCCGAGTTGATCGCACGCTGGCGATTTTCGCTGCGCTGCGATCAGGTCTCTACTGCGCATGCACGCGCGTCGTATGGGTACAATGCAGATCGTTGCTGAGCTATGGATTTAAAGAAGAATCCATACGCACAGCCGATCGCAAGAAGATTGACAGAAAGAGGGTGTTTTCTGGGAGTGGTAGGGAAAACGCAGGCGTGTCCGGGCATTTGGAGGGCGAGTGTCTGACGTCAATTCCGCCATCAAAAAGATTGAAGTGATCGCAAGGGCTGAGTAAGTTCAGACCTACTCTGAAACTGCACAAAATGTTTTTGCAGAGCTCGGCTGCACAGGCGTTCGCACACTTGCAAAGCAAAAATACACTCCCCCGTGGGCGGCGACTATGTGTTTGCACGGCTGCTAAAAACAGCTAGCGAGCGATCAACTCGGAATGAGGGCCCATATTCCCTATCACATGGACCTAGATGCACATTAGGGTTATGTATTCTTATTGGACTGTAAAACACATTGAGAGCGTTGTTCTGATCAGATGTGGAATGTGGAAATGAGTTTTATAAGCTGTACAGCTCTTGGAGTGCATGACTTTCTTTACAGCATTAACGTTGGGCTTACGGAGCGGAAAGGATCACTTCTGCATTCTGTGCTGCGCTAGCCTTGTCCTGTACATACAGACTGACCTGTGTTTATCTAATTTAGCAGGATGTAACAGTGGTATGCCGTGTAGTGGTCTGACAGCAGAAATCTGCGGGAAGCGGTCTTATTATTGGCAGGTCATGCAGTAGTGTCTGTAATGTAGGTACCAACTTTGTGGTACCTACAGCATGTTGGAGTAGGTTTTACATTATTGGAGTTAACAAATGATCTCCCTGGGTAAGTCTTAGTTTCCTGTCCTTACAGCAGTTAAATAGTTAAGGAGCCAGGAAGGGGGGAGAGCCTGGGCAGAGGTGGGGAGGAGGAGAATGGAGAGAGAGTAAGGCTGTCTTATGTGAGGCTGTAAGTCTCTACGCTCAGTTACAGTATATGGAGGCATCAGACTGGATGGTGTTATCTGCATGTCTCTGCTCTATTTACTTTTGTAGTGTAGGAAGCTGATCTGTGATTTCAGTACATACTGACCGGAATATCTCATCATTGATTTGTTCTTGTGCAAGAGTGGATGAGTGGCTCTGTGCAGAAGGAATGAGGAGTGACATAGACAGTGTGAGCAGTAACCTGGTGGGTAGGTGGGAGGCAGGAAACTGTTCCTTGTGCAGGTGTCTGGAGAGATACCAGAGTCTCTGTGCCTAAGGACAGGTGACACAGAGCAGATCAGCAGCTAGGGATCGGGAGAGCTCTATACCTGCAGAGAGCCATGACGGAGGTGATCGTGCAGACTGACTGCAACTTGAACTCTGTATGTGAACACCTTGATCACTGCTGCCTGGAAAGGCTTCAGGATGCTGTCCCTAAACGTTCCTCCAATACAGGGGCCCGGCTTTGGGGTCGAGTTCGTAATAAGCTTCTGAGACAAAAGGTAACTGATTGATCTACCAACTTTGTTGCACTGGTTTTGCTTTCCCTCTCTCTGGTGGGCATACTCTTGCATGGCATTGGGTTATATGGGAAATAATAGAATCTTTTCCATCAGTATGGTTCCGGCTCCTGAAATGCATATGGCTGGTAATCTGAGCTATAACTCTGTACAAATTGCGGTGGACAATAGTTTGACCATTCCAGTATAGTGGAATTGCCTGGCTTTCTACACTTGTGGTTTGGAATCTCCCACTCTCGGGAAATACAGACCAAAACATTAGTCCTGCTTTTTAAATACAGATGTTCTTGCTGGACGGATACATTTTATAGTGTAATCCTGTGCGTGACATGGCGAGCTGCAGACATACGATTCAGTTGGTACACTTTATTCATTGTACTGCACTCTTTTACAGCAGACTGGGAGCGTAAGTGCTTTAGCATAGCCAAAACTGTATTCCTTTTTAGGAGGTGAATGCATTCCTCCTCAGTGGAATTGTCTATATTGTTACTGCTGTTGTAGTTCTTGTGAGTTTTAATTGAGAACTCTTAATTACAGTTCCAAACAGTACATTTCAGAACTGAAAACCTGATTTTTGTCTGATATACATGTCTAGGGGAAATTTTCTATTAACTGATCTCATGATGTAATTTGTTGTGTGTGTGTGTGTGTGTGTGTGTGTGTGTGTGTGTGTGTGTGTGTGTGTGTGTGTGTGTGTGTGTGTATTTATGTATGTGTATCTCATATTAGTGATTTTTTGTGCAGATGTCATCTAATGAAACAATTACAGTCATCTTTAGTTACAAATGCCCTAGTATGGAACATAAAAAACATTCTTAATATGGGCTGTGACATCTGGCATATTCGGCATCTGATAGTAGAATGTGGGATTAGGACATCTTTGTGATGCTTGGTATATTCTGCAATTCAGCTGTGCGGTATTTCTGTTGTGTACAGTATTATATTACATTCAGCCACCAGCCAGATGTGACAAAACAGAGTTTCTCTATTGATGGACTGCCCTGTAGTAATCATTAATTGCTGAATAACTGCAGTTGGAGAAATGGCCATTGTTAGAACATAGCATAGTTCAGTGCTGAGGAAGACAGATACCAGCTGGCGTAACAGGCAGCTGCTAATAAATCTTTATTATGTCCTAAGATGTGTGCCACCCTGTTCCCTGAAATCCTCGGCAGGCTGGACCAGTGCCATAGATGCAAGGCACATGACCCATAGATGGCTTCCTTTCACACATTCACTAGGTCTTTTATTTGGGTAGCAACTGAAAAAGATCTAAATCTATGCATTTACCATTGACTGAGGGTTCAGTGTGTTTTCCCTTTGTGAATTTTGTCTTGCATTTATTATATTCCGTAAATGCACATTTGTAAATATTTTTAGATTATCCGATTGGGTTTGAATATGCTGATTATGCAAATCTCCTCTAAGGCCCATCTGTGGTTCTTAGTGGAGTTTATTCAGGTTGAACACTGTGTAATGGTGCTTGGTCATTGATTGGAAAATCTGCCAGTAATAGATATAAAATCATCATGGGCTCTGTAAGTGCAGCGCTGGCAGCTGTGGCACCTTTCCTTTCTTACTGACTGCTATGGTGGCTTTGCTTGAAAGGGATGAGGAGGAGACCTAGATATAAACTAGATCAGTCTAATACAGTAGTTCTCAGTCATTTCCCAGCTGGATACCTCCCCTGGCAGCCCATTTCTGTTATTTGTACCCACAACATTTGCAAAGCCAAACATATAATAGCTTTTAGATATAATGTTTAGGTTCTGCTGTATATAAAATAAATGTGCTATAAATAAGATTTGCACAGAAGCAAGCCAGAATGATCTGACATAATAATATGTGCAGGGGAGAGCATGTTCAATAGACTAATTACTCATGTGAAAACTTTTTAACAGTTCTGTTTTACACATTGTAGCAAATTGTGGAACACTTTTACATTCAATTCTAGACACATTTCAGGCCCTATTTATCATAATATGCAACCTTAATGCGGATGTGATAAAATTTTGTTACCTAAATACATAAAGTGAAAATTAACATTTGTGTGTGTATTTTTCGTAAAAATTCTGTTTCCAGAACACAAGCTCCGATAACAGCCCATCCCAGTGAAGACTGGCAGCAGACAGATAGCTTAATCTATCACTCTGCTTCCAGGTTCAGCGTCGATGAATGTACTGTGCATGCTAGGCCATCGGCCTGCACATGCTTCAGTGGGGGTCAACTGAGAGGGATCTTCCAAATCCCTCTCTGGAAAAAAATAACTCATAGGCTACTATGTGCTAACACCATCTTCAGATGGCATCAGCAGCTGGGGTCAGGATCTGGAATGTTTCGCATTCCAGAGCTTGGAAAATCTGACCGCTAAACATCCCCCTTAGAAACCTATGAGACTTGTTTTGCGGTCAGAAATGGACAGACCGCGGCAGATATCTGAGATATCTGCTGCTGTCCCCCCTCCTTAATACTGAGGATGCTTAGATTGTGTGAGGATCCCCTAGCTAATTTCACTTTAATGAATATAGTCCCTTTAGAAACAGCATTGAAAGAATCTTGGTTGGTTCCAAACTATAAATATACAGAGCAATGTCCCTATCGGGGCAGACTGACTTGTATGGGAAACTTTAGTTGCAGACTTTTATGACCGGAAACCTTCTGCAACTGATACATGATGAGTTGAGGTATCTCTTGGAAACGTCTATATTTGTGTCTATACTTTGTGACAGGCGACGCTTGTATGTACACAGGGAGAGTGACACTATTAATGACTTCACAGAGATAGGCATGGGTAGTCAGACGCTAGTGAATCATTGTGCACTATTAGTGACTGTCTACAAATGTGTAGCTAGTATTTATCATGAGTCACAGACCGTCTGTATGACCATGGCTCTATGTTTTTTCTTAACCATCTGCTGGTTATTTGAGAAGTCTGTTGACCTGGGGGAGCTGTCAGGTGACATGTCAAAATTGCCTGGAGTATTTGTCTGGTTTTAATTGGTGTAATTTACATAGCATTCACATTTGACTTCTTGACATCTAAAACCGGCTGTGGCTGTAGCTTATTGTTTAACACGAGGGTGTTTAAATGTTTGTCCGTCTCTTATCACCTTTTCAGAAATAATTCCTTGATAATAGTTACCACGTTGATCAGATGGCTTGCTGAAATGTAAAAATTGCTTGCAGACAGTCGTAGCATATATTCCTAACACAACATCTTGGCACAATTACCCATATCTGTAAAACATCCAGAAATATTTGTTTGTATTTCTGAATGATGTCATTGTAAATATTATATTATAATGTTTTATTAAGGCGTGTATACACTGTGCGATGTGCTGTACAGCCCGACATTGACTATTCGATGTGGCCGGTGTCCAGCCCCACCGATATAGTCAATGTTGGGCTGCCTGCACAGTCTATTTTTCCTTGCGATGACGATCCCGGGGGACCACCCATCAGCATCGCAAGGACTATACACACTGTGCGATATGCACTATACTTTCTTACGATTTTGACTATATATAAAATCGCACTGTGTGTGTACACACCTTTAGGTAGAGCATTGGTGTGTGCATTATTAAAACGCTTGTTGGACAATGCATAGGTGCTCTCCTGAATTGGACATTGCATAGGTGCCCACAGTAATGGACATTGCATATATGCTCACCTTAATAGAGTAGTTCAGCTGTGCCCTTTAGTGTCATTGGTATGTTCTCAAGGACCTGTCCACATTTGTAGCTGGTACTAATACAAATGCATGAAATATGTTTAGGGAACATAATCTGTTTAATGTGTAGCTAGAGCCATGTGCTGTTTTCGTCCTTTAGTAATGGAGCTGGAATCCTGCTAGTAAATTAGTAAAATGTGAGCCAACTGCATTCTATCAAGCTGGAACACATTCTAACACTAGAACTTAGCATTGAGGTAGGCAAATGATTGGTGAAATAAAGGTCATGCATCATGGGAATGTGGCCAACCTTTCCGATGTGCTGCACCTCCCTATGCCTTTCTGTGAAGTCCCTATATCTGCCCATCGTGGAACCCAGCGTCCCCTCTTTGAAACAAGTGCGCCAATAGAAGTTAATGTTTGGTGGTTAGCATAATCACCGGATATTAACTGCCTAAAAAAAAAACATGGTCTCCAGAGATGGGGGAAGGTCTCCCATAACTTGCTTTCCAAATATTAATGGGGCCCTTTAATACTTATCATTTTGTGCTGTGGGAAAAAATACGTTTTGGAGTAGGTCATCAAATGTGCCCTGTAGCCCAAACAAATATTTGGTAGTATTGATGTTTGAAAGAGGGGAGTTCATTCTTTGATATACCCACTTACAATAACAGATATTATCCTCTACTATGGAAAATAGAAGTTTTCCGTAGATGGGGAGGACACAAAATGTAACCCGCCATAATCCCCCTGACCTAATGGCAGGTTGACCCCTCAAAATGTGGCCCCTTACCAAACAATATCACCACACGCTATGGAAAAATGTCTTCCATAGATGGGGTGGGGCACATTGTGCCTTATCTCTCCCATACTGGCCCTCACACACATGTGACAGCACCTTTATTTGATAGAGTGGTCTTTCCTCTTACAAACATTGTGTCCCTTATTTCTGGTGATCCGCAGACAATGACTTGTTCACAAAAAATAAAATTTTCCACAGGTGGGTTGGGATCTAAAGCCCAAAATCTCCCCCCATGTATCAAATAAGCCTTTTTGGACTACCTTATTGTGGGTACATGCATCTAGTTTTAACCCAGTAAATGTATATTTCCGTTGTCTGGGTAATTTGCTATTTGTGATACTTACAGTACTGTGTGAGTCTTCACAATTGCATTTAAACATCCTATCTTGGCTCATTAAGCTGTGTTTCCTTCATTATGCTTATAATTGTTGGGATAATTAGAAACATGCAGAGGGCATGAGTTTCCTGTTCAGGTTTGCGGTTCATGCCGGGTGTCCACAGAGTGAGACTTCTGCTGGCTGGTTAAATCTATCATAACATCCAGCTCTGAAAAACAAGGTCAGGGTTAGTAGTAATTCAATGTACAGGTTCAAGGTTCTAGCATACATCACTATTTCCATTGCCATTTACTTGTCAATCGACCTAGTGTAAGGTACTGTATGTTATAATTATAGACCAGTGGTTCTCAAACTGTGTGCCGTAACACCCTGGTGTGTCTTAGGGAACTTGCAGGGTTGCCGTAGATTGGTGATCCAGGACCAATTCAAATTATTTATGGTCAATGTAATAGGCAAAACCAGTGCTGGTGGCTGTCGATCATAAAATATGTGGGCAAACAGAAGCAAATCCTGTCCCTCATCACACAATTGAACCTGAGGAAGAGATATAAATACTATTTACAATTTAGTTAATATTTCTTTCTAAATTTCTCAGTTAACTTTTGGTCTAGCAATCTCAGGAGTATATTCAATCGGCAGTTTTCGACTTTTTAAGGTCGGAAGGGGTTCCAACCTATTCAATCCCCGCCTCGTTTTTCCGACAAGTCAGGAAATTCGACTTGTCGGAAAGCACATTGATTGGCGGAATAGCCACCGATCCGTGTGCTTCTGTTGGAAACTGTGCCAAATTCGACAGTTTTTGGCCCCGTTTCCGACAATCTCAATCCGACTTTAAAAAAAGTCGTATTGAAGAATTGAGACGGGGGAGCGGGGCGGCGGGCTATAGGGGCAGCAGGGCAGGTACCTCTATGACGAGCATCCCCCTGGCCATGCTCCCCTCTCCCGGCAGCGCTCCCCGGCCGGCGCTGGGCTACACGGCTGGGTGCGGCTCCCTCTAGCAGCTCCTTGTGATCACCGGGTCTCCGGGAACGGCCAAATCCGACAAGCGGATTTGGCTGCTCATTTAATAGGGCTTGTCAGATCCATTCCGACAAATGCATGTCGGAATGGATCCGACTTTAATTGAATATACCCCTCTGTCTTTTGAGACGTAACACACAAGGGGGGTAATTCCAAGTTGATCGCAGCAGGATTTTTGTTAGCAATTGGGCAAAACCATGTGCACTGCAGGGGAGGCAGATATAACATGTGCAGAGAGAGTTAGATTTGGGTGGGGTGTGTTCAATCTGCAATCTAATTTGCAGTGTAAAAATAAAGCAGCCAGTATTTACCCTGCACAGAAACAAAATAACCCACCCAAATCTAACTCTTTCTGCACATGTTATATCTGCCTCCCCTGCAGTGCACATGGTTTTGCCCAATTGCTAAAAAAAATCCTGCTGCGATCAACTTGGAATTACCCCCAAAGCTGCGGAATCAGGCAGCTACCACTACTAATTGAATTAGCTCTGTGATGATCATCAGCATGGGCATTTTGTAGTGTTTTAGAAACATCTTTTATGCCTAAATGCTTACCTGAAAACAGGTTTGTGTAAAAATAAACACAATCTATAAAAAATAAATAAAAAATAAACACTAGACAACACTCATTTGTATATTAAAGCAAATAAAGTGCATCTCATGGGTTGAGTAACAGCCGTGCTCCCAATACAAGGGCATAAAGAGAATGTGTCTTCCAGGGGTGGTCTTCAGTATGCCGACTGACGGGATCCCGGCGCACACGGCGCCGGAATCCCGACAGCCGGCATACCGACACTTATTCTCCCTCGTGGGGGTCCCGGCGCCGGTATGCTGGTCGCCGGGAGCCCGGCTGCCGGCATACCATACTGAACCCGTCTTCCAGGGATAGTGCACCTTAGGGTCAGCGCATAGCTGCCATGTGCCTGTTTGATCAATAAATGCATGTCTTCAGCTGGTCATTTACCTAAAAGTAATCTCACAAGCCCCCACCTCCCCAGTATCATGAAGCTGAAAGTCCCCATTGTGCAGTATGGGCCTAAAGGGGGATGAAGAAAAGCCTGCTAGCGGTATATGAAAGATCACTACCTGCTGACTCATGACCGCTGTTCAGGCTGAATTGCACTTACTGAAGCTTGTTAGTTGTGCATGCATAACATTTCCAATCCAGTATCTGCTAAGCATCCCTTTGATGTCTCTCCGGATGGGGGACTCTTGGCCATTTGCTCTTTCTGGACCAGCTCTGGAGAGTACAGATGAAATGTGAGAAGATAATGTTATTCAGCTTTGTTCCTACCAGTAATTACATCAGCAAGACAGGATCTCTGAATTTTCTTTCATAGTGAAAAAAATTACTTGCTCTCGCAATTTAAAACACTTGCTTTAAACAAGCAAGGGGTCTGGGCCTTTTCCCCTTTTGTCTCATTCCTTATTCTCTTACGTCCTAGAGGATGCTGGGGTCCACATTAGTACTATGGGGTATAGATGGGTCCACCAGGAGCCATTGGCACCTTAAGAGTTTGAGAGTGTGGGCTGGCTCCTCCCTCTATGCCCCTCCTACCAGACTGTTTAGAAAATGTGCCCGGAGGAGCCGGTCACAGCTAGGGGAGCTCTCATGAGTTTTCCTGGAAAAAAATTTTTTTTTAGAGTTTATTATTTTACAGGGAGGCTGCTGGCAACTGCCTCCCTGCAGCGAGGGACTGAGGGGGGGGAGCAGTGTCCGCCCTGCGGGGTCTCCGCTGACTGGACACTGAGCTCCAGAGGGGTCTGATCGTTCTCCGCCACAGGGGACCGCCCGCCCCAGCAGCATGCCGCCCCCCTTGCAGAGCTGAAGAATCGGGGGGTCAGTGTGAAAATGGCGGCATCAGGGTATTATCTGCGCTCCGGGGATGGCTCAGCGTTACATGGTACGGCGCTATGAGGGGCGCCCTGAGCCAGAGCAACACCCTACACTGGTCCAGTAGCCTGTCGGGGTCCCCGGATCTCAGTCAGCACTAAATCCTCAGGCCAGTATAATCTGATGAAGAGCAGGAAGACCGCGCCCTTTTGAGGGCGGAGCTTATCCTCAGAGCAGACCCAGCATCGTTCAGCACCATTTTCCTGCCTGCACAGCTCTGACAAGGAGAATCAGGTCCCTCCACAGCAACTCCAGCTATCTACAAACGGTACCAGGGTGTTGTAGAAGAGGGGGAGGCTGCAATACGACTGTGTATCCTATTAAGGTACACAGTCAGCGCTGAAAAGAGGTCTCCCTTTGGTATAAAAGCGCTGTGTGTGGGTTGGCTCCAATCTCTATCTCTCTTGCCATTCTTGGGGGGGAACTCTATCTGCCCTCCCGTGTGTGTGTGTGTGTGTGGAGTGTTTGGTGGTCTCCTTTACTATGTCCAGGGACACCGTGTCATATGCTGCAGATTTGTCCCCCCAGGATGATCCCATTCCATGTAATCAAGATAGCACTGGTTTAGCACAGATACCAGCAAGGGAGCCTGAGTGGATTCCTCTATCAAATCTTGGATTTCTCAGATTTCTGACAGGGTTGCAAGTAATGAATCTGCAACCCAGGTATTACAGAACTCTATGGCAGTATGGCCCGATTCTGGTACCTCGGGACGCTCCGCTATATACCCCCACAAACGTGCGCTTGTGCATGTCATGCAGGATGACACGGATACCGATTCTGACACCACAGACGGTGATGGGGATGTGTTGCGGGGTCTGCATCTCTTGCAAAGTGGGTGCAATTGATGATAGAGGCTATCAGGGATGTGTTACAAATTAATGATACCACACCTGAGCAGGTTAAGGAGGCATTTTTCACTGAAAATAAAAAAGCCTCAATAACCTTCCCTGCATCAAAGGAATTGAATGCTATATTTGAGAAAGCATGGGAAAACCCAGAGAAAAAATTCCAGATCCCTAAAAGGGTACAGGTGGCGTTTCCTTTCCCTGAGGAGGATAGGAAAAATGTGAAAACCCGCCGATTGTTGACGCATCTGTGTCCAGACTCTCTAAGAAGGTGGTTTTACCTGTTCCAGGATCTACCGCCTTAAATGAACAGACTGATCGAAAAATTGATAACACACTTAAATCAATGTACACTGCTTCAGGGGCCATATTACGTCCCACTATTGCTAGTGCATGGTTTGCAAAGGCAATAGTAAAGTGGTCGGCTACCTTACTAGAGGATTTGGATACGATGGATAAGGGTGATGTTGAATTATTTTTACGCAACATTCACGATTCAGCAGGTTTTATGGTAGAATCCATGAAAGACCTGGGTTCCATGGCTCCGGGAATCTCTTCCATGTCTGTTTCAGCTCGTCGGGGACTGTGACTGCGCCAGTGGTCAGCCGACGTGGAATCCAGAAAAAGTGTGGCGTCCCTACCCTATACAGGTCAGGCTCTCTTTGAGGAAGCTTTAGACGCGTGGGTATCCACGGCTACAGTGGGTAAGTCTCCGTTTCTTCCCTCAGCTGCACCTGCTCCGAAGAAATCCTTCTCTTCATCAGCAACACAGTCCTTTCGGCCTAACAAGCCTAGAAAGGCCAGACCGTCCAATACCTTCTTTAGGGGAGGTCGAATTAAGTACAAGAAACCTGCCACTGCAGGTTCCCAGGAACAAAAGCCTGCTTCAGGTGCGCCAAAGTCCTCTGCATGATGGTGGACTGCGCGGCCTGGAGGTGGGACCAGTGGGAGCGAGAATCAGACCATTCAGTCACGTCTGGGTATCGTCCGGCCTGGATCCCTGGGTGATAGATATTGTATCCCAGGGATACAGGCTGGAATTTCAAAGTCTCCCTCCTCATCGTTTTTTCAAATCAGGGTTACCAGCTCTGCTGGCAGACAGCAGTGTCCTACAAGAAGCTGTCCAAAAGTTAGTGGAGGCACAGGTCATTGTGCCAGTTCCTCCTCATTCGCAAACCACAGGTTACTATTCGAACCTTTTTCGTGGTACCGAAACCGGATGCTTCGGTCAGGCCCATTCTGAACCTAAAATCATTGAACCCCTTTCTAAGGGAGTTCAAGTTCAAAATGGAGTCTCTCAGGGCGGTGATATCAGGTCTTAAAGAGGGGGAATTCCTGGTATCCCTGGATATCAAGGATGCGTACCTCCACATTCCGATCTGGCTGCCGCATCAGGCTTATCGCCGTTTCGCATTAGTGGACTGTCATTTCCAGTTCCAGGCCCTGCCATTCGGCCTCTCCACAGCACAGAGGGTGTTTACCAAGGTGATGGCAGAGACGATGGTTCTCCTCCGCAAACAAGGGGTGAACATCATTCCATATCTGGACGATCTGCTGATAAAGGCATCGTCCAAGGAGAAGCTGCTGCAGTCCATTGTTCTCACAACCCGCCTCCTCAAGATCCACGGTTGGTTTCTGAACCTTCTAAAGTCACATTTGGAACCAACCCAGAGGTTGTCCTTTCTGGGAATGATCCTAGACACAGAAGTGCAGAGGGAGTTTCTTCCGCAGGAAAAGGCGTTGGTGATACAAACAATGGCCCAGGATATCCTGAAGCCAGCCCGGGTGTTGGTTCACCAATGCATTCACTTGTTGGGGAAGATGGTGGCCTCTTACGAGTCTCTCCAGTACGGGAGGTTCCACGCTCGGGCCTTCCAACTGGATCTCTTTGACAAGTGATGAGGATCTTATCTCCACATGTACCAGAGAATACGTCTGTCGCCAAAGGCCAGGATTTCGCTCCTCTGGTGGCTCACCTTCTGGAGGGCCGCAGGTTCGGGATTCAGGAATGGGTCCTTCTAACCACGGATGTGAGCCTTTGGGGCTGGGGAGCAGTCACTCAAGGAGTAACTTTCCAAGGAAGGTGGTCAAGTCTGAAAGCCGGCCTGCCCATCAACATCCTGGAACTAAGAGCCGTCTACAACGGTCTTCTTCAGGCGGCCCATCTTCTAAGAAATTGGGTCATTCAAGTACAGTCGGACAATGTAACAACAGTGGCTTACATAAACTGACAGGGCGGAACGAAAAGCAGAGCTGCATTGTCAGAGGTGACCAGAATAATCCTCTGGGCAGAAAAACACGTGTTGGTGCTCTCTGCAATCTTCATTCCGGGAGCAGACAATTGGGAAGCAGACTACATCAGCAGACACGATCTCCATCTGGGGGAGTGGGGTCTCCATCCGGAGGTGTTCAAGGAAATAACAGACCTTTGGGGGTTACCCCAAATAGACATGATGGCCTCTCGTCTCAACAAGAAGCTTCGACTCTATTGTTCCAGGTCGAGGGACCCACAAGCAGTGGCAGTGGACGCTCTGGTGTCTCCGTGGGTGTTCCAGTCGGTGTACGTGTTTCCACCACTCCCACTCATTCCAAGAGTTCTAAAGATCGTAAGGAGAACAAGAGTTCAAGCGATCCTCATTGCTCCAGACTGGCCAAGGCGGGCTTGGTACGCGGACCTTCTGAATCTCTTGCAGGAAGAGTTGAGGCCTTTTCCTCTTCGGGAGGACCTGCTGCAGCAAGGGCCATTCGCCTATCAAGACTTACCAGGGATATGTTTGACGGCATGGAGGTTGAGCGCCTGATACTTGCTCGGAAGGACATTTCGAAGAAGGTCATTCCTACCCTGATACAGGCTAGGAAAGGGGTAACGTCTAAACATTACCATCGTATTTGGAAGAAATATGTCTCTTGGTGTGAATCCAAGAAGTTTTCTCCTCTTCCTGCAAGCAGGTGTGGATATGGGCCTGAGGTTGGGATCTGTGAAGGTTTAGATTTCGGCCCTATCCATTTTCTTCCAGAAACAATTGGCTGCCCTCCCTGAGGTTCAGACCTTTTTGAAGGGAGTTCTGCACATCCAACCTCCCTTTGTACCGCCTTTGGACCTTAACGTGGTGTTGCAGTTCCTCCAGTCAGATTGATTTGAGCCTCTACAGGAGGTTGAGGTCAAATTTCTTACATGGAAGGCTGTCACGTTGTTGGCCTTAGCTTCTGCTAGACGTGTGTCCGTTATCCTGTAAAAGCCCTTACTTGATCTTCCACGAAGATAGAGTTGAGCTCCGGGAACACGTCAGCAGTTTCTTCCGAAGGTTGTGTCGGCATTTCATATCAACCAACCTATTGTGGTGCCAGTGGCTACTGACTTATCAATTACATCAAAGGATGTTGTGAGGGCTCTGAGGATATATGTGAAGAGAACTTCTCGTCACAGAAAGTTGGACTCTCTGTTTGTCCTATATGATCCCAAGAAAATTGGGTGTCCTGCTTCTAAGCAGACGATCTCTCGCTGGATTAGGTTCACTATCCAGCACGCTTATTCTACAGCAGGATTGCCATGTCCAAAATCTGTTAAGGCCCACTCTACTCGTAAGGTGGGGTCTTCCTGGGCGACTGCCCGGGGTGTCTCGGTATTGCAACTTTGCCGAGCTGCAACTTGGTCTGGGTCGAACACATTTGTAAAGTTTGACAATTTCGATACTTTGGCCTCTGATGATCTGAAGTTCAATCAATCAGTTCTGCAGGAGCCTCTGCGCTCTCCCTCCCGTTCTGGGAGCTTTGGTACATCCCCTTGGTACTAATGTGGACCCCAGCATCCTTCTCTCGAAGATGTCTGTCTCCTCGGGCACAGTTTCTAGACTGAGTCTGGTAGAAGGGGCATAGAGGGAGGTGCCAGCCCACACTCTCAAACTCTTAGTGCCAATGGCTCCTGGTGGACCCGTCTATACACCATGATACTAATGTGGACCCCAGCATCCTCTACGGACTACGAGAAAAGGATTTACAGGTAGGTAACCAAAATCATATTATTGCTGTTCAGTAGATTTTTGTTTTTAAATATTTGTTTTATAAATGCAATAGTGATGCTAGTACTAATGGCAGTTGACTATGTCATTGAATTTAGATTGTTTTATGACATAAAGCCATGCTGGCCAACTCTCCCAGAGTGTGCGGTAGAGTCACAAATTATGGAGGCCTTCGAACATGCCGCCCACTTCCTGAGTGAAGTGTTCAGCCTAGGGGTTTGATGATCGCTGCTTTTAATAGTGGGAGGCAGAGCCACAATGACTAGATTGTAGTGCCATACCTCCTGCACCTCAGACGTGGGCTCTCCCTGACGGGGCTTGAAAATAGTCAGCAAATATCCGTACAAGTACTGCATTGGTATTTTTTTCTCTGCCCCACACCTTTCTCCATCATATATACAGTGGCGTAACTCCTGGTGGCAACGGAAGTGTTTGCCTCAGGATGCCAAGTGGGAGGGAGTGCCAAGAGGGAATGCCGGCTTCTTTGTAGTCCTGCGAGTGTCAGGTAGCATATGACCGTTTACGCAATGCCCCGCCCCCTTGAACTGGTGGCAAAGAGACTTTTATTGGGGAAGGGGACATGGAAAGCGTTGGATGATCTTGCCTCAGGGTGGAGCCAGATTATCTTGGTGCTAGAGCCAAAGGACCACGACTGAACATATTTACATATGTATAGATATAGGGATAAGGGTACAGCGACCAGCGGTGTTTAAATTGTTATTTTAAAAAGAAGGCTTAAAAATATGAAGAGTGATAATAAAGCTAATAAATACATTTTTCTTTATATTACTTATACATAATTAGGCGAACCCATTTTTTTAAAATATAAAATATAACAAAAATGTTGTTCTGAATACAGAAGTTAAGACTGACAGTCATATATAAAAACAAGTCAAGGGAGATCCATAAAGTCTAGAGATAAAAATAGGACTAGGATAAGAATAGAAGGTACAAAAAATATATAAAAAAATATAAAAAATACACAAGACTATTAAAAATGAGAGCTTGGAGCTTATCTTAGTGTGAAGAGTCAGTGAGGTACACCCATATTTCCATATGTAATATATCTATATAATATATTTTATAATGTAATAGTCGGTGAATAAGTTCAAGGTGTGACTGTTGAAGGTGATGTATTTATTCACACTACTAAGCATTAAGGACTAATTTGAATCTGTAATCACTGGTATTGTGGCTTCTGATTGGTCGTCCAGCTCACACATGAGACACCTTTCCCCCTTATACCATCCTCTCTGCAGCCATTTTATAGTGGTTAGCGTAAACGTTGTGCCAGTTCTATATTACATATATGGAGGAGCCCCCAAAGCTCAGAAGTAGCAGGAGCATCAGGTGAGTAACATTTAGTCCATGGGTCTTCAACCTGTGGCCCTCCAGCTGCTGTGGAACTACACATCCCAGCATGCCCTGCCACAGTTAGCTATTAAGGCATGCTAAAAATTAGGCAGGGCGTGCTGGAATGTGTAGTTCCACAGCAGCTGGAGGGCCACAGGTTGAAGACCCATGATTTAGTGATTACATGCTAATGCAGCTTGAAATATACTGCAACCTTTCACCAGCCTGAAATGACTGAGAACATGGAACAATAGATCATACAATGTGGACTATTTATGAATCTGTCATGGTATGGGAACTGTTACATATATCTCTGTGAATGTTGTCAATAGCTTCTTTATGTTAGACAAATCACATTTTAGGTTTAGTGACCCATTAAGTAATGTTGTTTAACTTTTAATTTATTTATAGCTTTGTTCCATCTTCACAAACCTGCAGATCTTTTGAATCCTACCATTTGCCACTGTTTTATACCCTCGTCCTATATTTGTCTCTCTGTCCAAACTATTCCTCTACCAGTTCTGATGAATCAACCTACGTGTTTACATTTTGTTTGTTTGGTTCCCAAAAGTATAAATGTCTTGGTGATTCTGTACAATATAATTAGGAATATCTTTCTTTGCACTTGAGGTATTATTTGTGACCATGCAAGAGAAGTCTGAAGCATCCAGCTTTAGCCATCTGCAATTTTACAGTTGCTGCGGAGAATGTTTGGACAGATTTCATGTTTAGTGTATAATAACTGGGAATGTGCGATATGCTACATCACACTGAGATGAGATTAAATCAGGTTCGAATGATTATGTTTGAAATTAATTTATTTTGTCAATATAAACCAAGCTGTGTGTGTTAGGAATGAGTGGTGTAAACCTGCTATTGGACTACGGCTTCATCCACACCATTGCTCATCTTCTGTGGTTCAAAATCCCTGGAAGTTTTATGGATTTATCTACTTCTGATATCATCTAGTCCAAGCTTGGGAATGTATATGGGCAGTATGGGTAAAGAAGGGCTGCGCAGTAATTTTCCTATCAATTAAAAATGTCGTCATACTTTGAAATGATACTTGCCTTTGGATAACACTCTGCACTCACTGCAAAAGTCTTACATCTAGTGGTGGTGCTTTTATCAGTGTTCAAAATGGTACCCCTTTCACACTGAACCTCTGACCCGGGATACTGTATTGCCTAGTTAAACCGGGTTGTGTCGAATTAAACCCTGGTCATGTTCTGGATAATACCCCTTTTACACTGCAGCTAAAAGCCCAGGTTATTGCCGTGCTAACCTGGGAACGGCTCAGTGTACAAGGTTTACCCGGGTCCAGTGACCTGGGAACGGCTCAGTGTACAAGGTTTACCCAGTGACCTGGGAATCCAACCCAGCTAGCTTGCAGGGTTGGTCCCGGGAAGGACCTGGGTCGCGTTGCAGTGTAAACGGGTAAGCCTGATCAATGCGACCCGGGACACATTTACTGCATAGGGAGGGCCGGCACTGCACATGTGACCGTTGACGTCCGCATATTGCTGGATCTTGCCGCCAGTCTGATCAGGGTCGCATCCGTGGTTGGAGTCTGCTAAAAAATCTCGGTTGCGACCCGGCATTTACAGTGCCTTGCTCAAGTATTCCACCCCCCTTTGCATTTCTCATGTTTTGTTGCCTCACAACCTGGAATTAAAATGGATTGTTTGAAGGTTTGCATCATTTCAGTCACAGAACATGCCTACAACTTTGAAGATTTTTTTTTTTTTATTGTGAAGCAAACAACAAATAGGATAAAATAAGAGAAAACTTCAGCGTGCATAACTATTCACCCCCCTAAAGTCAGTACTTTGTAGAGCCACCTTTAGCGGCAATTACAGCTGCAATTCGCTTTGGGTAAGTCTCTATGAGCTTGCCACATCTTGTCACTGGGATTTTTGCCCATTCCTCAAGGCAAAACTGCTCCAGCTCCTTCATGTTGGATGATTTCCGCTTGTGAACAGCAATCTTCAAGTCTGACCACAGATTCTCAATTGGATTGAGATCTGGGCTTTGACTAGGCCATTCCAACACATTTAAATGTTTCCCCTTAAACAACTCAAGTGTTGCATTAGCAGTATGCTTCGGGTCACTGTCTGCTGGAAGATGATCCGCCGTGCCAGTCTCAAATCGCAGGCAGACTGAAACAGGTTTTGCTCAAGAATATCCCTGTATTTAGCACCATCCATCTTTCCCTCGACTCAAAACAGTTTACCAGTCCCTGCTGCTGATAAACATCCCCACAGCATGATGCTGCCACCACCATGTTTCACTGTGGGGATGGTGTTCTTGGGGTGATGGGATGTGTTGGGTTTGCGCCAGACATAGCGTTTTCCTTGGTGGCCGAAAAGTTACATTTTAGTCTCATCTGACCAGAGCAACTTCCTCCATACATTTGGGGAGTTGTCCGCATGCCTTTTGGCAAACTCAAAACGTGCCTTCTTATTTTTAACACTAAGTAATGGCTTTTTTCTGGCTACTCTTCCATAAAGCCCAGCTCTATGGAGTGTACGGCTTATTGTGGTCACATGCGCAGATACACCAGTCTCTGCTGCGGAACTCTGCAGCTCCTTCAGGGTTACCTTTGGTCTCTGTGATGCCTCACTGATTAATGCCCACCTTGTCCGGTCTGTGAGTTTTGGTGGCCGGCCCTCTCTTGGTAGGTTTGTTGTGGTACCATGTTATTTCCATTTGAAGATGATGGATTTGATGGCGCTCCGGGGGATCATCAAAGATTTTGATATTTATTTTATAACCCAACCCTGACTTGTACTTCTCAACAACTTTGTCCCTGACTTGTTTGGAGAGCTCCTTGGTCTTCATGGTGTGATGCCTCTTGCTTAGTGGTGTTGCAGCCTATGGGGCCTTTCAGAAAAGGTATGTTTATACTGACAGATCATGTGACACTTAGATTGCCCACAGGTGGACTTCATTTCACTAATTATGTGACTTCTGAAGGTAATTGGTTGCGCCATAACTTTTGAGGGGCTTCATAGCAAAGGGGGTGAATACATATGCACATGCCGATTTTCACATTTTTATTTATAACAATTGTATTTTATATACATTTTTCTCATTTCACTTCACCAATTTAGACTATTTTGTGCAGATCCATCACATAAAATTCAGATTAAAAAAATGAATTACAGGTTATGTAACAAAATGGGTAAAAAGCCAAGGGGGTGAATACTTTGGCAAGGCACTGTAGGTATAATGCTATATGAGCTGTGAAAGGCGTGTCCGGGTTGCATTTAAAAATTGATGATTGGCTATCAGCTGCTGAAGCAGGCGGCTGGTAGCTCACCCGGCGGCAGCTGATACAGGTACAGTGTGGAAGCAGCTGACCCGGGAATAACTCTGTCCCAGCTGCTGTGTGAAGGGGGTGTAGCATGACTTGAAACCATGTTCAAAAACCTGGCTCAGTCACGGGATTTCAGTGTGAAAGGGGTGTTACTGGTGGTTTTAATAGCAGTTTAACAGCAATAGAAGCAAGCATTTACCAGTATGCATTACATTTGCTTGTGGAGGTAAAGATAAGGTATTGGTGCCATTTCCTGTATTACACCCACATCTTTATAAGTGCATGTTCTTGATTTATTTTGTATGAAACAAATGACTCATCTAATACCCATTGCTGATTGTGATGTAGCAGATATTTAGATATCAAAAGCTTAATTATGTTTGCAGTGCTTTATTTAAACCTTGGGCAAAATGAGCTTAAACAGGAAATGGCTGGCTGTCTTTCCCAGGGGTTATAAATAGATGAGAAAATGCTTGGTAGACGCTGTTGAAATGGAAAACTTGAACTTTCAAATTCTATCCCATGGCTAATTGGATAGAAATAGACTTGCTGCTCAGTCCTTGGGAAAGAGTTGCAGTCTTTCTGACAGGTGTAAAAATAGATTTGCAGGTACTTCTTTTTACCTTTAGTAAATGTCTGGGTTTATACATCACCGTTGTCTTGCTTACTATTTACAGTGTATGTTTGTACCTTGTAGTCAGTGCAAAAATCAGCGGTCGCCAACCCGTCGCTCGCAGCCGCAATCCGGGTCGCTCGACCCGTGCTGGCTGCTGCCGCTGCCCAACTTCGGGGGGAGTCTATAATGGACTCCCCCCGTCCGGTCCCTAGCACTCTCCTCCGCCGCAAAGGAGACTGACGCTAGAGGTCATACTTGACCTCTAGCGCTAGTCATGCACCACAGCGCTATAGATACCCGGAAGTGCCAGGAGTGCTCACCGCTGGCGCTCCTGGTACTTCCTTTACACCCCACACACAGCGTTTGGAATCGGAGGAGGCTCCCTCCACTAGTCCTAGTGTCCCGCTGTGCCCCCTGAATAAAAATGTGCCATGCTGCAGCAGTGGTGCTGGCGGCTTCTCAGTGACAGCAGTGCCACCAATGTCACACTCCTCTGCTGCACGCTCTGGATATGGACCTCTGGCACTGAGCGGTGTCCGTCCACCCCCCATCCCCCCTCTCTGCATGACAAATAAAGTATTACACCCCTGGCAACGAGTATGACACGCAGAGCATTATACCCCTGGCAACGAACATTACACCACTGGCAACAAGACCCCTGGCAACGAGCATGATACGCAGAGCATTACACCCCTGGCAACGAACACTACACCACTGGCAACAAGACCCCTGGCAACGAGCATGACACGCAGAGCATTACACCCCTGACAACAAGACATCTGGCATCGAGCATGACACGCAGAGCATTACACCCCTGGCAACGATCATTACACCACTGGCAACAAAACCCCTGGCAATGAGCATTACACCCCTGGCAACAAGCATGGAACCCAGAGCATGAAACCCCTGGCAATGCCCATTACATTCCTGGCAACAAGCATTACACCCCTGGCAACAAGTAGGATACCCAGAGCATGAAACCCCTGGCAATGAGTATGAGACCCCTGACAACGAGCATGAGACCCCTGACAACGCGCAGGTATTAAAGCTTACTGTGGGCCATAATGTGTAATGGTCATTACGGTGTGTCGCATAATGTATCGAGGGCATTGCAGTAGGTGGCATAATGTGTCAGGCATTGCGGTGTGGGACATAATGTATCACGGGCATTGCGGTGTGTGGCATAATGTGTCAGGGGCATTACGTTGTGTGGAATAATGTGTCAGGAGCACTGCGGTGTGTGGCATTATGTGTAACAGGCATTATGGTGTGTGGCATATTGTGTAAGTGACATTACTGTGTGTGGTATAGTGCGTCACGGGCATTACGTGTGTGGCATAATGTGTAAGGGGCATTACTATAAGGAGGAAAATGACAAATAATGTAAAGGGCAAAAATCAGGATTTGTTTTTTCCTGTGGTGGCCAATGTCTGGGCGTGCAGGTGGCAAAACTGGGGTAAAAGGTAGTCTCTTCCTGCAATGCAACACCCCTTGCAGTGAGGCCACACCCTCTGGAGCGCTAATTCTTTACTTTTAATATAGCAATGGGAGGGGCGCCAGAATTTTTTTTGCCCATGAGTCCAGTCTTAAAACTGAGAGCGCACCAGCAACCGTTCAGGAGGTTTAATTTTTCTCGAGTAGCTCACACCCCAATTAAGGTTGGAGACCACTGACATAGATCATTAACTTTGTAGTGCAATCACCTGCCCAAGTGGCATGGCTGGAGACCTTACCAGAATTGTAACAGTAGAGGGCGCTGTCGCATTGCAAAACATTGTGTACTATACTGGTAATTGTTGTTCATCTTGAAACTACAAATATGTCCTTATACACTGTGGGTTCAGGTATGCCAGGGACCGCGCGACTTTGGCATGCAAATAGTCTTTCTCACTGACAATATGCTTTATATTTGCATAAATGAAGCACATGAGAGTAACAAAACTCCATTGCTAGATAGCACTTATCAATTTGTTGTGCGACGTTGTACATCTGTGTGAGTCTGAATCTGTGTAAACAGTGCTCCAATGCAAGCAGCCGCAGCTTTTTCTCATGCCCAGTTCTGTTGTGCTTACGCTATTACTATGTACTATGCTGTTTAGTGTTGCGTCTCTAATACACTGATTGGTTCTTCACTGACTATGATGCGAATAAGATGCAAAATTTAAAGAAAAGTACGATACACTACACCTCTCGGAGCAGCTAGGTCTCACTGGGCGTCTGTGTCCCCTTCCTGTAGGATGTATAGGCGCTATGTGTATGAAGACACATCTGATTGTAGATTGTATCTATGTTCCAGGTTAGGACCTTGCCAGTAATAACATGGATAATGTCAGATTATAAAATGTTATTGGTTTCTCTTTGTAGTTGGATCCCCAAGCAGTACAGAGCAAGAACTGGCATGTGGATGTGATAGAGATGAACGGGGTGAGTGTCCTACACAACGCACGCACGTCATCTATGTACCCCTGATGACACGTCTATCGCTGATATATATTGTCTGTTGCTATTATTTATATAGCTCTCATATAATTAGTCATTTACATCAGTGGAGCTTACAGTCTATAGTTCCTACAATCTAATATAAACCCTACTGCAAATTTTGTTACAAGCCAATTAGCCACCTGTGTTTTTTTGTGGATTATGGGAGGAAAACCATGCAACCATGCAAACAAGGAAAAACATACAAGCTTCACACAAGTCTTGATGGGAAGCAAAATTGCATGACCCAGTGCTTTGAGGTAGCAATGCTAACCACTGTACCACCATACTACTTATATTAGTAGCACTTTTGTATAAGCCAACGTGTTTAATCTCAGTGACATTGTGAATGGCCCGCATATTTGATCATCCATCCCACCTTCACATAAGATAACGTTACACTAGCCTTCCATTGTTAATGATTATAATGCCCATTAAGAAAACTTTGAGAGACATTATTTTTTCACTTGTACAAGATATAAAGTACAGATGTAGTCACACTCATTGTGGCTGCACCTAGTTGCGATTGCCACTAATTTGCCCCAATGCACGTGTACACCGATCTGCATGTGTGTATATATTCGCACCTGCAATGCATACGCATTGCATTACCTAGTCGCGACGAGAATAGGCACAGCTAGTCGTTGCCGCGATGTGTATGCGTGTGCATCGTGGCAATGATGAGCCTGGCTACATCTGTACACTTTAAATTACAATTTACTTAAACCACATTACTACAAGGTACGTCCTGGAGCTTATGTTTTGGGTAATAACCACCATGGTGGCCCCTAAATAGATATTGTATTACTGTAGGATTGATAGATCAGTGACCAGCTTGTATTAAATAATGGTCAGTTACCCTTAATGTGACGGCTGTGTCTCTGGAGAACAGGGATATAAAATCTGTTCGTTTGAAAGTTACGGTAGTCGTAGTAACGTTAATATAACGGACATTGCGACTTTTGTACTGAGAGAGGAAATCTGAAAATCTACCTTCTCCCTGATCATTGTATTTCCACGGCTACATTAAAAAATCTCAAACACATTAAAATACGTCTGGTCACAATTCACTTCAGGACATAATGCCAAGTTGCGTCTTTCTTTACTCATTTTCCCGACTTGTTTTGTTTCCAGATTAAAGTGGAATTCTCCATGAAGTTTAGCAGCCGGGATATGAGCTTGAAAAGAACGCCTTCTAAAAAGCAGACCGGTGTATTTGGAGTTAAAATCAGCGTGGTAACAAAGTAAGTGGGCCTCCGCTGTCCTCCTGTATGACTCTGTCATCGTCACCAGTTAGCATGGTCTGTTGTAGAGCTGGCATACCATACCCACTAATGAGTGTATTTGTGTCTCTGCCAGGAGGGAGAGATCCAAGGTACCATATATAGTCCGTCAGTGCGTAGAGGAGGTGGAGAAACGTGGCATTGAGGAGGTCGGGATTTACAGAATATCTGGGGTAGCCACGGACATCCAGGCCTTGAAAGCTGCTTTTGATGCAAGTAAGTTGGAGGTTTCTTCTAAAGGACAGCTGTATATGGACATTGTTCTTCAGTAGCAAGAATGTAGAGTCATAATAACCTGGACTCAGAGTTGTACACCTTTTCTGGATGCCCTAGACTTATTGCTTGTATTTCCTCATCTCTCCACTAGACAACAAAGACATTCTGATGATGCTTAGTGACATGGACATCAATGCAATTGCTGGGACATTGAAACTCTATTTCCGCGAGCTCCCCGAACCTCTCCTCACAGACCGGCTGTACCCGGCATTTATGGAAGGAATAGGTATGGCTCCATTCTCATTTATTCTAGGGCTGGAAGAATGGTCAGACAAACACTTCTGTGTGAAAGTGATGGAGTATGGAAGCATTTCACAAGATTGCGACTGACTTCATCACGTTTGCATTGATGATGGTGATGATGGCTACTTTTATACGCAGATAAAACTCTGAATACAGGGGGGAGATCCGTAATTTTTCCGCAAACAATCCGGCCAGCAGATGGCGTCAAAATGCATGATACTGGTCAGACCCGCGTTGTGCATTTCGATCTGTTCTCAGAAGATTAAACAACATTTGCCTCTCAGAAACGAAACAAGTGCATAGCGACAATTACCATTACATGTAATAAAAATAAAATAAGAGGTTTTTCTTTTTTGCTTTGAAAATTGTCAGTGATACATTTGAATAATATAACAATTAGATCTTTTCTGTGAGTTTATGCTTCATCACCACACAGCTACCCGCATAAGGGCAAGCACAGTGCTTAGCGCTAGGGTCATGGCTGCAATACTGACCAGGGTGCTCTCTGTGTGGTGTTTGTATGTTTCCCTTCATGTGCTTTGGATTCCTCCCACACTCCAAAGACATAAGGGTAGGTTAACGTGTGTATGATAGTCAATACAGATTGTAAGCTCTGGAACTTAGAGAGACTGATTAAGTATTCTTTGTAGAGTGCTGTGTATTAAGTAGGTACAATGTAAAAAAAGAATACTCATAAATAAGATCTACATCTGCCTTCTCTATTAACAGTCTGCTGTCTATAGCTTTATTTATATACAAGGAAATCTTACCTAAGATGTTTAAGATTTTCTAGGTATATTTTTCTTTTTATGTCCCTGATTGTACAAATGGGTGGTCTTCTGTATGCCGGCGGCCGGGCTCCCGGCGCCGGCATACCGACATTTATTCTCCCTCTTGGGGGTCCACGACCCCCCTGGAGGGAGAATAAATAGCGTGGCGCGCCACCGTGCCCGCAGCGTGGCGAGCGCAGCGTGCCCGCAAGGGGCTCATTTGTGCTCGCCCAGCTGTTGGTATGCCGGTGGTCGGGATTCCGGCGCCGGTATGCTGGTCGCCGGGAGCCCGGCCGCCGGCATACACTACTACACCCGTACAAATGACTGGGTCACCCCCAGAACTGCAAAGGTTTGTGTTTCTTAGCCGATAACCTGAAGGACAGCTGTTTACAGAGACGCATTGTAGTCTTATCCTTTGGTAGATTGCTTGCTGCCTGTGACTGCTAATCCTCTTGTGTTTCCTTGGTTACAGCTCTGTCTGATCCAGCTGCCAAGGAGAACTGCATGATGCACATTCTGCGCTCCCTGCCCGACCCAAACCTTATGACCTTCCTCTTCCTGCTCCATCACTTGAAAAGGTAACTACAGTATATATTTTATTTCTTTAAAATAAAAATTAAATTATAACTTCTCTATTAAAAAAAAAAAAAAAAGTTGAGTAATAAAATTCATGTTCTCATTTAAAGTAATCCAGCTCTGAGTGTGGTTTTAGGGGGGTAATTGTATTGCTGGGGGCTGTCCTGTTAGCCCCGATGCAGTGTGCTCCTCCCCCCGATGCCGGGATTTATCGCAGATTATATGCTGCTGGAGCCATGATAACATATGGTATCAGGGATTTATCCCCGATCCCGTGTGTTATTGCGCTATCACGGGTCCGTTTTCACCCTGTGAAAACAGCCTGTAATAGAATACCGCGATAATGGTCATTAACCGTGATATTCTGCTGTTTTCACCGGGCGAAAACGGATCATGGATAATTAGATACCCCCTTAAGCCCAATGGGAAAAAAAAAAATCTGATAAAGAAAAAGTAAAAAACAAAAACAAAAAACAACCTCATCCAACACGCCCCCAATCACTGGCGCAGCAAGCACAAAATAAGTAACATTGGGATTCTCAGTGACTCCCAACAATAAATCCATAGTATAAGAAATGTTGCAAGCCTTGTACCACATACTCAGTAGCCACTTCATCAGGTGTGCCTGTGCACTTGCTCATTAATGCAAACAGGTAATCAGCCAGTGGTGTGGCAGAAACTCTATGCATGAAGCATGCGAGCATGGTCAAGAGGTTCAGCTGTTCAGACTGTACACCAGAATCTGGAATAATTGTAACAAACATGGACTATTAAAACCCTCTAATAGTAAGATCTGAAGGAGATAAAGCACTTTCTGCCATTTCCGATATTGTCTATTAACATATCATTGTGTAGTATAGGCTTTGTCAAATTGCTTTTCCGATACTGCACTATTTATTCATGTTTGCCAGACGTGTGTCTAACTGAAGCTGTGGTTCTACAATAAATGGAGACTAGCACAATTTCTACTACAGTGTCTAGGGTTTTTTTTTATATATTGAAGCACAGGCATTTGTACAATGTACATAAACAGTAAGTAATTTGAATAATTAGATGACATAAGAATTTTCAGACATAAGAATACAGATTATGGCTTAGGTTAGTGAACAGAGTATAAAAAAGCACAATATGTGAAATATGGTAACAAAGACTCATGTAGCAGACCTCTAGATACACAGAGCAATGCAGTGCTACCACTCTAATTTTTCATATTTCCAAAACCATAACCAGTGTATAGCTTTTACCACTTCAAACATATTTATACAGATGCCTCCTCATACAGCTTTGCTGCAGTCACACCGAACAGCCCGTCTTGGCGTGCCAGGTCGTGCAAGGCTGCTAGCGTGGGGCGTCTTTTTTTTTTTTTTTGTAAAACATGCGTTGTAGTCGCAGTGTGATGTGAACAGGGAATACCAGGGGACTGATCAATTTGATGTGCAACACTTGTATGTCTGTGTGCAACTTGTATAGCTGTATGTGTATTAAGCTTTGGAGAGCTATAAAGTGGACGGAGATTTAAGTACCAGCTAATCAGCTCTTAACTGTCATATTTTAAACAGCTTGCAACATGGCCGTTTGGAGCTGATTGGCTGTTACTTTATCTCTGTCCACTTTATCTCTTTCCAATGCTTAGTACATAGACCCCTCAGTATTTGAATCTGCATACAAAGTGCTACAATGCAGTGGCCATTGTGCTCCATATCAGACTCAGTCGCACACAGATATATAAGAGTTGCATATCAACTTAATCAGCATAGTCACCCAGTGTGTCCTAGTTGAGTTGCGACGGAGACACATTTACGGCACAAATAGACACCCAACACTAGCAGAGTTGCACGGGACCTGTCAGCTCACTCTCACTATGCTCCTCCCGCTATGTGGCGTATTGAGGCTATATGTGTGAGGTCACATCTGTAGTTCAATATGATGAAAGCAGAATTGGTTTGTTGCCTTTCAATTCACTCTGCTATATGTGTGTATGACAGCAGAACTCTAACATCATTTGTTAAGCGCGTGGTAACTTGCTTTTTAAGTGAGGTTAGTTTCCATTTGTTAAGCTGATTTCAGCTGAACTTTTTTTAGCTGAACTTTTACCTTCACGCTCAAATTATATCCAGGTAATGATTGCGTCCGGAACACAAAATATCTTAGTTACTGCTATGGACACATCACTTCTTGTTTACTAATCTCTCTTAAGTTAACGTTGCATGAGAACTAAGCCGAGAGTTTACAGGAAAAATCAAGTTTCCCATCCAAGAGCCGGGTACTCGCCAGGTTCCACATCTGTTCCTTGGAGGGCGACCAGTTCTGGAGGGAACGTGAGTGGGAGGGGGACACTCAGCAGCTGTTTTTCTCATACCAGCATCTCTGCTTATGTGTGGCAGAGCTTTAAAGGGGACATCATATGTATATTGGTCCTGGCAGAACAGAGACAATTAGTTTTGATTTCTGCATTAGTAACAAGAGCGAACAACCCTATCTCATCATTAGAACTCATTATGCGGTTGGTTTAACAGCACATATTATGAGCAGTGCCCTTGGTAATTGTCTTCCAGGTAGCGTGAATGCTAGATCATACCTAATCTTCAGTACCTACTTTCTTTTTTGTTTACTTGATGGTGGGAATGTAGACACCCAAGAAAGGCAGTTGACGTTAGTATATCTGTGACAAAACGCACTTTGTATTCAAAGGGAAAAAAGATGTTCACTAGCCTACATACTTGTAAGCTCTGCTTCCCCAGTATTATTGGGGTTGGATGCATCTTTATGGGGTGGGAAGGTGTTAATACAGCCAAGTAACATCTAACCGCTTTGTTAAGAAAAAGAATATCAAGGTGCCCTTATATCCTGAGATTTTGCCATTCAACTAACAAGTCCAACATGTATAGACCCTAAAAGGCCACCATTGTGATCAACGTCTGATCAGGATCTTTCAGTTAGGGGTAGCTGGAAAATCTGATGTGTCTGTGACATTGTCATTGTGTACCTGCACTTACTATGCCCCATTAGCATATTCGTGTTCAAATTGGACATAGATTTAAAATGATACACTATATGGCTACCATGAAAACATTTAGATATCTAGCTTATCTCTTGCTGTAGTGTTATCTCTAGTTGCTATATTTCACTGATTGTTTTGGTTTTCTTTTGCCTGCACCAAGAATCTTTGTGCCACATCCTATCTCTTTATACACATTTCCAGGGTGGCAGAGAAAGAGCCAATCAACAAGATGTCGCTTCATAATTTAGCCACCGTCTTTGGTCCCACACTGCTGAGGCCATCTGAGGTGGAGAGTAAAGCTCACACAAACCTTGCGTCCGATATCTGGTCACATGATGTGATGGCACAGGTAACTATATAATCTCTGTTCCTTGTCCTTTTGTGCTAATTACTTAATATTGCACGGCTGGGCTGACGTTCAGGGAATGGTTTACACCTTGATGCATTTGTGCTTTTGCTGATCATTTTCCGTGATTTATGGCAAAATGCTTGTTTTTCTCTGTATAGGTCTGCTAAATGGGAATATATGATATCTATGTTTCCATCATAAGCAGATCCACAATTTCAGCCCACCATTTCTGTTTTATTTGTCCTCCCAGGTCCAGGTACTGCTCTATTACCTGCAGCACCCACCAATCAGTTTCACTGAGCTGAAGAAGAACATTCTGTACTACTCCACCGACGTGTGACCATGCACTTCACCTAGCTGGGAGACGATACGACGGCTCTGCTCCTCTCTGTACATTTGGCAAGAGACATTCTGAGGAAAGAGTAGGATCTCGCAACCCAGAACATCCCAACTTGCTCCTGTGCAATCCTTTTTGTACAGAAAAGTGTAAACAAAACACACACAAAAATGAACCAGCACTGTGCTCCCCTGTAACAAGCTGTTTTTGTATATTAGTTTTCAGGCGTTATGTGACGTCGGAGCGAGAGGTATGGGAGGAGCAGAGCTTTGGAGAACAGTTTTTGTCATCCACACCCCTTGATGTGTGTGTGAGAACTATTTAGGAACTCTTTACAACTCTGCTGACCCTTGTGGTCTTTTAACCTGCCATATTCTTATACCTTGTGCTGGAGACCCTCTCCCTCCTCCACCTTTAGGGACCAAACATGAGAAGAAGATCCCTCACACAGAGAGAGCGGAGGTGTACAGACGGTTTGATGATCTGCCATGTTTTGCCTCACACAAACCCGCAGAACGTGAGCGGATCCTCTGTCTTAACATTTTTAATTATGATAAGTTGCCATGACGTTTTTCTTCGACTCCTGTCCTTCTATTGTGAATGAAAGTGCTGGCGGGTTTTTTCCTTGTGGATATGTCACTTGTGATTTTGCTGCTTTCAAAAAAAGGGTGGTACGTTTGTTACTCTGCTGGGCTTGAGGAGATGACTTGCACCTGTACTGTACGGCATTTGGAGAGCGACATCTGCGCTGGATCATACATTCATTTCAAGGAATCCAGTTGTCACAGTGAAATCAAAACGCACGTCACAACCCACCGAGAAATTACAATCATATATATTGGTAATTTAAATTATAAAGGCAGATGGTCATCAAAATGCTGTGCGTTTGTTACATCTTTTCCTGCCCTGCAAAAAATGGGTTCCAGATAACCAGACACATGGACAGATTGTCAGTGGGAGAGAATTGTGAATGTCCTTGTGTAATAATCTCACAGTACAAGTGGATGATGCAGCCATGCTAGATGCTTGGACCCCAGACCACAGTTGCTGGTAATGATGTCACTTAGTTACAGAATGAAGTCAGCAGGTTAGGCTGGGAGAAAAACAAATGAAAACCAAAAGCAATATGGCCCTGCACCACATCATTGATTATACATCCCAATGCTGCATTCTGCTAGATAATTCAACCGATTACAATACTCCTAAATCCAACAGTGGAAATTCTCCACTTGAAGACCTGCAGGGAGCAATCTCCAGTAATGTAATGCCGGCAATGCAGTCTGCATAGAGTACTAAATGAATAATGTTATATTGTTATTATTTCTGCTGAGTATTGTAACCATTTTATTGGTGAATACTGAAGTCCAATGTTAGAAAAAGGAACCCTTTCTAATGTCCCAGAAATCCCACCTACATGTCATTCTAGTGTCTAGAACAGCAGTGACCGTTCCTGTAAGGGAGAGTCGTCATGTGCTATGAAGCTTTTAGTTCCGCAGTCTGTGAGCTCATGTAATTCTGGAATAACATGGTTTAGCCCCATGAGAGAATAATGGTGCCCAGGTGTGGTTACCTCTGTGTCCCATGTTGGCCACACGTGCGCAGTCAGATCAGATAGGCACAGGCTGTGCTCAGGCGGAGCAGCCGGCCACCACATGCACAAGATGCAGCCATTGTGCAATGCATTTTCCACCATATCTGGTTAAGCAGGTCTGTGGCTCCATACGGACTGTAATTTGCTGGTGATTAGTTCTAAAAGGACCTTATTTAATGGCAGCATCAAGTTCAGTTTCACGTCCAATAATTGCAATAAGTTGATTTGTACAAAAGATGGAGATGTATTGTTAGTCAGACCCCTTTATTGACTTGTGACTTAGTAGGAAACTATTCAGTTTTGTGGTAATACCTACAGGTCGCTTATTGCACTGGCTGGTAGAAATGATGGAGGAAATGGTTATCACATGTACTTACTACTGCCCATTGCTGCCCTTTCCAGCTGTCTCCCTCTGGTCTCTGACTACTAATCCAGTGCCCATGATAAAAGGGACAAGAGTGTTTTGTCTGTGGTTCGCTACAGTGCAGAGTTGGTCCTGCAGATGTACATTATAGGGTCAGCCTATAATAAGCAGCATACAGTATGACTTGTGTTCAGCAGAAGTGTTATCCTCGTCATCAGGAAAGCTGTCAGTGTGAGCTCATTCTACAGGTCAGTCACTGAAACTAGCCACCACAGTTTGGTCCAGAAGGTGATTGATTTACATTCTCCCCACATGCACCGTCATTATCCAGAGATGAGCAGTAACATCCAGCGCTTTCAGCTGTTACGGAATTGCGACACTCTTGAGGACCAGACTTACCAGTAAACATTAAACACTTACGTCACATCTACACCTGCACACTCTGACATTCACCCCCACACACCGTTTCTATGCAGTGCTGTTTAGTCTCTAACTCCACCAGTTCTTCTACTAACTCCATCTAGCTTCTATAAAACCCACTCCAAGCTGGGCATAGCTACAAAGGTGTGCATTATGTTATGGGCTAGAACACATTTAAGCAAGTCTTCTGCTGTTGTTGAACTACAAGACCCAGCAACCATGCAATCTATCTGCTTTCTGGATCACCCTGCTCAGTCTCCACTGACTGTCACATTCCTGTGCAGGCTGTCAAGTAAACCAATTAGTAAGGTAACACTGTGTGGGTTGGTACCCAGACGGGCACATTTTGCAACACGTTCAGATTTGCACAATATGAAGGACTGTAACTATGATGACAAAATATTTAGCTTTCATTTTTTTTCTACCACCTGAGTTGATATTGAAAATGTTAATTTTTTCCCTCTTATCACTAAGGTCTGGAACATTAAAAAAAGGTTAATGTATTGGTGTGCACACAGCGCATTATCTTTTTCTTATCAGTAATTGTGAATCGGGATGTGTGGTTTTAACTCTGTTAACCAAATATGAATAACTGGTACTCATTATAAACCCATACAAACATTGCTAGCTGCCATTTAATGTACTGGAAAGTCTGCAGTGATTATTATAAATATTATTCACAGTAATGTTTTAGCTCACACTGTAACAGTGCTGATGCATTCCCTGGCACAGTGGAGACAGCCAATCGGATGATGTGACTGCGTCCTATTGCTTCTTCCTTTTCTGTACTCTGATTGGTCCATCCAGCAACGTGACTACCACAGCTGTGTGTAGACAAGGTACATATTAATACATTCGTCAATATTAAAGGAAAGTCTTCTGTTTTGAATACAGTAAATTACCTTGGTTTATGGTATCAGCGTAGTTTCACTCAAACTGGTAATTTGGACGTGTGAACTTAGAACAAGCCTTTTAGATATAGATGATACTTTATATTATTTTGGCAGTGCAATGTCTCTGTACTATGGACATTTATAAATAATCATGTCTTCTTGAGAACATGATGAACTGCGATCACTTGTAGGTCATCTGGCACTACTGTACAATATCCTGTGTTACTGGCTATAACAGAGCGTGGGTGCTGGTAAATACATCAGCAGTCCTGGCTGTAGTTCTCCCAAACAGACCCTGCTTAGTATCGAATTTACTGGTTTGTGGAGATGGACTGATCTGCCCGAGGTAGCATTCCTCCCCCGCTCTCTTGTCTGAGATAGCATTCCCCCACTTCTCTCTTGGCCAATACCTTTTGTAAACTCATATGAATGCCCGTAGGCTAGCTGCAGATCTATCTACCCAGATTGATCAAACATTGCCTTCTTCAGCCTCCTGTATGGGAAGACCATAGTCACAGGCTGTTGAGATCGCCACCACCTAATAGCCCCTTATTCTTCAGTCCTTCAAAGACTGCAAAGTTCTGATTTCTAGGATCATCATCTTTCTACTAAATGGAAAAGAAATACTAAATACTGGTCAGCTACTGATGTTAACATGCAGCAGGCTTAAGGGCCCTACAGACACAGCAATATGCCGCCGAGCTGCCGATACAGCAGACGGGCGACCCAGTAGCGGGGGGGGGGGGGTGAAGTTTCTTCACTCCCCCCATCACACGGCTCCATACAAGTGCAGGCAAATATGGACGAGATCGTCCATATTGGCCTGCATGCACAGCTGACGGGGGACCAGCGATGAACGAGCACAGGGCCGCGCATCGTTCATCGCTGGTGACTCCACACTCAAAGATATGAACGTTATCTCGTTCAATAATGAACGAGATCGTTCATATCTTTGAGGATTGTCGGCCAGTGTGTAGGGCCTGTTAGGCTAATCTGCTTCTGTGGAAGATATCAGGCAAGCCCTGCTTACCACTGCTGTGGTGGTTGGTAATTATGTCTGCAGAGACAGGCTGACTGTTATCGGTCACTATAACTATTACCATTAAAGACATCTACTCAGACCAAGTTTAGTACTTCAATGTAGTAGCCATATGTTTTAGCTACATTATGTCTAATGATATTCATAAACATAATACTTAGTGGTCACATCTTGGACAGCTTCTCATGCACCACACTCTTCTCCCTGTATTTCTGATTACTCTGCATAAAATACATGTGCAGTTTTTATGGTTTTACACATGTGGGTCCTTCAGGAACCACTAGTGGTGTAGAAGAAAACTTCAGCACAGTTTTATAACAAAGCATCTGTTCTGAAATACGTGCAGGCAGCTTGTCACTGACTATAAGAAATTGAGATGTGTGTGACAGGAAGTAGAGATCAGCAGGTAACGTTTTCAGGGGTGCTGCGGCATGCAGATTATGTTTGCAGGGGAGGACAAGAAGACTGGGACATAGGGGTAGTGCAACAGTTTGAACGCAACAGCCATGATGCATTGGCATGGTTTATAAAGCAGAATAATGCTCACTTTGTTATGCGTGGGGTAGTACGCCTGCTCTTTTCCCAATTACGTAACCGTAACTTATCGGAGGTAAAGGGGATATATTATCTGGGCTACTTGTAAGAGTTGTTTTTCTGTCATTTAGATAATTATTATACAGGTTGAGTATCCCTTATCCAAAATGCTTGGGACCAGAAGTATTTTGGATATCGGATTTTTCCGTATTTTGGAATAATTGCATCCCATAATGAGATATCATGGTGATGGGACCTAAGTCTAAGCACAGAATGCATTTATGTTTCATATACACATTATACACACAACCTGAAGGTCATTTAATACAATATTTTTAATAACTTTGTGTATTAAACAAAGTTTGTGTACATTGAGCCATCAAAAAACAAAGGTTTCACTATCTCGCTCTCACTCAAAAAAGTCCGTATTTCGGAATATTCCGTATTTCGGAATATTTGGATATGGGATACTCAACCTGTATTTAGAATTTAGCCCCATCGCAATCACTGGAACTGATTTATATATATATATATATATATAGCTTTTTAACAGTCCCCATACTTGTAGCTGATGCAAAAATATCCATTTACTACAAGTAGGTCACATTGTTCCATGGTACATAATGGAGCCTTTTGTAATTGGCTGCATTCTGAGATATGAAAGCCTTTCCAGACAAACCTGTAGTCTTGTTCCCTGTGATACTAATAATACAGTGTGTAGTTTTCTTTACAAATTTTACTGTCCGTACCTCTATGAAATCTGGTGTACTGGGCGAATAAGCTGTAACTAATAGCATCCACGTACAGTAGGTGTTTTTGTTTCCATTTTCTAAACCCTACTAGAAAAGCGTGAGGGAATGATTGGCTGCTGTGGGTTGCAGATATATTTCCGGTGCAGCTATTACTCCATGATGTCTTCTATCTCTACTCATTTATTATTATCCACACTACACGCGCTATCATTAGCAGCTTAAATAATAAAACTCTTCATACCGGGACCCTGATACATAAAATGCCAGGGTTACTCAAGCCCAGAGTACCAGGATCACTCAAGCCTAAAGTGTGTTTTATTTTGCATTAATATTCTATTTATAAAGTCCAAGCAAAAAAAAATAAAAGTAATTAAGAAACAAAAAAAGCATTTCTCAAGGGATTAAAAAGATGTTATGTATATTTTTATTTTGTGTCCGTACTGTTGCAATGTATGTATATTATTATGAAGCTAGATTTCAAGCAACATTAGCAAGGATAACGTTAGTTAATAAAATATTTTAAAAACATGGCTTTTGTTTTCTTTTTAATAAAGGTCACATTTATTTGCTAATTATGTTTGAAAATGACTATGCTATTATTGGTGAATCAGCCTAATGGAAGCAGGACCAGCAACAAAAATTTTGGGGCCCAATAGACTTATATGTTTGGGGCTCACTATCCCTCCAAGGTAGGTACTGGCTAGTCGGCCATTGGCTAATTCCTGCCTTCTCCCTCTAGCCTTACTCCTTGCCTGTATTGCTCCAGCCCTCCAGCTTCATCCTCACCTCCTCCAGCAGCACCATCATTCTGACTCCCAGTGTCTCCGAGCCCCCCCCCCCCACCCCCCCACCGCCTATTCCCCAGTGTCGTTCAGCCTCCCCAGTCTCATGTCTCTTAGCTTCCCTATTGTCCTGTTTCTCTATTCCCCCCGTCACCCCTGTGATGTCTCTCAGCCCAGGGTAAATACAGGATTCGTGGGGAAGGAAGGGTTTCCTTTAATGCACACGTGTGTGTGTGTATGTATATATATATATATATATATATATATATTTACACAAACTCGTTACATAGAACATATACACACAGGGCATACATATAGGAGAGACACACACGTAGATCACACGCAGATGTACACATACTGTAGAACACGTACGTACGTACGTACGTACGTACGTACGTACAAACACACACTAACTCCTGAAGTCTGCCCTGGGGGAAGAGGATGCTGCAGCAGGAAGTCATTGTAACAAAGTCTGTGCATTTAGCAGCTCAGCACTCGATCTAAAGGTGCATACACACGGTGAGATATAGACCATCACCGATTTTGACTGCGATTTCCCCTGAACGACCCGGGAGCACTGAATCAGCAATATTGACTATCTCTACTTGAGATTTTTATGAAGTACCAATTTTGACTATACTATGTACTAGATTGTACACAATATAATCAAGATTGCCTTGCCTGCACAGTATCTCTTCTTGTGATACCGACCCCACAGGAGCACACATCGGTATCGCAAGCTATGTACACACAGTGCAATTTGCACTAACTTTCCTTACGATTTTGACTATATAGTCAAAATCGTAAGGTTACAGCTCACCGTGTGTATGCACCTTCAGATCTTTGATTGTGGCAAAATACTGATTTGTCTGGATTAAAGACTTTTGATTGATTATGCTGGCTGCCTCAGTCCGGGGATCAGCAGGGCACTGATTGGACTCCCGAGTCTCCTAAAAGTCTGGGGCTCCTCGGAAGCACGGAGCCTGTCACAGGTGTCCCCTTTGACATTACTATCCACCCCACCCCAATCACTGGGCTTGAATGATGAATAGAAGCCATCCATTTTCTGCCAGGATTGAAACAAACTCTTGTCCGTGACGCCTCCTAGAATGGGATGTTCCCACAAGTGCAGTGATGCCTACATCCAGGAGAACACTTGGGTATAATAAGTAACATTGACATTTACTTCATGAGAATGATGGACATTTAAAACGGTGGATATTTCCAGGGGCCACTAGGATACGTGGCCCGACATTTTACTTCCTATCTTGACCCAGGTAATTATAACCTTTGCATAGCCTTTACTTAGTTGAAGTTCTAAATTTGACAGGGGCGTAGCCAGAACTTTGTGGGCCCCATAGCAACAGTTGAAGGGGCCCCTGTCCCAATGCTTCGCCACAGCAGTTGTTCATTTTATGCCCCATAATAGTGCCCTAGTTTATTTTATAAACCATAATAGTGCCGTAGTTCACGTTATGTCACGTTGCAGGGCTGGCAGTACACATTATGCAGCAGAGTACCCCAATTTACATTATGACAGTGTCCCCACTTTACATTATGTAATTTTACAGTGCTCCCAGTTCATATTATGTAACATTATAGTGTCCTTCTGTTCATTTATATACCACATTAAAATGAGCAGGTACAGGGGCACAACAAAATATATTGTAGGCCACAAGGCAAACGATTGTAAAGGTCTCTATGTGCCACACAATGGTGAAAGATGTATATAACACATGTAATTGTGACAGGGAAGGTGGGCCCCTCTCAGCTCTGGGCCCCATAGCAGCTGCACTGCCTGCACCTATGGTAGCTACGCCCTTGACCTTAAACCAGAGGTTCCCAAACGTGGTCCTCAAGGCACCCCAACAGTCCAGGTTTTAGGTATATCTGTGGCTCAGCACAGATGGTTAAATCAAATTGACTAAGGTTGCTAATTAAGTCACCTGTGGCCAAGCATGGATACATTTAAAACCAGGACTTGTTGGGTGCCTTGAGGACCGCGTTTGGGAACCTCTGCCCTAGACCTAAATCAAAACTTATCCGAACACCTATAAGCAGCCTGAGAGCCGCATAATAGCCTGTGATTTGTGGGAGCCAGTGTGAATCCAGCCAGATATTCGCTAGATTTAAACTGAAATTAGTTTTAGGACCAAAACAACCAACCCGGATTCTGCAAATCGCCAGCAACATTTGGCCCTGAGCATTAATCCAAGCCCATAGTTCTAAACTCATTCTCATTTCTGCTGCGGGGTACACTGGGCTCCACAAGTCTGGACAATAGGGTGTAAAGTAGGATCTTGATCCGAGGCACCAACAGGCTCAAAACTTTGACTGTTCCCAGAATGCACAGCGCCGCCTCCTATATCACCCCGCCTCCCAGCACAGGAGCTCAGTTTGTCAGTTGGTGCTGCAGTAAGCAGGCACTTAACAGAGGGGCTGCTCCAAGCAGCCCTAAGAAAAGCTTTTTATGAGGTAAAAAGTGAAGACTTCAAGGGCGGCAGCAGCAGGGGTAAATGTCTTCTGACATTCTCTGCTGCAGCTCCAGCTCTCCCCAGCGGCACTGTACACTCCCGAGCCCTGGTTGCCGGGTACCTACAGCGGAGCCTCCGGTTTTCTTCGCGTTAGGCACACACGGCTGGGGCTCTCCAGGATCGCGTGGCCGCGCTTCGGGAGGTGGTAAGTGGGTCCTGCTCGCGGGACCCGGTCTTTATCACGATCCGGCGCGGTCAGTGGGAGGCGGGCCGCTGGCGGTGGACACTGTGGATACAGGCGATCCCACTAGATCACCAGGGCATGGGCGCAGGTCAGGTTTTCTCTTAAAACCGATTTTAATATCGCCCACAGTACCCGGTGGTTGCCAGCAAGGGGGATAAGGCTTAGACCTGAAGCCCCAGCCCCAGGGTGCCATTTCCAGCAAGTGTTCCCGCCCTGGAGCTGCATCTCTGTCTTTTCCTCACTACCTGTCAGTGTCTGCGGCGCCATTACTCCTCAGCTCACTGTTCCTGGGACTGCTTGGGCAAATCCTCCTATGTAAAGCCGCCTGGTTGTCAGCGCTGTGCCTTTACATGACACTTAAGTATTCTACCTGCCTTTTTAGTCTGTTAGTAAGAAAGAGTGCACTTAGTCAGGGGTTTATAGTACAATTACCCTGTGATATACATCCAGTTCTTACTGTGTACTGTTATATCATTTGTTATATAGCTGTGTAAGCTAGTCCAGTGCAGTATTATTGTCAGTAATAACCTCTGCATTGTACAAACTGTGACTATTTGTGTGTGCATTGATAGTTGAGTGGTGTCCATCTCGTGTCTTTCACTCAACTTGCTATCCCTATATTCTATAACCTGAGGGGGCTTGGTGCGTCAGGTTTTATCTAATATAGGATTTTCACAAAGATATACTGTATTACGTATTTTTATCTGTGATTTAGTCACCATATTTCTCCTTTATCTCTGCTGGTGCTGACTACACTGCGCAGGGGTTTGGGTTTAGGGAGATAGTGCTGCTAATAATTGTACTGTGTTACCTCATACTGCAAGTTATATCATGTCTGCTTCTGAGGGTAACGGTTCTGGGGCGGAACACACTGCTGGTGTTGCTGAAGCCACAGACACATATGGGGAGAATATAGCAGCTGTGGGCTCTGGTTCTGAGGGCTCCTTGCCCCCCAGTGGGACTGTGGCAATGGAGGCGCATACTGACCCTCCGTGGGCCGCTTTTTCCACGCTTCTGCATACGCTAGTTCATAAACTAACACCCCCTATGGGACCCCCAATGCCGGTACAGCCGTATGTGGTCCCTGCAGCTAACCCACCGTGGGCGGACGATTTATCTGCTCAATTAAAGAAGTTGAACCAGTCCCTGACTACTAAAATGTCTGACCAACGCTCGCCTAGGTCCAAGAGGTCCTCTAAGCGAGCGCTCGTCTCCTCACAATCCACTGCTGTCACTGACACCTCGTCTGATGAAGACAGCACATACACTGACCCCTCAGGTTCTGACTCAGATACGGCTGATGCGGAGGGTAGTTCACATGTGGATGTTCCTGATCTTTTGGAGGCTATTAAGTTAATTCTGCAGATTACGGATGATCCCGAGCCATCCGTTCCTCCTAAGAAACCAGATAGGTTCAAGCGTCAGAAGGTGATTAAACAAGTTTTACCTCACTCTGACCACCTAGTGGATATACTTCAGGAACCCTGGCAAAGCCCGGGTACGAAGTTTGTGCCTCAAAAGAAGATGCTGGCTCGCTATCCCCTCGCGCCAGAGCTGTTTAAGAATTGGGAAATGCCTCCTCCAGTAGACTCACATGTGGCTAGGATGGTGGTTTCCTCAGCTCTACCTGTCACTACCGTCACATCTCTAAAAGCCTACGGATAAACGTGTCAAGGGTTGTCTAAAAGCGATTTACACCCTCACGGGTGCTGCACAAAGGCCTACTATTGCAGCTACATGGGCGGCAGAGGCTATTGAAGCATGGGCCTTGGAGTTAGAAGCTGATATCTCCTCTGACCATGCTAGACAATGCTTGTCATATATTGTCACAGCTTCTCGCTATATTAAAGAGGCGGCTTCTGATGCCGGTATCCTAGCAGCCAAGGCCTCTACTACGTCAGTCCTGTTTCGCAGGATATTGTGGCTGAGATCCTGGTCTGTGGACCTGGACTCTAGAAAAACCCTGGAGGTACTCCCTTTCAAGGGGGATATTCGTTTGGGGAGGACTTAAATAAGATAGTGGCTGACTTGGCTACTGCCAAAACTGCCTGTCTGCCTAATACAGCTCCTTCTGTGTCGAAGGCCAAAGGCACGTCCTTTCGTCCTTCAGGTAAAGCAAAAGGTCAGGCGTACCATAAGCAGGCCCGCACTTCCAAACCTGGTAAGCCGAAGCCCAAAAGAGCCTGGGCTGCCCGTCAGCCAGCAGCCAAGACCGATAAGCCTGCCGCATGACGGGGTGGGGGGCCGGCTTCTAGGGTATACCCAGGAATGGCTGAAGACCACTTCAGATGCCTGGGTACGGGAAGTCGTCACTCGAGGTTACGCCATAGCCTTCAAAAACCGACCCCCTCATCGATTTTGCCAGACGTCCCGTCGGACCAGACAAAGGCAAACACTCTGCATTCGGTGGTACAGACCCTCCTGGATACAGGAGTCGTAGTACAGGTGCCTCTTGCTCAGAGGGGCCGGGGGTACTATTCTCCGCTGTTTCTAGTCCCGAAACCGAATGGGTCCTCCCGGCCCATTCTCAACCTCAAGGCACTGAACAAATTTGTGAAGGTTTCCAAGTTCCGTATGGAAACCCTTCGCTCTATAGTTCTGGCCTTGGAACCTGGGGACTACATGGTCTCCCTGGACATACAGGATGCTTACCTGCATATTCCTATAGCAGTGTCACATCAACAATACCTGAGGTTCGCTATTGGCAATCTCCATTACCAGTTTTGGGCGTTACCTTTTGGTTTAACAACGGCTCCGCGAGTCTTCACCAAAGTTATGGTGGTGATGACGGTGGTACTCCGCCGTCAAGGGGTCAGGATACTGCCGTATCTGGATGACTTGTAAATCCTGGCAAATTCCCCAGATCTTCTCCTGCGTCATCTGGATATGACGGTCCGGTTTCTACAAGCCCACGGGTGGCTCATCAACTGGAAGAAATCCTCCCTGGTCCTTGCTCAGAGCATGGTGCATCTGGGAGCGCTGTTGGACACTCACAACCAGAGGTTGTTCTTGTCTCAGGAGAAAGTCCTGAAACTTCAGGACAGGATTCGTTGCTTCCTTTCTCGTCCTCAAGTGTCGATACATTCGGCAATGCAGGTGCTGGGCCTCATGGTGTCAGCATTCGACATGGTGGAGTATGCTCAATTCCATTCTCGCCCCCTCCAGAAGCTGATTCTAGCCAAGTGGGACGGCCTGCCTCACCGGATCAGGGCTCAAATGATCTCTTTGACTCCGGAGGTCCGTCTGTCGCTGCTCTGGTGGCTCCAGGACCGACAATTGTGCAGAGGCCGTCCCTTCTGGATATCCAACTGGGTCCTGTTGACGACAGATGCCAGTCTAAGAGGTTGGGCGCGGTGCTGGAGCAGCACTCCTTGCAGGGTTGGTGGACCAAGGAGGAATCTCTCCTCTCGATCAACATTCTGGAATTGCGGGCGGTCTTCAATGCGTTGAACCTAGCCCAGCATTTGATTCAGAACCGTCCTGTTCAAGTACAGGCGGACAACGCCACCACAGTGGCTTACATAAATCATCAAGGCGGCACTCGAAGCCGTTTGGCAATGAAGCAAGCCTCACGGATTCTACATTGGGCAGAACGCCATCTACCGGCAATATCAGCAATATTCATTCCAGGAGTCCTGAATTAGGAAGCGGACTTTTTCAGTCGTCAGGATGTGCATGCCGGCGAGTGGGGCCTCCATCCAGAAGTGTTTCAACTCCTCGTGGAAAGGTGGGGTCTTCCAGATGTGGATCTGATGGCGTCTCGACACAATCGCAAGGTTCCGGTCTTCGGAGCAAGGACAAGGGATCCTCAAGCAGCATTCGTGGATGCGCTGGCAGTGGCATGGAGGTTTCTGCTGCCGTACGTGTTCCCTCCGGTGTCACTCCTGCCCAGGGTAATTCGGAAGTTCAAGCAAGAAAAAGGAAATCTGCTTCTCATAGCTCCGGCGTGGCCCAGACGGCACTGGTTCTCAGACCTGCAAGGCCTATCGTCAGAGCGTCCACTTCTACTTCCACAACGCCCAGACCTCCTCGTTCAGGGCCCCTGTGTCTACCAGGACCTAGCCCGGCTGTCTATGACGGCGTGGCTCTTGAAGCTTCTGTCTTAAGAGCTAAGGGTTTTTCTGAAGAGGTCATTAAAACTATGTTGCGGGCCCGGAAACTGGCCTCTGCTCGGATTTACCATCGGGTCTGGCATTCCTACTTTGTTTGGTGCGCATCTAACCATTATGACGCTTCCAAGTTTAGTACAGCCAAACTTTTGGCTTTTCTACAGCAGGGCCTAGATTTAGGCCTGCGTCTGGCCTCCCTCAAGGTTCATATTTCTGCCTTGTCAGTGTGGTTTCAGAGAAAAATTGCGACTTTACCTGATGTTTATACTTTCACTCAGGGTGTGTTGCGTATCCAACCTCCCTATGTCCCGCCTGTGGCTCTTTGGGACTTGTCGGTGGTTTTGGAGGCGTTGCAGGAGCCTCCGTTTGAACCTCTTGGTTCAGCTGACCTTAAGTGGCTTTCCCTTAAGGTGGTGTTCTTGCTGGCTATTGCCTCTGCTGGAAGAGTGTCGGATTTGGGTGCCTTGTCTTGTAGTTCCCCATATCTGATTTTTCACCGTGACCGGGCGGTTCTTAGGACTCGTCCCGGATATTTACCTAAGGTGGTTTCTTCGTTCCACCTTAATCAGGAGATTATGGTTCCAGCTTTTGTCTCTCCTGATTTGTCTCCCAAAGAGCGGTCTTTATATGCGGTACGGGCTCTCCGTATCTATGTGAAGAGAACTGCTTCTATTCGAAAGTCTGATTCTCTCTTTGTTTTGTTTGGATTTCACAAACGTGGCTGGCCTGCTCACAAGCAAACTTTGGCCAGATGGATTAGAATGGTGATTGCGCATGCTTATGTGAAGGCTGGTCTGTCAGCTCCTGTTCACATTACGGCCCATTTTATTCGGTCTGTTGGACCTTCTTGGGCGGCCCAACGTGGTGCGACCCTTGACCAATTGTGCAAGGCGGCTACGTGGTCCTCCGGGAACATGTTCATAAGGTTCTATGCCTTTGATACTGCCGCTTCCAAGGATGCTTCCTTTGGACGCCGGGTTCTTGTGCCCGCTACAGTGCGTTCCCTCCCATAAGGAACTGCTTTAGGACATCCCCATTGTCCAGACTTGTGGAGCCCAGTGTACCCCGCAGCAGAAAACGAGTTTTATGGTAAGAACTTACCCTTGTTAAAACTCTTTCTGCGAGGTACACTGGGCTCCACAAGGCGCCCACCCTGACGCACTTAGCTTCTTTGGGTTGATATGGCATTAGCCGATGACACTTCTCTTGTCGTGAGAGTGTGGTGTATGTGGCTACTAACCGTTATCGTCTCTTTTCCTGCTACTGCATTGGGCTGGTTAACATTAACTGAGCTCCTGTGCTGGGAGGCGGGGTGATATAGGAGGCGGCGCTGTGCATTCTGGGAACAGTCAAAGCTTTGAGCCTGTTGGTGCCTCGGATCAAGATCCTACTTTACACTAGAGATGAGCGGGTTCGGTTTTACTCGGTTCTCAAAACGGCATCTAATTGGCTCACGGATGTCACGTGTTTTGGATAGCCAATAAGATTCGGTTTTGAGAACCGAGTAAAACCGAGTAAAACCGAATCCGCTCATCTCTACTTTACACCCCATTGTCCAGACTTGTGGAGCCCAGTGTACCTCGCAGAAAGAGTTTTAACAAGGGTAAGTTCTTACCATAAAACTCGTTTTTGTAAAGAAGCGAGAAATCCGTCCTGACTATACCAATATACCAGAAGATTTTTTTGTATAACCTGAAACTTTGCCAAACATATTCATATCAAAGGCTAAATGTGTAAAATCTATTTCCTCATTACTCTCGCAACAGGATTTAAGGATTGTTCCGAGGTAACCTGGTTTTACAGCAAGAACTACTGTTAAAAGTTGGGCTCATTTGGGACATTTTTTGTGTAGGGCAGTAGTTCCCAAACTCGGTCCTGAAGGTGCCCTAACTGTACAGGTTTTTATGAGCATCGGTGGTTAAATCAAATTGACTGAATTAATGACAAAGTTACCTGTGCCCAAGCATGGCTATATTTAAAACCTGGACCATTAGGGTGCCTTGAGGACAGAGTTTCTTCCCCAAAGCTCAAAAAAAAGAAATAAAAATAGCTTTGATACTTATCTCTGTGGTATGTTGTTTCCAACTGGTCCAGTTACTGAAATAACTTCTATTTGAGCCGACAGTTTATCTGGAATTCAAACTTGCATTGTACATTTTTCTAGTACCTGCAGATAAATGCCTGATTTTGGGATGGATGAAGAAGCACAGCCGCAGCAGCTGTGCTATAATATGCTAATGCCGCAGAAGGCGTCTTGTGTAAATAGATGCCTCGTGCCGGATTCTCTGATCCGCTCCTGCGAGTGATGATGCAGCTTCAGACCACTTTGCGGGACAGTCAGTCATGGGCAGTGTTTTTACACAGCCGAGGCCAGTGAAGCAGCGCCCAAGGATACAGCCACTGGCATTGGCACACTAAGATAATGCGGGTGGCACGCCCCCCCTCCCCACTGTTTTTTGGAATGCTCACTGAGCCTGCCCCCCAGATGGCTGCAGCATGTCAATCATGCTGTGACTTAGGGGGCATAGTAACCGTTGTCGCAGATGGAGATCCACACATGCGCAGTATGGATCCTGCTGATAAAGCTAAATATTTATCTTATATAAAACCCTTTATGAGGTCTAAGAACACTGTACACTATTTACGTATGGAGTACCGTAAGGGTACGCTCGTTGCGTAACAATCGCTTAGCCGTAGTCGAGACGCTCAAGCGTCACGTTCGCTCACGGCCAAGAGATCACAGGCAGGCACGCTATTGGCTGCCGACTAACGTAATGATTCGCTATAGCGTAGCGGCCGCTCGGGACCACGAGGAGACCACCAGCGGCGCAGACGCTCACAATGTTAAACCTTTATATCTAAACCATAAACAATGTAATATGCTGTAAAACCTTAGTGTAGAGATAGGGTGTAGATGCAACACAGTGTAACCTTATTAACTTAAAAGCTGTTTGAGCGTCACCGACGCTCTGAGAATACTTAACACTATAAGAAATACACAGATACCGTGCTTAGGGTCCAACGCCTAATATATATATTATGAATGTTATACTTGCAAAATAATTAATACAATACAAGTCATACACTACAATATAACATAGACTAACTAACCAGGTAACTACACATGAAATACAATACTATTACGTTTAAGAGAATACGAGAGAAAGAGAAGAGAGAGAGAGACAGATATGGCCCATAATAACAAGAAAGACTATGATTGCGGAGAAAACTTACGCACAAAGGAAACGATCGCATGCGCCTCTGGACATCCAGCTCCCGATTTTCAGCAATGATAACCGTTGAAGAGTGAGCTGGATGTGATCGGCTTGTCTATTTATGCCCCACACACAATATAATTCAATAGTCCCTACAATCTCATTGTTTATTGGACACAGGAATTCCTCCTCGCATTATAACAAAAGGTCATAGGTTGATTCATACAGGTGGGCTGTGACGATTTCCAACTGCTCAGGTGGGTGGGAAACTAGGTTTCCCGCCGCATGGATAAGTAAGTGCAAATAATAGTAAATGGACATAAACTTCTTATGTCCATAACTATTCGCACGAGCGATTAATCCGCTTCAAACCAACACCGGAATTTTGCTAATTAAATACTCTTCTGATGGATACTAAACACCACCGTATTACTCCTGTCTGACCCTTCGTATCAAACAAAGGGGGATTTCTCTGTCCATGAACATTCTACATTAGCCAAACTTTCAGATTCTATCAAAGGGACCATGATCTACAAAATACATTATATGGTGAAAATATGTAACGATTGAGTCGCACGCTACGAACACATGAACTCTACCGTAAATGCACATACCGCGCGCCCGCGGGTGCCCGCAACAGCGAGTATGCGCACGCACGGGAGAGCGCACGCATGCGCAGCGCAGACCTGTATGAGGTGCAAATATGGCAGTGTGCATCGTGATATTTTTCTGACTTTGACAGTCCACCCTTTGGCAGTCAACAATAACTGCCACTTCCTAAAACATTTCAAAAAGAGAAAAATATATGTCAGGGGTTAATACATTTACATGGTTGGGTAGGGGAGGAGAGGAGAAGGTAGGAAAAGGGTATGACCTAGTGAGATAGCAGAAGCATGTGTGTATGAATCCGTGCTTGGGGGTCATGTATCATCGTGCCGTACGTGTTTTAGATCAAGCTTCGAGGTATTGCGAAGTATACATTTGAATTCCTTCTTATCCCGCGGTACGGGTCTGTGGATGGGCTGTCAAACTTTACCGAGCTCTTTTCGGATTTTGGTTGTAACAAAATGGGGAGCACATTTTAGTTGATGATACATGAATGGGGGAATATGTGATTGCTGATATCTGTGCCTGTATTCCCTATACTAGGTGTGTAATTACCTGAAGGTTGTAGAGATGAAGAAAAGACATAATTACGGTAAATGCAGTGGTATTCTATGTCAGGTAAATGAACATTTGTCGGTTGAAGTCTTGTTCGGTGTCTGTTGGTTGCAGTCTTCTTTGTGCTTTTGCCCATAAGGTGCGAGCAAAAGCTTTGTCAATGTCCATAGATTTACAAAAGTGTTGGGCTAGCGTAATTTTAAAATTTCTAGGGAAACTGGGGATCTATGGCATAGTTCATCAAAAATCTGGTTAAAAGGTTGTCAAAACTTCTTTAATCCATCTGTTGTCTGTATATCGGCTCATCAAATTCCTCGTCCAAGTGGGTCTTTTTACCTTGGAGAAAACGGAAAAACAGGTGAAAGAAACGGACCGTAGAAATCGCATTTTCATCACATCATTGTTTCTACATTTGGGTCATAAATCAAATCCATTGGAATTACAATTTCCTCACTCCTTAAACTCATCACCCTGGTACTTCGTTTGCACTTCGTTAAAGCCTGACCGCATCTAAATATCAAGCCAATCGTTATGATAACACCTAAGATACATAGGAGAAACTTCCCTACATCCATTATGACTCCTTGAGCCCATTCTCCTAAACCGGAGAACCAATTTCGCGGGTTCAACCATGACACCCAACCAGTCAGCTCATTACTCACAGCAGCAAGGGTGAGATTGTGTCTCCTGCGAAATTCCCACTTCAGTTGGAGAATATCGTCCATCTTTTGGTCTATGACCTCGACCGGGTCCTCGGTACTATTTGTAATATATGTGCAACATTTCACGCCGTACTGCGTTGCCAGTGTGACACAATATCCACCTGTTACTGCTGTGAGATAATTGAGAATCATTCTATGCTGAACTAGTTCTGTTTTATAAGCTTGAAGTTCTCTTCCAGTATACCTAAACGTGTCATCATACATTTCTGTGATATTGTCTAGCAAATTTGCGAGCGCAGATATGTATTTATAATTCAACACTCCTCTGGCGGTGCGAGTGATGTCTAACGCGATTAGAAACTGAATCCCAGTGGATTCATGAATCATGTCAGAGGCCGGATGCTCTGTCCTTTCTGTCAGTTGCCTTTTAACTACGTGCTCGTAATGGGTGTGAGTATAAGGAGCTTGGGCACCACGGTGTATGTCTTTCATTTTGGCATGTGATACAGTCATTACTTCAGGCAGTACTTTTCCAATATAACACAATCCTTCAGAGTTTGGGGCAAGCCACTTATACGCCTTCCTCCCGCATATGAAATATGCATCATCGGGGAGAACATATGGGACGGAGTAGGACATGACCATATTACACATCTTCCATGTGAAATCTCCTAATCCTAATTCTCCCATCTGTCTAGTACACGTATCAGCTTGTACGATATGTGCACAGTATCCTGGTGATACCTCTCCAACTCTCGTAATCCTATTTCCTAGGGTATACCTATATCGGAAAGATTTTCCTCTACTGGCTATGTGGCGTATAAGTTCTGTATCTGTCGGCATTCTATCTGCTCTATATGAAAAGGTCATGGTTTGGTTACTCCATGACACTTCCCAATTTCCCGGCTTTCGGGGATTGGAAATGTTAAAACATATGAGGGATCTATCCACATGATATTGGTGGAGCTTCAAACTAGGAGGACTGGAGATATTAAACCTCCTGTCCACCGGCCTCCCACCACTTAGCTCAAGTACCTCCCCTATCGTTAAAGGAAATGGTGCTAGTCCTGATTTGCTATGACCTTGAGGTACTTGAGAGCATACCCAACAATCTGTTTGATTTAACACACTACCCACTAAAGAGTGATAGTCACTCAAGGGATGCCGGTCCATGTGGATATTAAAACTGGATTGGCATTTCTTGATGCACCCATCCTCAACTACATTGTCACAGAGCCTACAGATACAGTTTTCTTTTCAGCTAACAATGTTTCACAATTCCTTCTATGGTCAATGCTATCGGATCGTTTTCTGATACTCGCCTTTGCTTGTTGATTATGTTGTTCTCGGAAAACTACGCCTCCATCTCTGTTATCAGAACCCATTCCAGAACCTCTCTCGACCTCCATGGTACTCTCGCCGGAACAGACTGCTCTGGTCAACATCATGGTCAACAGGAAAATCCATATCACAGTCTCTTGGGGCAAGTCCATCTTACAGGAGGAGAAAAGAAGAAATTTGTAATGGGGGTACAGGAAAACAGTTTGAGGGGGAGAGAAACTTGTTACGATAATTAAGTTCTCTAGTCTTGTTGTTCTTGTTGTTCTGCTGTCATCTCAAAGGTACTGTCTCTCAGTCTTCCAAACGAACATTCCGGTGATGCAATATTCCCTCCAAACCAGCGATCTTTCTGTAAGGAGCAAAAAAATCTTGCATTACCATTTGCCTAACTGAGGTGTGACATACCATCTTTAAAACATAAAAACATGGGTGAGAAGAGGGAGAGGAAAAAAAAACAACAAGAGAGAGAGAGAACCGTTCACATATGTGTATATATATATATATATATATATATATATATAACATAACACATCAATAAACAACAGAGAAAAAAAAAACATTTTTCAAACATAAACATTTTCTAAAACATTGTCAGATCATCAGGCTGTCACATCTACATGTCCAATGGTTTCCTTGCGCAGTCCCTCCCCCCAGCACTTCCATATTCCACTGTCTGTATCTGGCCAGAATACATTGATGCGGATAGGTCATGCTGGGGTTTGGTAGACTTCTGCAAAGACCAAGTATATGTGCAATGTTTGAATCCTACCAATAATCGTCAGAGATGGGGAGAGAGAAAAAGAAACATTTCACAGATACATTTACAACGTTTCACCCGGTCATTCTTGTGTCTTCAGGGAATGACCTCCCAATTTATTAACTATAACCTCAGGCTTACCATCAGTCCTAATGATCACCTTTCCTGATTGCACATTATGGGTGTGGCTCAAAATTCTTCCTATATGATCCCTGTTTATAATTGTGTGTGTTATAATTTTGCTCATTTCTCGGTCTAGGGGGTCTGACTTTATGTGGGTTATTACAGTTGCTGGCATAATGCCCTTCTCTTCTACAATGATAACAAATCCTTGGCTTCCTCCATGTGCTAGGGGCCTGGGGTTTTGGTCGACTTGATGCCTCCTCTAGTGCTTGGATGCTCATTGCCATCAACCGTTCTCCCTGCGCTTCCCTGGTTCTTTGGATATTGCGGTCATGCTCGATAGCGGACTCTTTTAATGCAGCCACCGAGATGCCTCTCCAGTGAGGTATGGAGGTTTGTACCCTGATTTTTAGTGTGTCTTTTAAGCTGTCCATTAATACAGACACAGCTACCTCTCGGTGGTGTACGTTAGTTTCAATGTCATCTATACCAGTGTACCTAGCCATATCCTGCAGAGCCCGGTGAAAATACTCTGATGCGGATTCACCTTCTTTTTGTTTTATTGTAAAGATTTTATTCCACTTTACTACTGCAGGAAAATATACTCCTAACTGTAGATTGATTCTTTTTACATTATCTTGGTTATACTTGTCTGTTAGTGGTACTTCCTCATCTAGCTTACAGTCAGCGATAAATTTCAATGAATCAACATCGGGGGGTAAACATGCCCTCAAAACTGTCCTCCAATCTTTGCTATTTGGCTCTGCAGTGTTTCCTAGCACTCTTATGTATTTTTGACAAGCAACTAAGTCTTTCCTGGGATCAGGAAATTCAGACAGAATTGTTCTTAATTCTGTTCGGGAAAAGAGGCAGTACATGGCGATGTTCCTGACAGGAGTGACTCCTGTAGTGTCAGTTTTCCCATTTGGTACTGCAATTACCCTGACAGGATTAAGTCCAGTAACGTCATTCTGAATTGATTCCACGATATGAGGTACCTTTGTTTGTGCGTGATGTATAATACCATACGTACCTGTGGACACGACCTTACCTGACCCTCCGTTAGGGGGTTTGATTACAGTCTTTACCGATTTGGTCGCGTCCACCTGGATGTCTTGTGTGATGGCTGCTGGAAAAGGCTCCGACATTGTGCTGGGCTCACTTTCTTGTTGGTGTTCCTGAGGAAAGTTTAACAAGGGGTGCGACTTGCATGGGTTAATAGTTGTACATTTAACACTTTCATTTTTATAAACCTTATTACGTTTGTTACATTCATTCTTAATATAGTTACTAAGTGCACTTTTATCGCACCCCATTGTGCCTTTCTCCGCAACCATAATCCTCTCCATTGCCATGTCTCTCCTCTCAAGATGAAAGTTAGGTATGTAAGTTAAATTTCTTTGCATTTCACTTTCCTGTAGCCATAACTGCAAACAATCATCATGTTTAACCCGTTGTTTCCAGGATTTTATGAGACAGATCCTCCGCCTTAAATTATGCAATACCTCGAAGTCAAAACTACCTATCCCAGGAAATGGTGCTTTATCCCCCGCAGTCATTCGTGTCCATTCATCACAAAAGGTCTCAGTGTGGGGACCTTACCTCCTCCACATTACTAACCGAGCAGACCCTCGGGGTCTGCAAGCCTCTGCAGTCTGAACCCTGACTGCTGAACGTCCCTGTGTTGTGCACTTGGCTTCCATTGTGGACCTCTTTTAACACAGAAAAACTTCCTAAAATGCACCAAACACAGTCTACGTTGGAAATCCTTAAAGCTCTTCCACTGAACTTCTTCTGCTCCGGGTATCTCCGGTCCGCCTTCTAGCAGACACGTGTAATCGTTGCAGGCCCTATCTCTAGAGATTTTCCTGTGACCAGTGAAAATTCCCTTCTTTACACAAATCACGCTTGCATGTGCTCCCTACAACATGTATGAGGGCAAGATTTACGTATGGATATACTACCTCATATCACGTTGCGTTATTGGTCACACATACAACCGTGCGGTCCAATCGTACCACTTATAGACACTTGTTGCCCATAAATGGTAGGATCATTGGAGTCTCCCTACTGTGCTCCAAAACAGCCAGAGCGTAATACAACGAAAACTTTATCACACTCTGTTGCACGTTTTCACTTAGACCGTGCTCATCACGTATTCACCTTGACCGTGATTCACCAAGACTTACTTCACCAAGATTTCACAAAGACTTCACCAAGAGGAGTTCAATACACTCATACCGTTTTCAACCCACTATCATTCTTATAGTTTTCTGATCAGAAAAATCATTTCCCGTAGTCTGATAGCTGTCCCCAGAGGCATTACAGTAAAGTAAGGTATTTAAACTAAGTTTTGGAAAAACTGAAATCAATTTGTGCTATTATCACGTGGCTATGCTATACCGCCCCCACTAAAACAATGCTATTGTGCGATTTGAGTTTCGGTGGGCGTACCCAGACGCGCCGTTGCGTAATATACGCTGCGTGCGTCGGCCTTTGTGTTGCGTTCGCGAGTCTCAGCCTTTTGTTAGAGACACGTGTACGCTGGCCATACAAAAATACAATTAGCACGTTTATCAATGTAGATGATCTTTAACTGTAATCATCTACCAAGCACCACACAGGTCTTTCCTTGTATCTCAGGCGAAGCTGTGCGTGTGTTTTACAAATTACCCCTTAATGTATCGTTTTTACTCTTTAACTACCAATAGCACAAATCTTTCTCAGCACGTTATCAATTGTGAAATGGCAAACAGGAGAGTGACATGAAAATATACGAAAAAGAAATGCAGCTATATGCGTGTGTACGCAAAACAAAAATAAAACAGTTTTTAAAAGATACTAGCGTGTTGTTCTTACCTCCGGTTCCCGGATTCCTTCAGCACCCTTTACTAAGCGAAGCAGACGCTTATCCCGTCAGCACTGCGAAGAATATGATCTCCCGCCCTTTGCTGATGGATAATGTCTGCTGAAATTACTTAGCAGAGATATGTGAAGGACAGGACGAGCCGCCAATTGATAAAGCTAAATATTTATCTTATATAAAACCCTTTATGAGGTCTAAGAACACTGTACGCTATTTACGTATGGAGTACCGTAAGGGTACGCTCGTTGCGTAACAATCGCTTAGCCGTAGTCGAGACGCTCAAGCGTCACGTTCGCTCACGGCCAAGAGATCACAGGCAGGCACGCTATTGGCTGCCGACTAACGTAATGATTCGCTATAGCGTAGCGGCCGCTCGGGACCACGAGGAGACCACCAGCGGCGCAGACGCTCACAATGTTAAACCTTTATATCTAAACCATAAACAATGTAATATGCTGTAAAACCTTAGTGTAGAGATAGAGTGTAGATGCAACACAGTGTAACCTTATTAACTTAAAAGCTGTTTGAGCGTCACCGACGCTCTGAGAATACTTAACACTATAAGAAATACACAGATACCGTGCTTAGGGTCCAACGCCTAATATATATATTATGAATGTTATACTTGCAAAAGAATTAATACAATACAAGTCATACACTACAATATAACATAGACTAACTAACCAGGTAACTACACATGAAATACAATACAATACTATTACGTTTAAGAGAATACGAGAGAAAGAGAAGAGAGAGAGAGACAGATATGGCCCATAATAACAAGAAAGACAATATGATTGCGGAGAAAACTTACGCACAAAGGAAACGATCGCGTGCGCCTCTGGACATCCAGCTCCCGATTTTCAGCAATGATAACCGTTGAAGAGTGAGCTGGATGTGATCGGCTTGTCTATTTATGCCCCACACACAATACAATTCAATAGTCCCTACAATCTCATTGTTTATTGGACACAGGAATTCCTCCTCGCATTATAACAAAAGGTCATAGGTTGATTCATACAGGTGGGCTGTGACGATTTCCAACTGCTCAGGTGGGTGGGAAACTAGGTTTCCCGCCGCATGGATAAGTAAGTGCAAATAATAGTAAATGGACATAAACTTCTTATGTCCATAACTATTCGCACGAGCGATTAATCCGCTTCAAACCAACACCGGAATTTTGCTAATTAAATACTCTTCCGATGGATACTAAACACCACCGTATTACTCCTGTCTGACCCTTCGTATCAAACAAAGGGGGATTTCTCTGTCCATGAACATTCTACATTAGCCAAACTTTCAGATTCTATCAAAGGGACCATGATCTACAAAATACATTATATGGTGAAAATATGTAACGATTGAGTCGCACGCTACGAACACATGAACTCTACCGTAAATGCACATACCGCGCGCCCGCGGGTGCCCGCAACAGCGAGTATGCGCACGCACGGGAGAGCGCACGCATGCGCAGCGCAGACCTGTATGAGGTGCAAATATGGCAGTGTGCATCGTGATATTTTTCTGACTTTGACACTGCACATGCGCAGATCTCAGAACGAGAAATCATTTTTCGCAATCCCATAGTACATATTTCCAAAACTCCTCCAGTACTGTCCAGATGTTAAGGATATCCATGCTTGAGTCCAGATGGCTAAGTCAAATTGATGGAAGTAATAATTAAGACACTTGCGTACAAGCATAGATATCCTTAAAACCTGAACTGTAATGGTGGAGTTTGGGAAACTCTGCCATAATAAATAGGATGGGCATAGTAATCACTCAAAAGACCAGGCACTCGAGGGACAAAGGAACAAAGCGGTAGGTGTGATAATTTGCTTTGAACTATTCAGAGAACGAATACTGTATAAAGCATTTATCTGGGTTTCCGGTTAGTGTTGTCAGAGGGTAAGATGAGGTTTTATGAATCTTATCTAAGGGTATAATATGTTGTAAACATCTAGTTTGTAAGATAATGATGTGTATTACATTATAATGGTTTGTAATGGCCTTCTCATCAACTAATGGCTTAATACATACCAAATCCAGGACACTGAACAAATTAAATGATGAAAAAATGTTTGTCATATTAACACATTATTTGAAAAGAGATCTGCAAGAGACGTATGAATGGAAGACAATGGTGAACGATGACTGTTGAGGTTATGTCTTTTAGCACCTGACTCTTTAGATAAATAACTTATTGCCCATGATAATTTTAAATGCTTACTTCACTTTGGCTGGACTGCAGAATTCAGTAACATAGCTATCAATTTACTTTGGTTACTAATAAATCCCCAAAACTCTTTAGATAAATTCAAATACTGTAAAACTTTTTTCAGATTAGAAATAGAAAAATATCATCTGCAAATGCAGTAAATTTTAATCTTCTATTTACATATACTTCTAAAGGTGCATAGACACTAGGTGATTAGGTCTATGGGGGTAATTCCAAGTTGAGCGCAGCAGGAATTTAGTTAGCAATTGGGCAAAACCATGTGCACTGCAGGAGAGGCAGATTTAACATGTGCAGAGAGAGTTAGATTTGGGTGGGGTGTGTTCAATCTGCAATCTAATTTGCAGTGTAAAAATAAAGCAGCCGGTATTTACCCTGCACAGAAATAAAATAACCCACCCAAATCTAACTCTCTCTGCACATGTTATATCTGCTCCCCCTGCAGTGCACATGGTTTTGCCCAACTGCTAAAAAAATTCCTGCTGCGATCAACTTTGGAATTACCCCCTATGAGCGATATTGCCTAGTGTTTCCCCTACCCTCCCGGGCTGTCACCTCCCAGAGTGGAAAAAGAATATCCCCTTCTCCCAGTTCTCTTGTCTTCAGAGAAATTGTGCCAGCTTGGAAAGATTTGATAGACAAGCTGAAGTATACATGGAAAGGTTTATTGAGAGTGAGAGTACCCGAAAGCTATGATTGAACAATCCAAACTAAAGGGCCCCATACACTACCGCGTCATGTCGGAGGCTAAAGTCGGATGCGATTTCCCTTGAACTGCCCGGCAGCTGCCCGGGTGGCAGGATCGCGTACAATACATCATATGCGGTCCTTTTGCATACGATGTATCATATGCGATCCCAGCCATGCCTGCCGGATCAGACATATCACGAGTGCAGCACTAACGACCTTGGGGCTCCGATCCGATGCTCACAGAAACGCGCATCAGTTCGGATGTAAAACACATCCAATATGCCACTTTTCTTCCAATTTATCGTTCCGAAAGGTCGAAATCAGATGAAATCGGGCATTATCGTTCTAATGTATGGGGCCCTTTAGAGCTAGAAATAAGGATCGGGAAGGTCTATTGCAATATAAGAACAAACATACTGAGAACGATCAAATTACCTATCTATTTGTCACAGACTTTAATAAAGAAGCAACTGCTATTAAAAAGATTATATCTAAAAATTAGAGTATATTGCAGCTTGACCCTGTGCTATCGGAGTATATCCCTAAACACCCCAGTGTACAGAGGCGGAACTACCGCCAGTGCGTTGCACTGGGGTCCGCCACTGTCCAGGGGCCCAAAGCATGTAATGAGTCAAACTGACTCACTACATGCCGCTGTGTGCTGCGGGCAACCGCTGCCCGCAGCACACAGCCGCCCACAGGACACAGGAGTGGAGCGCAGCGGTCACGGGGGTAAGGAGGGAGGTGGAGGAGGGAGCCGCAGCAGCGCTTTGTTACTGGTTGAGGCGCTGCTGTCCATCTGCTTCACTATAGGCTGTCTTCCGCCGCTGTGAAGCGCATCCCAGCCATTCACAGCGGTGGAAGACAGCCTATAGTGAAGCAGAGGGACAGCAGTAGCAGCGCCTCCACCAATAACACAGCACTGCTGCGGCTCCCTCCTCCTTCTCTCCTGCCCGGGAATCGTGATCTCTGCCAGAAGCTGCACCGAGGAGCCTGAGCCAGCGGAGACAGTAAGTATAATTCTTTCTTTCTCTTTCTTCATGTGCAAAAAGGGGGACTGCCTGCCGTGATGTGTAAAAAGGGGGAATCTGTCTGCCGTGATGTGTAACAAGGGCACGCTGTCTGCCATAATGTGTAAAAAGGGGACGCTGTCTGCCGTTATGTGTAAAAAGTGTACGCTGTCTGCCGCTATGTTGTAACAAGGGCACGCTGTCTGCCGTAATGTGTAAAAAGGGGACGCTGTCTGCCGTAATGTGTAAAAAGAGGAATCTGTCCGCCGTAAGGTGTAAAAGGGTCTCTACCTGGTGTAGTGGTGCTACTGTGCAGCGTAATTTGAATAATGGAGACTACTGTGCACCGTTTTATGAATTGGTATTTTTTTGTGGCCACACCCCTTCCCCACGAAGCCACGCCACTATGTATTTTTGCGTGCGCCTACGGTGCGCACTGCCCCTGTTTTGCATACAGGGGTGGGGCTCCGATGCCGTTTCTTGCGCAGAGTGCTAAAATGTCTAGTTACGGTTTCTGTTGCTAGGTATCCATTTCTCTGGCCCTGAGCAGGTCCCCCTCACCAGATCCTCTCCAGGGGTGGACTTGGATGGGATGGGGGGTGGAGGGGGGCCAAAGCATTTTGTCGCACCTGGGCCCACCGCTCGCTAGTTCCGCCACTGCCAGTGTAGTATATCGAAAAGCTAGGAACTTAAAATCGTATGTCTCACGCAGTAGATTAGAACCATAACTAAAGGTGAAGAAAAAGACAGCCATCCAATAACTAATATCAAGGGGTCCTACCCATGTGGCAGTTGTAAGGTATGCAAACTGTCTGTAAGGAATAAAAAAAAGGTTTTTCAAGTAGCGATGGGAAAAAAAGAGTTTAACATTACTACTTTTATTAATTGTAATTCTTTGTTTGTGGTCTACATGATCACCTGTCCGTGCCTTAAGATCCGTATTCTCAAACATAAGAGAAATATTAGAAATCAAGTTATGGACCATAGTCTTCCGCGTCACTTCTTTGAAAAAACATGCAAGTGACCCTAGTAGACTTGTATTTAAGGTATTGAACACATCCCTGTTATGAAAACCGGTGCAGATAGAGAACGCAGGCTAGATTAGCAGGAAACCCACTGAATAATCACGCTTGATACATTTATTTATTAACAGTTTCTTATATAGCGCAGCATATTCCGTTGCGCTTTACAATTAGATCAGTAATAGAACAAAACTGGGGAACAACAGTAATAGAACAAAACTGGGTAAAAACAGACAGATGTAGAGGTAGGAAGGCCCTGCTCGCAAGCTTACAATCTATAGGGAAATAGGCATTGCTACACAGGATAGATGCTACCTATTGCATAATGGTGCACCAGATTGCTAGGTTCTTAATGGGTTGTATGATATTATCACCCAGCAATGTTGGCCAAGGGCAGGGGTGGATTCGGATCGAACAACAGCCCGGGAAATTTATGGAAGCAGCCAAAATGGGGGTGGAGTCTGTTGAGGGGGAGGGGTCTGTTAAGAGGGTGGTATCACTCCTCAGAGGTCCTGATTCTGCGATAGACACAGCTGGGGCCTCCTTTGCTTTACGTTATGTTAATGTTTACCTGCGACTTTATGCATATGCTGCTACAATGCCCTTCCCTGATGTACATCCGTACGTCTGAATATACAAGGACTGATATGCCCACTTTCAGTGTCTACTGACACCAGGGACGTGCAGTCAGGGGAGGCAGTGCCTCCCCTGTGATTAATTATTAAAATAATATAAGCAAGATACTTATGACACATATTCTGTGTCATAAGTATCTTTATTTAATTCTAATAATTTTTCTGGATTAAATGTGTATGGGAGGCACTGATAGCAGTGCCTCCCATACATAATGGAAACGGGACAGAGCGGGGGGCGGGGCCAAGCACTGGGCTGTAAAAGCCCATTCAAAATAGATGGGGAAAGCGGCACTACAACAAGTGCCTTGCTGATAGGGACACCACCTCCATGTCAGCAAGGCATCTGTGATTGGACAGCGGATCCAGTGCTGGATTCGCTTGTCCAATCACCCACACGCAGCGCTGAAGGCGGCAGGTTCCAGCGGTGAGTGGCGTCTGCAGTGTGCGCCCCCACCCCTCCACCACTGACAGGAGCGGCGTTGTGCAGCTCTCCCCCGTGCGGCTCTCCCCTTCCTCCGCTGGCTCCGTCCTCCCGCTGACCGGAGCTGCGGAGTGCGGCTCACCCCCTCCTCCGCCGGCTCCGTCCTCCCGGTGTGGCCCTGCAGTGTGTGCGGCTCTCCCCAGCAGCAGCAGGTTAGTCTCTCTCTCCCCCTCCACTCCTGTGGATTGAAGTTTGTAAGTATAATTTTCATTTTTACAGGTACCCCTACCCTATTGCATTCAACTGGACAAGTGGACGTGACCGGCGTGGAATGTAGGTAAGTAATCTGTCTCTCATTTTTACAGGTACCCCTATTGGATTCTACTGGACAAGTGGACGTGATTGGCGTGGGATGTAGGTAAGTATTTGTGAATGTGTAAGTGTGTTTTAATACATTTTTACTGTCACGGTCTGTGAGTTGTGTTTTTATTTGGGTATTTTTTGTTGTTGTAGAACTACAGGTACCAGCAGGCCCGTTATTTCCCTGCATGCTGGTACTTGAGGTTCTCCAAGTACCAGCAAGCGGGGAAGGCTTGCTGGGCCTTGTAGTTCCACAACAACAACAACAAAAATATTCTTTTTTTACACACTTATGGCTATCAGCCCGGCACCTACCACCCAGGGGTGCTGGGGACAGCCTCGGGCTTCACCTCTGGCCCTTGGGTGCCTGGAGGGGGGACCCCTTGATTTAAGGGGTCCCCACTCCTCCAAGGAACTCCGGCCAGGGGTGACTAGTTGGGGGGGGGTAATGCCACGGCCGCAGGGACCTACATAAATGTGTCCCCCGGCATTATGTCCCTGGCTAGTGGAGCCCTGTGCTGGTATTAAAAATATGGGGGCCCCCTACATCTTTTGTCCCCCGTATTTTTGGAACCAGGACCGGACTAATAGCCCGGTGCTGGTTGTCTAAATACGGGGAACCCCTGTCCAATTTTTTCCAGTATTTAAACAACCAGGACCGGCTCAAAGAGCCCAAGGCTGGTTATACTTAGGAGGGGGGGACTCACGCATTTTTTGTTTACATTTTTTTAACCCATTCAGACCCTTCTCCATTAAGTTAATGGAAGCCCTGGACAACAAAATTGCATTCATGTCCTCCTCCCACTCCCTTCCCAATCCCAAACACTAATTATTTTTTTTCTATAAAAATGTACAATATATCACAAGTATGATGAGCAGGCAGGCAGCGGGCATTAGCGGCATCGGACCGAGATGCAAATTAGTGGCGGAGGGCTGGGTCAGTTGATGGTGTGCGAGTTTGTAAGCCATTGGTGGTGGCAGCAGGCATCGGCTCAGAGGCAGTAGCGGGCATTGGCTCGGCGGCAGTAGGGGTCATTGGCAAGATTCGGCAGACATTATGGCTTTATGACATTATTTTAGTTCTAAATTTTACAGGGGCGTAGCCAGAACTTTGTGGGCCCCATAGCAACAGTTGAAGGGGCCCCTGTCCCAATGCTTCGCCACAGCAGTTGTTCATTTTATGCCCCATAATAGTGCCCTAGTTTATTTTATAAACCATAATAGTGCCGTAGTTCACGTTATGTCACGTTGCAGGGCTGGCAGTACACATTATGCAGCAGAGTACCCCAATTTACATTATGACAGTGTCCCCACTTTACATTGTCATTTTACAGTGCTCCCAGTTCATATTATGTAACATTATAGTGTCCTTCTGTTCATTTATATACCACATTAAAATGAGCAGGTACAGGGGCACAACAAAATATATTGTAGGCCACAAGGCAAACGATTGTAAAGGTCTCTATGTGCCACACAATGGTGAAAGATGTATATAACACATGTAATTGTGACAGGGAAGGTGGGCCCCTCTCAGCTCTGGGCCCCATAGCAGCTGCACTGCCTGCACCTATGCAGGGCCGGTGCAAGGTTTCTCAGCACCCTAGGCAAAACTTCTGCCTTCTGTCTCTTCCCCCTACCCACCCTTCAGATAAAAGGCATGCTGCTCTCACCCCCTACTCTGTTAAATGTCTGCTGTTCTATCCCCCCTAAAATCTGTGTGCATGCTGCTACTCATCCCCCCAGACTGTGTGCATGCCTGCTCCTTATCTCCCCCCCACCCCCTCACCACATCGCTGCTCTCGCTCTCATTCCTTATCAATGCAGAGAATGCACTGTGCAGCCACCTTACCTGCAGGCTGCAGTGCAGAGTTGGAACTGAGTAGTCTGTGAAAGAGCCTGGAATGAAGAGCAGTGCCCCATGTCACCCCCAGCCAGGACTCCAGGAGCTGTCAAAATTACTGCCTGTGCCGGGTGGAGGTGGAGCTGGGGGCTGCAATAAGGGAGCTTAGCAGTCACAGCTACTGTAAGATATGCATTCTGGGGGATTGCAGTGGCTGTGAAAGGTAGGACTATGCTACATTTTTTAGGCAGCTGTAGCAGGCCGCCCCCTCAGGTCCCGGCGCCCCTAGGCAGCTGCCTAAAGCTGCCTAGTGGAAGCTCCGGCCCTGCACCTATGGTAGCTACGCCCTTGACCTTAAACCAGAGGTTCCCAAACGTGGTCCTCAAGGCACCCCAACAGTCCAGGTTTTAGGTATATCCGTGGCTCAGCACAGATGGTTAAATCAAATTGACTAAGGTTGCTAATTAAGTCACCTGTGGCCAAGCATGGATACATTTAAAACCAGGACTTGTTGGGTGCCTTGAGGACCGCGTTTGGGAACCTCTGCCCTAGACCTAAATCAAAACTTATCCGAACACCTATAAGCAGCCTGAGAGCCGCATAATAGCCTGTGATTTGTGGGAGCCAGTGTGAATCCAGCCAGATATTCGCTAGATTTAAACTGAAATTAGTTTTAGGACCAAAACAACCAACCCGGATTCTGCAAATCGCCAGCAACATTTGGCCCTGAGCATTAATCCAAGCCCATAGTTCTAAACTCATTCTCATTTCTGCTGCGGGGTACACTGGGCTTCACAAGTCTGGACAATGGGGTGTAAAGTAGGATCTTGATCCGAGGCACCAACAGGCTCAAAACTTTGACTGTTCCCAGAATGCACAGCGCCGCCTCCTATATCACCCCGCCTCCCAGCACAGGAGCTCAGTTTGTCAGTTGGTGCTGCAGTAAGCAGGCACTTAACAGAGGGGCTGCTCCAAGCAGCCCTAAGAAAAGCTTTTTATGAGGTAAAAAGTGAAGACTTCAAGGGCGGCAGCAGCAGGGGTAAATGTCTTCTGACATTCTCTGCTGCAGCTCCAGCTCTCCCCAGCGGCGCTGTACACTCCCGAGCCCTGGTTGCCGGGTACCTACAGCGGAGCCTCCGGTTTTCTTCACGTTAGGCACACAAGGCTGGGGCTCTCCAGGATCGCGTGGCCGCGCTTCGGGAGGTGGTAAGTGGGTCCTGCTCGCGGGACCCGGTCTTTATCACGATCCGGCGCGGTCAGTGGGAGGCGAGCCGCTGGCGGTGGACACTGTGGATACAGGCGATCCCACTAGATCACCAGGGCATGGGCGCAGGTCAGGTTTTCTCTTAAAACCGATTTTAATATCGCCCACAGTACCCGGTGGTTGCCAGCAAGGGGGATAAGGCTTAGACCTGAAGCCCCAGGGTGCCATTTCCAGCAAGTGTTCCCGCCCTGGAGCTGCATCTCTGTCTTTTCCTCACTACCTGTCAGTGTCTGCGGCGCCATTACTCCTCAGCTCACTGTTCCTGGGACTGCTTGGGCAAATCCTCCGATGTAAAGCCGCCTGGTTGTCAGCGCTGTGCCTTTACATGACACTTAAGTATTCTACCTGCCTTTTTAGTCTGTTAGTAAGAAAGAGTGCACTTAGTCAGGGGTTTATAGTACAATTACCCTGTGATATACATCCAGTTCTTACTGTGTACTGTTATATCATTTGTTATATAGCTGTGTAAGCTAGTCCAGTGCAGTATTATTGTCAGTAATAACCTCTGCATTGTACAAACTATGACTATTTGTGTGTGCATTGATAGTTGAGTGGTGTCCATCTCGTGTCTTTCACTCAACTTGCTATCCCTATATTCTATAACCTGAGGGGGGCTTGGTGCGTCAGGTTTTATCTAATATAGGATTTTCACAAAGATATACTGTATTACGTATTTTTCTCTGTGATTTAGTCACCATATCTCTCCTTTATCTCTGCTGGTGCTGACTACACTGCGCAGGGGTTTGGGTTTAGGGAGATAGTGCTGCTAATAATTGTACTGTGTTACCTCATACTGCAAGTTATATCATGTCTGCTTCTGAGGGTAACGGTTCTGGGGCGGAACACACTGCTGGTGTTGCTGAAGCCACAGACACATATGGGGAGAATATAGCAGCTGTGGGCTCTGGTTCTGAGGGCCCCTTGCCCCCCAGTGGGACTGTGGCAATGGAGGCACATACTGACCCTCCGTGGGCCGCTTTTTCCACGCTTCTGCATACGCTAGTTCATAAACTAACACCCCCTATGGGACCCCCAATGCCGGTACAGTTTTATGTGGTCCCTGCAGCTAACCCGCCGTGGGCGGACGATTTATCTGCTCAATTAAAGAAGTTGAACCAGTCCCTGACTACTAAAATGTCTGACCAACGCTCGCCTAGGTCCAAGAGGTCCTCTAAGCGAGCGCTCGTCTCCTCACAATCCACTGCTGTCACTGACACCTCGTCTGATGAAGACAGCACATACACTGACCCCTCAGGTTCTGACTCAGATACGGCTGATGGGGAGGGTAGTTCACATGTGGATGTTCCTGATCTTTTGGAGGCTATTAAGTTAATTCTGCAGATTACGGATGATCCCGAGCCATCCGTTCCTCCTAAGAAACCAGATAGGTTCAAGCGTCAGAAGGTGATTAAACAAGTTTTACCTCACTCTGACCACCTAGTGGATATACGTCAGGAATCCTGGCAAAGCCCGGGTACGAAGTTTGTGCCTCAAAAGAAGATGCTGGCTCGCTATCCCCTCGCGCCAGAGCTGTTTAAGAATTGGGAAATGCCTCCTCCAGTAGACTCACATGTGGCTAGGATGGTGGTTTCCTCAGCTCTACCTGTCACTACCGTCACATCTCTAAAAGCCTACGGATAAACGTGTCAAGGGTTGTCTAAAAGCGATTTACACCCTCACGGGTGCTGCACAAAGGCCTACTATTGCAGCTACATGGGCGGCAGAGGCTATTGAAGCATGGGCCTTGGAGTTAGAAGCTGATATCTCCTCTGACCATGCTAGACAACGCTTGTCATATATTGTCACAGCTTCTCGCTATATTAAAGAGGCGGCTTCTGATGCCGGTATCCTAGCAGCCAAGGCCTCTACTACGTCAGTCCTGTTTCGCAGGATATTGTGGCTGAGATCCTGGTCTGTGGACCTGGACTCTAGAAAAACCCTGGAGGTACTCCCTTTCAAGGGGGATATTCGTTTGGGGAGGACTTAAATAAGATAGTGGCTGACTTGGCTACTGCCAAAACTGCCTGTCTGCCTAATACAGCTCCTTCTGTGTCGAAGGTCAAAGGCACGTCCTTTCGTCCTTCAGGAAAAGCAAAAGGTCAGGCGTACCATAAGCAGGCCCGCACTTCCAAACCTGGTAAGCCGAAGCCCAAAAGAGCCTGGGCTGCCCGTCAGCCAGCAGCCAAGACCGATAAGCCTGCCGCATGACGGGGCGGGGATCCCAGGGTGGGGGGCCGGCTTCTAGGGTATACCCAGGAATGGCTGAAGACCACTTCAGATGCCTGGGTACGGGAAGTCGTCACTCGAGGTTACGCCATAGCCTTCAAAAACCGACCCCCTCATCGATTTTGCCAGACGTCCCGTCGGACCAGACAAAGGCAAACACTCTGCATTCGGTGGTACAGACCCTCCTGGATACAGGAGTCGTAGTACAGGTGCCTCTTGCTTAGAGGGGCCGGGGGTACTATTCTCCGCTGTTTCTAGTCCCGAAACCGAATGGGTCCTCCCGGCCCATTCTCAACCTCAAGGCACTGAACAAATTTGTGAAGGTTTCCAAGTTCCGTATGGAAACCCTTCGCTCTATAGTTCTGGCCTTGGAACCTGGGGACTACATGGTCTCCCTGAACATACAGGATGCTTACCTGCATATTCCTATAGCAGTGTCACATCAACAATACCTGAGGTTCGCTATTGGCAATCTCCATTACCAGTTTTGGGCGTTACCTTTTGGTTTAACAACGGCTCCGCGAGTCTTCACCAAAGTTATGGTGGTGATGACGGTGGTACTCCGCCGTCAAGGGGTCAGGATACTGCCGTATCTGGATGACTTGTAAATCCTGGCAAATTCCCCAGATCTTCTCCTGCGTCATCTGGATATGACGGTCCGGTTTCTACAAGCCCACGGGTGGCTCATCAACTGGAAGAAATCCTCCCTGGTCCTTGCTCAGAGCATGGTGCATCTGGGAGCGCTGTTGGACACTCACAACCAGAGGTTGTTCTTGTCTCAGGAGAAAGTCCTGAAACTTCAGGACAGGATTCGTTGCTTCCTTTCTCGTCCTCAAGTGTCGATACATTCGGCAATGCAGGTGCTGGGCCTCATGGTGTCAGCATTCGACATGGTGGAGTATGCTCAATTCCATTCTCGCCCCCTCCAGAAGCTGATTCTAGCCAAGTGGGACGGCCTGCCTCACCGGATCAGGGCTCAAATGATCTCTTTGACTCCGGAGGTCCGTCTGTCGCTGCTCTGGTGGCTCCAGGACCGACAATTGTGCAGAGGCCGTCCCTTCTGGATATCCAACTGGGTCCTGTTGACGACAGATGCCAGTCTAAGAGGTTGGCTGGAGCAGCACTCCTTGCAGGGTTGGTGGACCAAGGAGGAATCTCTCCTCTCGATCAACATTCTGGAATTGCGGGCGGTCTTCAATGCGTTGAACCTAGCCCAGCATTTGATTCAGAACCGTCCTGTTCAAGTACAGGCGGACAACGCCACCACAGTGTCTTACATAAATCATCAAGGCGGCACTCGAAGCCGTTTGGCAATGAAGCAAGCCTCACGGATTCTACATTGGGCAGAACGCCATCTACCGGCAATATCAGCAATATTCATTCCAGGAGTCCTGAATTAGGAAGCGGACTTTTTCAGTCGTCAGGATGTGCATGCCGGCGAGTGGGGCCTCCATCCAGAAGTGTTTCAACTCCTCGTGGAAAGGTGGGGTCTTCCAGATGTGGATCTGATGGCGTCTCGACACAATCACAAGGTTCCGGTCTTCGGAGCAAGGACAAGGGATCCTCAAGCAGCATTCGTGGATGCGCTGGCAGTGGCGTGGAGGTTTCTGCTGCCGTACGTGTTCCCTCCGGTGTCACTCCTGCCCAGGGTAATTCGGAAGTTCAAGCAAGAAAAAGGAAATCTGCTTCTCATAGCTCCGGCGTGGCCCAGACGGCACTGGTTCTCAGACCTGCAAGGCCTATCGTCAGAGCGTCCACTTCTACTTCCACAACGCCCAAACCTCCTCGTTCAGGGCCCCTGTGTCTACCAGGACCTAGCCCGGCTATCTATGACGGCGTGGCTCTTGAAGCTTCTGTCTTAAGAGCTAAGGGTTTTTCTGAAGAGGTCATTAAAACTATGTTGCGGGCCCGGAAACTGGCCTCTGCTCGGATTTACCATCGGGTCTGGCATTCCTACTTTGTTTGGTGCGCATCTAACCATTATGACGCTTCCAAGTTTAGTACAGCCAAACTTTTGGCTTTTCTACAGCAGGGCCTAGATTTAGGCCTGCGTCTGGCCTCCCTCAAGGTTCATATTTCTGCCTTGTCAGTGTGGTTTCAGTGAAAAATTGCGACTTTACCTGATGTTTATACTTTCACTCAGGGTTTGTTGCGTATCCAACCTCCCTATGTCCCGCCTGTGGCTCTTTGGGACTTGTCGGTGGTTTTGGAGGCGTTGCAGGAGCCTCCGTTTGAACCTCTTGGTTCAGCTGACCTTAAGTGGCTTTCCCTTAAGGTGGTGTTCTTGCTGGCTATTGCCTCTGCTGGAAGAGTGTCGGATTTGGGTGCCTTGTCTTGTAGTGCCCCATATCTGATTTTTCACCGTGACCGGGCGGTTCTTAGGACTCTTCCCGGATATTTACCTAAGGTGGTTTCTTCGTTCCACCTTAATCAGGAGATTGTGGTTCCAGCTTTTGTCTCTCCTGATTTGTCTCCCAAAGAGCGGTCTTTATATGCGGTACGGGCTCTCCGTATCTATGTGAAGAGAACTGCTTCTATTCGAAAGTCTGATTCTCTCTTTGTTTTGTTTGGATTTCACAAACGTGGCTGGCCTGCTCACAAGCAAACTTTGGCCAGATGGATTAGAATGGTGATTGCGCATGCTTATGTGAAGGCTGGTCTGTCAGCTCCTGTTCACATTACGGCCCATTTTATTCGGTCTGTTGGACCTTCTTGGGCGGCCCAACGTGGTGCGACCCTTGACCAATTGTGCAAGGCGGCTACGTGGTCCTCCGGGAACATGTTCATAAGGTTCTATGCCTTTGATACTGCCGCTTCCAAGGATGCTTCCTTTGGACGCCGGGTTCTTGTGCCCGCTACAGTGCGTTCCCTCCCATAAGGAACTGCTTTAGGACATCCCCATTGTCCAGACTTGTGGAGCCCAGTGTACCCCGCAGCAGAAAACGACACTGGGCTCCACAAGGCGCCCACCCTGACGCACTTAGCTTCTTTGGGTTGATATGGCATTAGCCGATGACACTTCTCTTGTCGTGAGAGTGTGGTGTATGTGGCTACTATCCGTTATCGTCTCTTTTCCTGCTACTGCATTGGGCTGGTTAACTAAACTGAGCTCCTGTGCTGGGAGGCGGGGTGATATAGGAGGCGGCGCTGTGCATTCTGGGAACAGTCAAAGCTTTGAGCCTGTTGGTGCCTCGGATCAAGATCCTACTTTACACCCCATTGTCCAGACTTGTGGAGCCCAGTGTACCTCGCAGAAAGAGTTTTAACAAGGGTAAGTTCTTACCATAAAACTCGTTTTTGTAAAGAAGCGAGAAATCCGTCCTGACTATACCAATATACCAGAAGATTTTTTTGTATAACCTGAAACTTTGCCAAACATATTCATATCAAAGGCTAAATGTGTAGAATCTATTTCCTCATTACTCTCGCAACAGGATTTAAGGATTGTTCCGAGGTAACCTGGTTTTACAGCAAGAACTACTGTTATAAGTTGGGCACATTTGGGGCATATTTTGTGTAGGGCAGTGGTTCCCAAACTCAGTTCTGAAGGTGCCCTAACTGTACAGGTTTTAATGAGCACCGATGGTTAAATCAAGTTGACTGAATTACTGACAAAGTTACCTGTGCCCAAGCATGGCTATATTTAAAACCTGGACCATTAGGGTGCCTTGAGGACAGAGTTTCTTCCCCAAAGCTCAAAAAAAGAAATAAAAATAGCTTTGATACTTATCTCTGTGGTATGTTGTTTCCAACTGGTCCAGTTACTGAAATAACTTCTATTTGAGCAGACAGTTTATCTGGAATTCAAACTTGCATTGTACATTTTTCTAGTACCTGCTGATAAATGCCTGATTTTGGGATGGATGAAGAAGCACAGCCGCAGCAGCTGTGCTATAATATGCTAATGCCGCAGAAGGCGTCTTGTGTAAATAGATGCCTCATGCTGGATTCTCTGATCCGCTCCTGCGAGTGATGATGCAGCATCAGACCACTTTGGGACAGTCGGTCATGGGCAGTGTTTTTACACAGCCGAGGCCAGTGAAGCAGCGCCCAAGGATACAGCCACTGGCCTTGGCACACTAAGATAATGCGGGTGGCACGCCCCCCCTCCCCCCTGTTTTTTTGGAATGCTCACTCAGCCCCCAGATGGCTGCAGCATGTCAATCATGCTGTGACTTAGGGGGCATAGTATCCGTTGTCGCAGATGGAGATCCACACATGCGCAGTATGGATCCTGCACATGCGCAGATCTCAGAACGAGAAATAATTTTTCGCAATCCCATAGTACATATTTCCAAAACTCCTCCAGTACTGTCCAGATGTTAAGGATATCCATGCTTGAGTCCAGATGGCTAAGTCAAATTGATGGAAGTAATAATTAAGACACTTGCGTACAAGCATAGATATCCTTAAAACCTGAACTGTAATGGTGGAGTTTGGGAAACTCTGCCATAATAAATAGGATGGGCATAGTAATCACTCAAAAGACCAGGCACTCGAGGAACAAAGGAACAAAGTGGTAGGTGTGATAATTTGCTTTGAACTATTCAGAGAACGAGTACTGTATAAAGCATTTATCTGGGTTTCCGGTTAGTGTTGTCAGAGGGTAAGATGAGGTTTTATGAATCTTATCTAAGGGTATAATATGTTGTAAACATCTAGTTTGTAAGATAATGATGATGTGTATTACATTATAATGGTTTGTAATGGCCTTCTCATCAACTAATGGCTTAATACATACCAAATCCAGGACACTGAACAAATTAAATGATGAAAAAATGTTTGTCATATTAACACATTATTTGAAAAGAGATCTGCAAGAGACGTATGAATGGAAGACAATGGTGAACGATGACTGTTGAGGTTATGTCTTTTAGCACCTGACTCTTTAGATAAATAACTTATTGCCCATGATAATTTTAAATGCTTACTTCACTTTGGCTGGACTGCAGAATTCAGTAACATAGCTATCAATTTACTTTGGTTACTAATAAATCCCTAAAACTCTTTAGATAAATTCAAATACTGTAAAACTTTTTTCAGATTAGAAATAGAAAAATATCATCTGCAAATGCAGTAAATTTGAATCTTCTATTTACATATACTTCTAAAGGTGCATAGACACTAGGTGATTAGGTCTATGGGGGTAATTCCAAATTGAGCGCAGCAGGAATTTAGTTAGCAATTGGGCAAAACCATGTGCACTGCAGGGGAGGCAGATTTAACATGTGCAGAGAGAGTTAGATTTGGGTGGGGTGTGTTCAATCTGCAATCTAATTTGCAGTGTAAAAATAAAGCAGCCGGTATTTACCCTGCACAGAAATAAAATAACCCACCCAAATCTAACTCTCTCTGCACGTTATATCTGCTCCCCCTGCAGTGCACATGGTTTTGCCCAACTGCTAAAAAAAATTGCTGCTGCGATCAACTTGGAATTACCCCCTATGAGCGATATTGCCTAGTGTTTCCCCTACCCTCCCGGGCTGTCACCTCCCAGAGTGGAAAAAGAATATCCCCTTCTCCCAGTTCTCTTGTCTTCAGAGAAATTGTGCCAGCTTGGAAAGATTTGATAGACAAGCTGAAGTATACATGGAAAGGTTTATTGAGAGTGAGAGTACCCGAAAGCTATGATTGAACAATCCAAACTAAAGGGCCCCATACACTACCGCGTCATGTCGGAGGCTAAAGTCGGATGCGATTTCCCTTGAACTGCCCGGCAGCTGCCCGGGTGGCAGGATCGCGTACAATACATCATATGCGGTCCTTTTGCATACGATGTATCATATGCGATCCCAGCCATGCCTGCCGGATCAGACATATCACGAGTGCAGCACTAACGACCTTGGGGCTCCGATCCGATGCTCACAGAAACGCGCATCAGTTCGGATGTAAAACACATCCAATATGCCACTTTTCTTCCAATTTATCGTTCCGAAAGGTCGAAATCAGATGAAATCGGGCATTATCGTTCTAATGTATGGGGCCCTTTAGAGCTAGAAATAAGGATCGGGAAGGTCTATTGCAATATAAGAACAAACATACTGAGAACGATCAAATTACCTATCTATTTGTCACAGACTTTAATAAAGAAGCAACTGCTATTAAAAAGATTATATCTAAAAATTAGAGTATATTGCAGCTTGACCCTGTGCTATCGGAGTATATCCCTAAACACCCCAGTGTACAGAGGCGGAACTACCGCCACTGCATTGCACTGGGGTCCGCCACTGTCCAGGGGCCCAAAGCATGTAATGAGTCAAACTGACTCACTACATGCCGCTGTGTGCTGCGGGCAACCGCTGCCCGCAGCACACAGCCGCCCACAGGACACAGGAGTGGAGCGCAGCGGTCACGGGGGTAAGGAGGGAGGTGGAGGAGGGAGCCGCAGCAGCGCTTTGTTACTGGTTGAGGCGCTGCTGTCCATCTGCTTCACTATAGGCTGTCTTCCGCCGCTGTGAAGCGCATCCCAGCCATTCACAGCGGTGGAAGACAGCCTATAGTGAAGCAGAGGGACAGCAGTAGCAGCGCCTCCACCAATAACACAGCACTGCTGCGGCTCCCTCCTCCTTCTCTCCTGCCCGGGAATCGTGATCTCTGCCAGAAGCTGCACCGAGGAGCCTGAGCCAGCGGAGACAGTAAGTATAATTCTTTCTTTCTCTTTCTTCATGTGCAAAAAGGGGGACTGCCTGCCGTGATGTGTAAAAAGGGGGAATCTGTCTGCCGTGATGTGTAACAAGGGCACGCTGTCTGCCATAATGTGTAAAAAGGGGACGCTGTCTGCCGTTATGTGTAAAAAGTGTACGCTGTCTGCCGCTATGTTGTAACAAGGGCACGCTGTCTGCCGTAATGTGTAAAAAGGGGACGCTGTCTGCCGTAATGTGTAAAAAGAGGAATCTGTCCGCCGTAAGGTGTAAAAGGGTCTCTACCTGGTGTAGTGGTGCTACTGTGCAGCGTAATTTGAATAATGGAGACTACTGTGCACCGTTTTATGAATTGGTATTTTTTTGTGGCCACACCCCTTCCCCACGAAGCCACGCCACTATGTATTTTTGCGTGCGCCTACGGTGCGCACTGCCCCTGTTTTGCATACAGGGGTGGGGCTCCGATGCCGTTTCTTGCGCAGAGTGCTAAAATGTCTAGTTACGGTTTCTGTTGCTAGGTATCCATTTCTCTGGCCCTGAGCAGGTCCCCCTCACCAGATCCTCTCCAGGGGTGGACTTGGATGGGATGGGGGGTGGAGGGGGGCCAAAGCATTTTGTCGCACCTGGGCCCACCGCTCGCTAGTTCCGCCACTGCCAGTGTAGTATATCGAAAAGCTAGGAACTTAAAATCGTATGTCTCACGCAGTAGATTAGAACCATAACTAAAGGTGAAGAAAAAGACAGCCATCCAATAACTAATATCAAGGGGTCCTACCCATGTGGCAGTTGTAAGGTATGCAAACTGTCTGTAAGGAATAAAAAAAAGGTTTTTCAAGTAGCGATGGGAAAAAAAGAGTTTAACATTACTACTTTTATTAATTGTAATTCTTTGTTTGTGGTCTACATGATCACCTGTCCGTGCCTTAAGATCCGTATTCTCAAACATAAGAGAAATATTAGAAATCAAGTTATGGACCATAGTCTTCCGCGTCACTTCTTTGAAAAAACATGCAAGTGACCCTAGTAGACTTGTATTTAAGGTATTGAACACATCCCTGTTATGAAAACCGGTGCAGATAGAGAACGCAGGCTAGATTAGCAGGAAACCCACTGAATAATCACGCTTGATACATTTATTTATTAACAGTTTCTTATATAGCGCAGCATATTCCGTTGCGCTTTACAATTAGATCAGTAATAGAACAAAACTGGGGAACAACAGTAATAGAACAAAACTGGGTAAAAACAGACAGATGTAGAGGTAGGAAGGCCCTGCTCGCAAGCTTACAATCTATAGGGAAATAGGCATTGCTACACAGGATAGATGCTACCTATTGCATAATGGTCCACCAGATTGCTAGGTTCTTAATGGGTTGTATGATATTATCACCCAGCAATGTTGGCCAAGGGCAGGGGTGGATTCGGATCGAACAACAGCCCGGGAAATTTATGGAAGCAGCCAAAATGGGGGTGGAGTCTGTTGAGGGGGAGGGGTCTGTTAAGAGGGTGGTATCACTCCTCAGAGGTCCTGATTCTGCGATAGACACAGCTGGGGCCTCCTTTGCTTTACGTTATGTTAATGTTTACCTGCGACTTTATGCATATGCTGCTACAATGCCCTTCCCTGATGTACATCTGTACGTCTGAATATACAAGGACTGATATGCCCACTTTCAGTGTCTACTGACACCAGGGACGTGCAGTCAGGGGAGGCAGTGCCTCCCCTGTGATTAATTATTAAAATAATATAAGCAAGATACTTATGACACATATTCTGTGTCATAAGTATCTTTATTTAATTCTAATAATTTTTCTGGATTAAATGTGTATGGGAGGCACTGATAGCAGTGCCTCCCATACATAATGGAAACGGGACAGAGCGGGGGGCGGGGCCAAGCACTGGGCTGTAAAAGCCCATTCAAAATAGATGGGGAAAGCGGCACTACAACAAGTGCCTTGCTGATAGGGACACCACCTCCATGTCAGCAAGGCATCTGTGATTGGACAGCGGATCCAGTGCTGGATTCGCTTGTCCAATCACCCACACGCAGCGCTGAAGGCGGCAGGTTCCAGCGGTGAGTGGCGTCTGCAGTGTGCGCCCCCACCCCTCCACCACTGACAGGAGCGGCGTTGTGCAGCTCTCCCCCGTGCGGCTCTCCCCTTCCTCCGCTGGCTCCGTCCTCCCGCTGACAGGAGCTGCGGAGTGCGGCTCACCCCCTCCTCCGCCGGCTCCGTCCTCCCGGTGTGGCCCTGCAGTGTGTGCGGCTCTCCCCAGCAGCAGCAGGTTAGTCTCTCTCTCCCCCTCCACTCCTGTGGATTGAAGTTTGTAAGTATAATTTTCATTTTTACAGGTACCCCTACCCTATTGCATTCAACTGGACAAGTGGACGTGACCGGCGTGGAATGTAGGTAAGTAATCTGTCTCTCATTTTTACAGGTACCCCTATTGGATTCTACTGGACAAGTGGACGTGATTGGCGTGGGATGTAGGTAAGTATTTGTGAATGTGTAAGTGTGTTTTAATACATTTTTACTGTCACGGTGTGTGAGTTGTGTTTTTATTTGGGTATTTTTTGTTGTTGTAGAACTACAGGTACCAGCAGGCCCGTTATTTCCCTGCATGCTGGTACTTGAGGTTCTCCAAGTACCAGCAAGCGGGGAAGGCTTGCTGGGCCTTGTAGTTCCACAACAACAACAACAAAAATATTCTTTTTTTACACACTTATGGCTATCAGCCCGGCACCTACCACCCAGGGGTGCTGGGGACAGCCTCGGGCTTCACCTCTGGCCCTTGGGTGCCTGGAGGGGGGGACCCCTTGATTTAAGGGGTCCCCACTCCTCCAAGGAACTCCGGCCAGGGGTGACTAGTTGGGGGGGGGGTAATGCCACGGCCGCAGGGACCTACATAAATGTGTCCCCCGGCATTATGTCCCTGGCTAGTGGAGCCCTGTGCTGGTATTAAAAATATGGGGGCCCCCTACATCTTTTGTCCCCCGTATTTTTGGAACCAGGACCGGGCTAATAGCCCGGTGCTGGTTGTCTAAATACGGGGAACCCCTGTCCAATTTTTTCCAGTATTTAAACAACCAGGACCGGCTCAAAGAGCCCAAGGCTGGTTATACTTAGGAGGGGGGGACTCACGCATTTTTTGTTTACATTTTTTTAACCCATTCAGACCCTTCTCCATTAAGTTAATGGAAGCCCTGGACAACAAAATTGCATTCATGTCCTCCTCCCACTCCCTTCCCAATCCCAAACACTAATTATTTTTTTTCTATAAAAATGTACAATATATCACAAGTATGATGAGCAGGCAGGCAGCGGGCATTAGCGGCATCGGACCGAGATGCAAATTAGTGGCGGAGGGCTGGGTCAGTTGATGGTGTGCGAGTTTGTAAGCCATTGGTGGTGGCAGCAGGCATCGGCTCAGAGGCAGTAGCGGGCATTGGCTCGGCGGCAGTAGGGGTCATTGGCAAGATTCGGCAGACATTATGGCTTTATGACATTATTTTAGTTCTAAATTTTACAGGGGCGTAGCCAGAACTTTGTGGGCCCCATAGCAACAGTTGAAGGGGCCCCTGTCCCAATGCTTCGCCACAGCAGTTGTTCATTTTATGCCCCATAATAGTGCCCTAGTTTATTTTATAAACCATAATAGTGCCGTAGTTCACGTTATGTCACGTTGCAGGGCTGGCAGTACACATTATGCAGCAGAGTACCCCAATTTACATTATGACAGTGTCCCCACTTTACATTGTCATTTTACAGTGCTCCCAGTTCATATTATGTAACATTATAGTGTCCTTCTGTTCATTTATATACCACATTAAAATGAGCAGGTACAGGGGCACAACAAAATATATTGTAGGCCACAAGGCAAACGATTGTAAAGGTCTCTATGTGCCACACAATGGTGAAAGATGTATATAACACATGTAATTGTGACAGGGAAGGTGGGCCCCTCTCAGCTCTGGGCCCCATAGCAGCTGCACTGCCTGCACCTATGCAGGGCCGGTGCAAGGTTTCTCAGCACCCTAGGCAAAACTTCTGCCTTCTGTCTCTTCCCCCTACCCACCCTTCAGATAAAAGGCATGCTGCTCTCACCCCCTACTCTGTTAAATGTCTGCTGTTCTATCCCCCCTAAAATCTGTGTGCATGCTGCTACTCATCCCCCCAGACTGTGTGCATGCCTGCTCCTTATCTCCCCCCCACCCCCTCACCACATCGCTGCTCTCGCTCTCATTCCTTATCAATGCAGAGAATGCACTGTGCAGCCACCTTACCTGCAGGCTGCAGTGCAGAGTTGGAACTGAGTAGTCTGTGAAAGAGCCTGGAATGAAGAGCAGTGCCCCATGTCACCCCCAGCCAGGACTCCAGGAGCTGTCAAAATTACTGCCTGTGCCGGGTGGAGGTGGAGCTGGGGGCTGCAATAAGGGAGCTTAGCAGTCACAGCTACTGTAAGATATGCATTCTGGGGGATTGCAGTGGCTGTGAAAGGTAGGACTATGCTACATTTTTTAGGCAGCTGTAGCAGGCCGCCCCCTCAGGTCCCGGCGCCCCTAGGCAGCTGCCTAAAGCTGCCTAGTGGAAGCTCCGGCCCTGCACCTATGGTAGCTACGCCCTTGACCTTAAACCAGAGGTTCCCAAACGTGGTCCTCAAGGCACCCCAACAGTCCAGGTTTTAGGTATATCCGTGGCTCAGCACAGATGGTTAAATCAAATTGACTAAGGTTGCTAATTAAGTCACCTGTGGCCAAGCATGGATACATTTAAAACCAGGACTTGTTGGGTGCCTTGAGGACCGCGTTTGGGAACCTCTGCCCTAGACCTAAATCAAAACTTATCCGAACACCTATAAGCAGCCTGAGAGCCGCATAATAGCCTGTGATTTGTGGGAGCCAGTGTGAATCCAGCCAGATATTCGCTAGATTTAAACTGAAATTAGTTTTAGGACCAAAACAACCAACCCGGATTCTGCAAATCGCCAGCAACATTTGGCCCTGAGCATTAATCCAAGCCCATAGTTCTAAACTCATTCTCATTTCTGCTGCGGGGTACACTGGGCTTCACAAGTCTGGACAATGGGGTGTAAAGTAGGATCTTGATCCGAGGCACCAACAGGCTCAAAACTTTGACTGTTCCCAGAATGCACAGCGCCGCCTCCTATATCACCCCGCCTCCCAGCACAGGAGCTCAGTTTGTCAGTTGGTGCTGCAGTAAGCAGGCACTTAACAGAGGGGCTGCTCCAAGCAGCCCTAAGAAAAGCTTTTTATGAGGTAAAAAGTGAAGACTTCAAGGGCGGCAGCAGCAGGGGTAAATGTCTTCTGACATTCTCTGCTGCAGCTCCAGCTCTCCCCAGCGGCGCTGTACACTCCCGAGCCCTGGTTGCCGGGTACCTACAGCGGAGCCTCCGGTTTTCTTCACGTTAGGCACACAAGGCTGGGGCTCTCCAGGATCGCGTGGCCGCGCTTCGGGAGGTGGTAAGTGGGTCCTGCTCGCGGGACCCGGTCTTTATCACGATCCGGCGCGGTCAGTGGGAGGCGAGCCGCTGGCGGTGGACACTGTGGATACAGGCGATCCCACTAGATCACCAGGGCATGGGCGCAGGTCAGGTTTTCTCTTAAAACCGATTTTAATATCGCCCACAGTACCCGGTGGTTGCCAGCAAGGGGGATAAGGCTTAGACCTGAAGCCCCAGGGTGCCATTTCCAGCAAGTGTTCCCGCCCTGGAGCTGCATCTCTGTCTTTTCCTCACTACCTGTCAGTGTCTGCGGCGCCATTACTCCTCAGCTCACTGTTCCTGGGACTGCTTGGGCAAATCCTCCGATGTAAAGCCGCCTGGTTGTCAGCGCTGTGCCTTTACATGACACTTAAGTATTCTACCTGCCTTTTTAGTCTGTTAGTAAGAAAGAGTGCACTTAGTCAGGGGTTTATAGTACAATTACCCTGTGATATACATCCAGTTCTTACTGTGTACTGTTATATCATTTGTTATATAGCTGTGTAAGCTAGTCCAGTGCAGTATTATGGTCAGTAATAACCTCTGCATTGTACAAACTATGACTATTTGTGTGTGCATTGATAGTTGAGTGGTGTCCATCTCGTGTCTTTCACTCAACTTGCTATCCCTATATTCTATAACCTGAGGGGGGCTTGGTGCGTCAGGTTTTATCTAATATAGGATTTTCACAAAGATATACTGTATTACGTATTTTTCTCTGTGATTTAGTCACCATATCTCTCCTTTATCTCTGCTGGTGCTGACTACACTGCGCAGGGGTTTGGGTTTAGGGAGATAGTGCTGCTAATAATTGTACTGTGTTACCTCATACTGCAAGTTATATCATGTCTGCTTCTGAGGGTAACGGTTCTGGGGCGGAACACACTGCTGGTGTTGCTGAAGCCACAGACACATATGGGGAGAATATAGCAGCTGTGGGCTCTGGTTCTGAGGGCCCCTTGCCCCCCAGTGGGACTGTGGCAATGGAGGCACATACTGACATACTGACCCTCCGTGGGCCGCTTTTTCCACGCTTCTGCATACGCTAGTTCATAAACTAACACCCCCTATGGGACCCCCAATGCCGGTACAGTTTTATGTGGTCCCTGCAGCTAACCCGCCGTGGGCGGACGATTTATCTGCTCAATTAAAGAAGTTGAACCAGTCCCTGACTACTAAAATGTCTGACCAACGCTCGCCTAGGTCCAAGAGGTCCTCTAAGCGAGCGCTCGTCTCCTCACAATCCACTGCTGTCACTGACACCTCGTCTGATGAAGACAGCACATACACTGACCCCTCAGGTTCTGACTCAGATACGGCTGATGGGGAGGGTAGTTCACATGTGGATGTTCCTGATCTTTTGGAGGCTATTAAGTTAATTCTGCAGATTACGGATGATCCCGAGCCATCCGTTCCTCCTAAGAAACCAGATAGGTTCAAGCGTCAGAAGGTGATTAAACAAGTTTTACCTCACTCTGACCACCTAGTGGATATACGTCAGGAATCCTGGCAAAGCCCGGGTACGAAGTTTGTGCCTCAAAAGAAGATGCTGGCTCGCTATCCCCTCGCGCCAGAGCTGTTTAAGAATTGGGAAATGCCTCCTCCAGTAGACTCACATGTGGCTAGGATGGTGGTTTCCTCAGCTCTACCTGTCACTACCGTCACATCTCTAAAAGCCTACGGATAAACGTGTCAAGGGTTGTCTAAAAGCGATTTACACCCTCACGGGTGCTGCACAAAGGCCTACTATTGCAGCTACATGGGCGGCAGAGGCTATTGAAGCATGGGCCTTGGAGTTAGAAGCTGATATCTCCTCTGACCATGCTAGACAACGCTTGTCATATATTGTCACAGCTTCTCGCTATATTAAAGAGGCGGCTTCTGATGCCGGTATCCTAGCAGCCAAGGCCTCTACTACGTCAGTCCTGTTTCGCAGGATATTGTGGCTGAGATCCTGGTCTGTGGACCTGGACTCTAGAAAAACCCTGGAGGTACTCCCTTTCAAGGGGGATATTCGTTTGGGGAGGACTTAAATAAGATAGTGGCTGACTTGGCTACTGCCAAAACTGCCTGTCTGCCTAATACAGCTCCTTCTGTGTCGAAGGTCAAAGGCACGTCCTTTCGTCCTTCAGGAAAAGCAAAAGGTCAGGCGTACCATAAGCAGGCCCGCACTTCCAAACCTGGTAAGCCGAAGCCCAAAAGAGCCTGGGCTGCCCGTCGGCCAGCAGCCAAGACCGATAAGCCTGCCGCATGACGGGGCGGGGATCCCAGGGTGGGGGGCCGGCTTCTAGGGTATACCCAGGAATGGCTGAAGACCACTTCAGATGCCTGGGTACGGGAAGTCGTCACTCGAGGTTACGCCATAGCCTTCAAAAACCGACCCCCTCATCGATTTTGCCAGACGTCCCGTCGGACCAGACAAAGGCAAACACTCTGCATTCGGTGGTACAGACCCTCCTGGATACAGGAGTCGTAGTACAGGTGCCTCTTGCTTAGAGGGGCCGGGGGTACTATTCTCCGCTGTTTCTAGTCCCGAAACCGAATGGGTCCTCCCGGCCCATTCTCAACCTCAAGGCACTGAACAAATTTGTGAAGGTTTCCAAGTTCCGTATGGAAACCCTTCGCTCTATAGTTCTGGCCTTGGAACCTGGGGACTACATGGTCTCCCTGAACATACAGGATGCTTACCTGCATATTCCTATAGCAGTGTCACATCAACAATACCTGAGGTTCGCTATTGGCAATCTCCATTACCAGTTTTGGGCGTTACCTTTTGGTTTAACAACGGCTCCGCGAGTCTTCACCAAAGTTATGGTGGTGATGACGGTGGTACTCCGCCGTCAAGGGGTCAGGATACTGCCGTATCTGGATGACTTGTAAATCCTGGCAAATTCCCCAGATCTTCTCCTGCGTCATCTGGATATGACGGTCCGGTTTCTACAAGCCCACGGGTGGCTCATCAACTGGAAGAAATCCTCCCTGGTCCTTGCTCAGAGCATGGTGCATCTGGGAGCGCTGTTGGACACTCACAACCAGAGGTTGTTCTTGTCTCAGGAGAAAGTCCTGAAACTTCAGGACAGGATTCGTTGCTTCCTTTCTCGTCCTCAAGTGTCGATACATTCGGCAATGCAGGTGCTGGGCCTCATGGTGTCAGCATTCGACATGGTGGAGTATGCTCAATTCCATTCTCGCCCCCTCCAGAAGCTGATTCTAGCCAAGTGGGACGGCCTGCCTCACCGGATCAGGGCTCAAATGATCTCTTTGACTCCGGAGGTCCGTCTGTCGCTGCTCTGGTGGCTCCAGGACCGACAATTGTGCAGAGGCCGTCCCTTCTGGATATCCAACTGGGTCCTGTTGACGACAGATGCCAGTCTAAGAGGTTGGCTGGAGCAGCACTCCTTGCAGGGTTGGTGGACCAAGGAGGAATCTCTCCTCTCGATCAACATTCTGGAATTGCGGGCGGTCTTCAATGCGTTGAACCTAGCCCAGCATTTGATTCAGAACCGTCCTGTTCAAGTACAGGCGGACAACGCCACCACAGTGTCTTACATAAATCATCAAGGCGGCACTCGAAGCCGTTTGGCAATGAAGCAAGCCTCACGGATTCTACATTGGGCAGAACGCCATCTACCGGCAATATCAGCAATATTCATTCCAGGAGTCCTGAATTAGGAAGCGGACTTTTTCAGTCGTCAGGATGTGCATGCCGGCGAGTGGGGCCTCCATCCAGAAGTGTTTCAACTCCTCGTGGAAAGGTGGGGTCTTCCAGATGTGGATCTGATGGCGTCTCGACACAATCACAAGGTTCCGGTCTTCGGAGCAAGGACAAGGGATCCTCAAGCAGCATTCGTGGATGCGCTGGCAGTGGCGTGGAGGTTTCTGCTGCCGTACGTGTTCCCTCCGGTGTCACTCCTGCCCAGGGTAATTCGGAAGTTCAAGCAAGAAAAAGGAAATCTGCTTCTCATAGCTCCGGCGTGGCCCAGACGGCACTGGTTCTCAGACCTGCAAGGCCTATCGTCAGAGCGTCCACTTCTACTTCCACAACGCCCAAACCTCCTCGTTCAGGGCCCCTGTGTCTACCAGGACCTAGCCCGGCTATCTATGACGGCGTGGCTCTTGAAGCTTCTGTCTTAAGAGCTAAGGGTTTTTCTGAAGAGGTCATTAAAACTATGTTGCGGGCCCGGAAACTGGCCTCTGCTCGGATTTACCATCGGGTCTGGCATTCCTACTTTGTTTGGTGCGCATCTAACCATTATGACGCTTCCAAGTTTAGTACAGCCAAACTTTTGGCTTTTCTACAGCAGGGCCTAGATTTAGGCCTGCGTCTGGCCTCCCTCAAGGTTCATATTTCTGCCTTGTCAGTGTGGTTTCAGTGAAAAATTGCGACTTTACCTGATGTTTATACTTTCACTCAGGGTTTGTTGCGTATCCAACCTCCCTATGTCCCGCCTGTGGCTCTTTGGGACTTGTCGGTGGTTTTGGAGGCGTTGCAGGAGCCTCCGTTTGAACCTCTTGGTTCAGCTGACCTTAAGTGGCTTTCCCTTAAGGTGGTGTTCTTGCTGGCTATTGCCTCTGCTGGAAGAGTGTCGGATTTGGGTGCCTTGTCTTGTAGTGCCCCATATCTGATTTTTCACCGTGACCGGGCGGTTCTTAGGACTCTTCCCGGATATTTACCTAAGGTGGTTTCTTCGTTCCACCTTAATCAGGAGATTGTGGTTCCAGCTTTTGTCTCTCCTGATTTGTCTCCCAAAGAGCGGTCTTTATATGCGGTACGGGCTCTCCGTATCTATGTGAAGAGAACTGCTTCTATTCGAAAGTCTGATTCTCTCTTTGTTTTGTTTGGATTTCACAAACGTGGCTGGCCTGCTCACAAGCAAACTTTGGCCAGATGGATTAGAATGGTGATTGCGCATGCTTATGTGAAGGCTGGTCTGTCAGCTCCTGTTCACATTACGGCCCATTTTATTCGGTCTGTTGGACCTTCTTGGGCGGCCCAACGTGGTGCGACCCTTGACCAATTGTGCAAGGCGGCTACGTGGTCCTCCGGGAACATGTTCATAAGGTTCTATGCCTTTGATACTGCCGCTTCCAAGGATGCTTCCTTTGGACGCCGGGTTCTTGTGCCCGCTACAGTGCGTTCCCTCCCATAAGGAACTGCTTTAGGACATCCCCATTGTCCAGACTTGTGGAGCCCAGTGTACCCCGCAGCAGAAAACGACACTGGGCTCCACAAGGCGCCCACCCTGACGCACTTAGCTTCTTTGGGTTGATATGGCATTAGCCGATGACACTTCTCTTGTCGTGAGAGTGTGGTGTATGTGGCTACTATCCGTTATCGTCTCTTTTCCTGCTACTGCATTGGGCTGGTTAACTAAACTGAGCTCCTGTGCTGGGAGGCGGGGTGATATAGGAGGCGGCGCTGTGCATTCTGGGAACAGTCAAAGCTTTGAGCCTGTTGGTGCCTCGGATCAAGATCCTACTTTACACCCCATTGTCCAGACTTGTGGAGCCCAGTGTACCTCGCAGAAAGAGTTTTAACAAGGGTAAGTTCTTACCATAAAACTCGTTTTTGTAAAGAAGCGAGAAATCCGTCCTGACTATACCAATATACCAGAAGATTTTTTTGTATAACCTGAAACTTTGCCAAACATATTCATATCAAAGGCTAAATGTGTAGAATCTATTTCCTCATTACTCTCGCAACAGGATTTAAGGATTGTTCCGAGGTAACCTGGTTTTACAGCAAGAACTACTGTTATAAGTTGGGCACATTTGGGGCATATTTTGTGTAGGGCAGTGGTTCCCAAACTCAGTTCTGAAGGTGCCCTAACTGTACAGGTTTTAATGAGCACCGATGGTTAAATCAAGTTGACTGAATTACTGACAAAGTTACCTGTGCCCAAGCATGGCTATATTTAAAACCTGGACCATTAGGGTGCCTTGAGGACAGAGTTTCTTCCCCAAAGCTCAAAAAAAGAAATAAAAATAGCTTTGATACTTATCTCTGTGGTATGTTGTTTCCAACTGGTCCAGTTACTGAAATAACTTCTATTTGAGCAGACAGTTTATCTGGAATTCAAACTTGCATTGTACATTTTTCTAGTACCTGCTGATAAATGCCTGATTTTGGGATGGATGAAGAAGCACAGCCGCAGCAGCTGTGCTATAATATGCTAATGCCGCAGAAGGCGTCTTGTGTAAATAGATGCCTCATGCTGGATTCTCTGATCCGCTCCTGCGAGTGATGATGCAGCATCAGACCACTTTGGGACAGTCGGTCATGGGCAGTGTTTTTACACAGCCGAGGCCAGTGAAGCAGCGCCCAAGGATACAGCCACTGGCCTTGGCACACTAAGATAATGCGGGTGGCACGCCCCCCCTCCCCCCTGTTTTTTTGGAATGCTCACTCAGCCCCCAGATGGCTGCAGCATGTCAATCATGCTGTGACTTAGGGGGCATAGTATCCGTTGTCGCAGATGGAGATCCACACATGCGCAGTATGGATCCTGCACATGCGCAGATCTCAGAACGAGAAATAATTTTTCGCAATCCCATAGTACATATTTCCAAAACTCCTCCAGTACTGTCCAGATGTTAAGGATATCCATGCTTGAGTCCAGATGGCTAAGTCAAATTGATGGAAGTAATAATTAAGACACTTGCGTACAAGCATAGATATCCTTAAAACCTGAACTGTAATGGTGGAGTTTGGGAAACTCTGCCATAATAAATAGGATGGGCATAGTAATCACTCAAAAGACCAGGCACTCGAGGAACAAAGGAACAAAGTGGTAGGTGTGATAATTTGCTTTGAACTATTCAGAGAACGAGTACTGTATAAAGCATTTATCTGGGTTTCCGGTTAGTGTTGTCAGAGGGTAAGATGAGGTTTTATGAATCTTATCTAAGGGTATAATATGTTGTAAACATCTAGTTTGTAAGATAATGATGATGTGTATTACATTATAATGGTTTGTAATGGCCTTCTCATCAACTAATGGCTTAATACATACCAAATCCAGGACACTGAACAAATTAAATGATGAAAAAATGTTTGTCATATTAACACATTATTTGAAAAGAGATCTGCAAGAGACGTATGAATGGAAGACAATGGTGAACGATGACTGTTGAGGTTATGTCTTTTAGCACCTGACTCTTTAGATAAATAACTTATTGCCCATGATAATTTTAAATGCTTACTTCACTTTGGCTGGACTGCAGAATTCAGTAACATAGCTATCAATTTACTTTGGTTACTAATAAATCCCTAAAACTCTTTAGATAAATTCAAATACTGTAAAACTTTTTTCAGATTAGAAATAGAAAAATATCATCTGCAAATGCAGTAAATTTGAATCTTCTATTTACATATACTTCTAAAGGTGCATAGACACTAGGTGATTAGGTCTATGGGGGTAATTCCAAATTGAGCGCAGCAGGAATTTAGTTAGCAATTGGGCAAAACCATGTGCACTGCAGGGGAGGCAGATTTAACATGTGCAGAGAGAGTTAGATTTGGGTGGGGTGTGTTCAATCTGCAATCTAATTTGCAGTGTAAAAATAAAGCAGCCGGTATTTACCCTGCACAGAAATAAAATAACCCACCCAAATCTAACTCTCTCTGCACGTTATATCTGCTCCCCCTGCAGTGCACATGGTTTTGCCCAACTGCTAAAAAAAATTGCTGCTGCGATCAACTTGGAATTACCCCCTATGAGCGATATTGCCTAGTGTTTCCCCTACCCTCCCGGGCTGTCACCTCCCAGAGTGGAAAAAGAATATCCCCTTCTCCCAGTTCTCTTGTCTTCAGAGAAATTGTGCCAGCTTGGAAAGATTTGATAGACAAGCTGAAGTATACATGGAAAGGTTTATTGAGAGTGAGAGTACCCGAAAGCTATGATTGAATAATCCAAACTAAAGGGCCCCATACACTACCGCGTCATGTCGGAGGCTAAAGTCGGATGCGATTTCCCTTGAACTGCCCGGCAGCTGCCCGGGTGGCAGGATCGCGTACAATACATCATATGCGGTCCTTTTGCATACGATGTATCATATGCGATCCCAGCCATGCCTGCCGGATCAGACATATCACGAGTGCAGCACTAACGACCTTGGGGCTCCGATCCGATGCTCACAGAAACGCGCATCAGTTCGGATGTAAAACACATCCAATATGCCACTTTTCTTCCAATTTATCGTTCCGAAAGGTCGAAATCAGATGAAATCGGGCATTATCGTTCTAATGTATGGGGCCCTTTAGAGCTAGAAATAAGGATCGGGAAGGTCTATTGCAATATAAGAACAAACATACTGAGAACGATCAAATTACCTATCTATTTGTCACAGACTTTAATAAAGAAGCAACTGCTATTAAAAAGATTATATCTAAAAATTAGAGTATATTGCAGCTTGACCCTGTGCTATCGGAGTATATCCCTAAACACCCCAGTGTACAGAGGCGGAACTACCGCCACTGCATTGCACTGGGGTCCGCCACTGTCCAGGGGCCCAAAGCATGTAATGAGTCAAACTGACTCACTACATGCCGCTGTGTGCTGCGGGCAACCGCTGCCCGCAGCACACAGCCGCCCACAGGACACAGGAGTGGAGCGCAGCGGTCACGGGGGTAAGGAGGGAGGTGGAGGAGGGAGCCGCAGCAGCGCTTTGTTACTGGTTGAGGCGCTGCTGTCCATCTGCTTCACTATAGGCTGTCTTCCGCCGCTGTGAAGCGCATCCCAGCCATTCACAGCGGTGGAAGACAGCCTATAGTGAAGCAGAGGGACAGCAGTAGCAGCGCCTCCACCAATAACACAGCACTGCTGCGGCTCCCTCCTCCTTCTCTCCTGCCCGGGAATCGTGATCTCTGCCAGAAGCTGCACCGAGGAGCCTGAGCCAGCGGAGACAGTAAGTATAATTCTTTCTTTCTCTTTCTTCATGTGCAAAAAGGGGGACTGCCTGCCGTGATGTGTAAAAAGGGGGAATCTGTCTGCCGTGATGTGTAACAAGGGCACGCTGTCTGCCATAATGTGTAAAAAGGGGACGCTGTCTGCCGTTATGTGTAAAAAGTGTACGCTGTCTGCCGCTATGTTGTAACAAGGGCACGCTGTCTGCCGTAATGTGTAAAAAGGGGACGCTGTCTGCCGTAATGTGTAAAAAGAGGAATCTGTCCGCCGTAAGGTGTAAAAGGGTCTCTACCTGGTGTAGTGGTGCTACTGTGCAGCGTAATTTGAATAATGGAGACTACTGTGCACCGTTTTATGAATTGGTATTTTTTTGTGGCCACACCCCTTCCCCACGAAGCCACGCCACTATGTATTTTTGCGTGCGCCTACGGTGCGCACTGCCCCTGTTTTGCATACAGGGGTGGGGCTCCGATGCCGTTTCTTGCGCAGAGTGCTAAAATGTCTAGTTACGGTTTCTGTTGCTAGGTATCCATTTCTCTGGCCCTGAGCAGGTCCCCCTCACCAGATCCTCTCCAGGGGTGGACTTGGATGGGATGGGGGGTGGAGGGGGGCCAAAGCATTTTGTCGCACCTGGGCCCACCGCTCGCTAGTTCCGCCACTGCCAGTGTAGTATATCGAAAAGCTAGGAACTTAAAATCGTATGTCTCACGCAGTAGATTAGAACCATAACTAAAGGTGAAGAAAAAGACAGCCATCCAATAACTAATATCAAGGGGTCCTACCCATGTGGCAGTTGTAAGGTATGCAAACTGTCTGTAAGGAATAAAAAAAAGGTTTTTCAAGTAGCGATGGAAAAAAAAGAGTTTAACATTACTACTTTTATTAATTGTAATCTTTGTTTGTGGTCTACATGATCACCTGTCCGTGCCTTAAGATCCGTATTCTCAAACATAAGAGAAATATTAGAAATCAAGTTATGGACCATAGTCTTCCGCGTCACTTCTTTGAAAAAACATGCAAGTGACCCTAGTAGACTTGTATTTAAGGTATTGAACACATCCCTGTTATGAAAAACCGGTGCAGATAGAGAACGCAGGCTAGATTAGCAGAAAC